>NC_092048.1:58678757-59013070 GCF_003086295.3 Arachis hypogaea
TAGCTTTGATTACATAGACTTTCCCACCTAACCTAATTAGTGACCTATACAAATGCGAGCTATTCTAACTACCCATTCTTCACTTTTTCTTACATACTTCATGTATTTTTTTTTCATTTCACAACACTTATGCATTGATTCCTTTTTATTGACTTCACTTTGGGGCATTTTGTCCCTTTTATTTTTTTTCTTCTTTTTTTTTCTTTCATTTTATTTTTCTTTTCATCATTATTATTTTTTCTATATATATATATATACATTTTTTTTTCTTTCAAGCTAAATACACGAACATCAATGCATAAGGTCTCTACATTTGATTAATACATGAATATGTGCCCAATTCCTAAACATAAAAGTGTATTGCCCTTTCTATCCCGTCCAATGTTCCCAAGCCTCACCAACTTGAATAATACATACTCTCACTAGCCTAGGCTAATCAAAGATCCAAACAAGGACCTTTCATTGGTTTTCCGCCTTGGGCTTGTAATGAGCTAAAATAAGGATGAGTTGGTTAAGCATAGGCTCAAAATTGGCTAACAATGGAGAGTAAAAGGTTGGTTATTTGGGTAAGTGGCAAATGAAATAATGGCCTCAATCATATAAATGCACAAACACAAGAAATAAACGGATATATAGAATCAAGCAAATTAAGGATCACAATCATGGAAAGAGAACAATTTCACACAAGAATGGAAAATAAGTGGTTATAAAATGTAACCACATCAATAAGCTCAAGTCTCACAAGCTTGTGTTCTCAATTCAATACATGCTTCACAAGGTATGAATTTCAAGCAAGTTTCAAAAATTTTCTTTCAATCAATTGGGTTAATGCCCTATATTTAAACTTTCTTGAAAAACCTCAATGTTTGACTAAGCATTGTTGTGATTGAAAAATTCAAAGAAATTTTTCTTAGTTTACCCTTTTCTTTTTCACTCAAAACCAAATTCTTATGCAAAAAGGGGTGACTAAGTTTCACTCAAAACATGATTTCTAATCACAACCACAAACTAAAAGGAGAATATACAAAAGGAGATATGCGAAAATGTATAAAGAAAAATCAAACTAAAATATGGAATCTATCATCCAAAATATCTAAAAGTATCCAAAAGCATCAAAATATCTAAAATCCAAAATAAGCAATAAAAGTATCCAAAGCAAACTAGAAATGCATCAAAATATATACAAAAATGTGCAAAATGAGATAACTAGGCCGAAAAAGAGTTCACCGGTTCCCAATAATGCTACCGGTGCCCTCCCCACACTTAAAACAAGCATTGTCCTCGATGCTAAACCGGAGGATCAGTGGGAGGTGCAACGATAGGCTCTGGCTCTGTCTGTGGCTGTGGGACCGGCTGAGGAACAGGCGGAGGAACAGGCTCCTCCTGAGTCTGAGGTGGTGCTTCCATGTGTGCTGGCTCCGTAGTGTCAGGGGCATCCTGCTGAGCTGGTGCTTCCGCGTCCTCCTCCTGATGATCCTACTCATCGGAGGCCGGAGAATCGGGAAGCGGAGGTAGCTCAGCGCCCAGAGAGATAAGGGCCTGGTCCATCTGATCCAAACGGCGTCTGACATGGTGTCGCTCTCGCTCCAAGAACCGGAAGAGACGCTGGACCAGGAGATAGGTAGGCTCAGGTGCTGCTGGAGGGTCAGTAGATGGTGGAGGAGCTGCGGCTGTAGAAGACGATGGGCCAGCTGCAGGGGCTGGTGGTGAAGGTGTCCCTATGACAGCCCTAGCCCGAGAGCGGCGGCTAGCAGGTGGCCGCTCGTGCACCCAAACACCCCAGGGGATAGTAACCTCCCTGTCATCAGCATCAGCGGGTGGTGGTCGCACATCATCATCCGACCATGGGACATCAGCCAGGGCTGCCATACTCGTGACCAATGTAGGAAACGGAAGTAGGCCACGAATATGCGCCCGCCACATGCACTGTCGGATAAGTCTAGGGAAGGAGACCTCCTTCCCTTCCATAACACACCCAATCAGCAGAAGCATCTCCATGGGGACCTCAGAAAAGTGGGTGGTAGGCAGGACGTAGTGGGCGAAGATCATCTGCCAAGTCTTGGCCTCCCTAGTCAAATGATTAAACAACATCCCCTTTGGCTTGGTGTTGCCCGCATCCATAACCCAAGAAGCCTCCGGTATCCCAATCACGCGCCGAAGCGCCTCATAATCAAAAGTCATGGTGTGGATAGCTATCTCAGCCTGATGATGGGCACACTAGTCATGTGGAATGTGTCGGCAATGTAGTGCCTCTCCAATGGCGGCCTCGGTGAGCAGAATCTCTCTACCCCTCACCTGAACCAAATCCAAGGTCGGACGGAAGAAGTTGCAGTAAAATTCCTTCACCCAAGAGATATTGATGTCACCCAAGTCCCGGTCAACAAAATCAATACCTAACTCAAGGATCCGACCATTAATGCGCCGTCTCACATCATTAGGTAGGAGCAACTTCTTCTCAATATTCAGCTTCGTGGTTCGATATCTAGAGAACTGAAGCTCACAGTAGAGATTGGGGAATCTGTCAGGATTGGTAGAAGGCAACTGCTGATTCTCTTTGTCCTCGTCCTGCAATGGATTCCGAGCATAGTTCTTGTAGATGGAAGGAATGGAGGGGGTAGAATGTTTTCTTTTCTTGGAGGCGGTGGCGACGGCTTTGCCTTTATCCGACATCCTGAAAAAAAAATGATAGAATATAAAAACATGTAGCGAGTAACAAAGAAGACATGTTCAGGATATCATTATCAAAGAGCAATCATGATGTCGCACTGAATATGTAAAAGTGCACAAGTAAGCAAAAGTGACTGAACCAAAACCGTAATCCTCATTAAAGGTAACACCTCATATGCAAAAGGCACTAATATCATCATAGTCATGAAAGAATTGTTAAAGAGGGTTAAATGTGAGTGTAAGTAAAATGGCGAAAGAAATTAGTGGGTTAGAAAAGTGGATTAGTGATATGATGATATATCGGCTCAATTGAACGAGAAATTGCGGTTCATCTGCACGGTGATTGTGCAAATCCGGGAAGTCAAAAGGGAAACGGAAATTTGCCCCAAAAAAATCAAAATGAACTAATTTCCTTGAAAATCGGGCAGCATTCCGGCTTAAAATTAGACGTTCCCGGATAGCGGAATAGCACAAACAGCAAGAAAGCAGCATCAATTAAGCACACCAGCAGTGGTACAGCATTCAGGCAGCAAGAAGTGCATAAAAAACAGTCCAAAACTAGCATACAACATACAAACAGACAAACAGCAAGTAAGCACATACGGAGCACTTATCAGGCCTAGAATCCTCTATCCAGTCCTAGCTACCTAACCGCAAGTATTTCTAACTAATCCTAACATACAACATTCCAATTCTAACTAACTAACGTGCAGTGCTAAGAACGAACATGAATGAACAAATAGAAAGAAAAATAGAGAAGAATTAATAGAAATGGAGCAGGAACCTGGGAGCCGGGAAGAACTGAAAACGGAAAAGGTGGAAACGACGATAGGGCAGCAGAGACAGATTAGTACCGCCGCGAGCGGTGGCGCGGTGGTTCGAGCGGCGGAAGGGTGGAGGGACGGCGGTGGTGACGGGGTAAGTCGGTCAGAGGAGTAGGAGAGAAGGGGAGAGAGAGGGAGGAAGGTGGTGATGGTGGAGGGAGGGCGGTGAAGACGGCGCGGCGTCGAGGATGGTGGCGCGGTACCGAGAGGAGGAAGAGAGGGTGAGAGAGAGAGAGAATGGGTGGCGGTGAGAGGGGAGGGGAAAGCGAGCAGTGATGGCGGCGGCGGGGGTGACGGAGTGCTCGCCGGAGGTTGGTCGGGAGGGGAGGAAGGTGAGGGATGGGGGAAGAAGAAGATGGGGGTTGAGAGGGGTGGTTTTGCGCGACTGCGCAGTGTGCCTCGCGAGGTAGGGTTATCCTGATTTTTGACTTGGCGCGTACGCGCACCTTGCGCGTCCGCGTCCATTGAGAGAATCGTGGATCCTACGCGCGCGCGTACAGCGCGCTTAGGCGAGGGTGAGCGAAATAGGGAAGGGCGCGTGCGCGTACCGTGCGCGCACGCGTGCATGGAGTTGGGCTAGGGGCTTAGAGTTGGCCCAACCCAGGCCTAACTCTCTTGAGAATGGCCTGAAGGTTGCGCTACTAGACCTGCGCGCACGCGGCAAGTACGCGTCCGCGGGCATTGAGGGGAATGGAGAACTACGCGTGAGCGTACAGTGCGCGCACGCGTACATGAGAATGGGCCTTAGGCTTAGAATGGGCCTGGGGTACGCCCAACTCCCTGGTCCATGGCCTAGTTTGGTGGCACCGCGCAAGGACGCGCGCGCGGCAAGTGCGCGTCCGCGTGCATTGACGAATTCGTGAAATGGCGCGCTGGTGCGATGCGCGCGCTCGCGCAGATGGGGTTGGGCCTGGGGCCTAGAGCCAGCCCAGAAATGGCTTGACTCTCTGGAATTTGACCCAAGCAGTTGCAGCAGCAGATCGGCGCGGACGCGGCAGATGCGCGTCCGCGTGAACTTTCAGGATCTAATAGTTGGCGCGCCCGCATGTAGTGCGCGTCTGCGCCCCCCCTGCCCCCTCTTTTTTTTTTTTTTTCTCTGGGTGTTCCCCTTAGTGTTCACAACTCTTATTCACTCAATCATCATAGAATTCACAAAAAAATGCAATTTTTGGTATTATTCATCTACTACTAAACACAACATGCATGTGACTAAGCTAACAATTAAATTGTACAAACAAATTTGTATGAAGCATCTACCTACAATGGTAACTCAAATCACTTATTAGGCAAATTTAAAAGGGAATGAAAAGAGTTTACCATGGTGGGGTGTCTCCCACCTAGCACTTTTAGTTTAAGTCCTTAAGTTGGACATTTGAGATGCTTATTGTCATGGTGGCTTATGTTTGTACTCATCCTTGAATCTCCAAGGATCCTTGCTTCTCAATTGGTTGACAGAATTTCCAACCATATTCATCAAACTTGGGCAAAGTTCTACCCAAGATATGAGTCCCCATAGTTGGTCTTCATTTAGCGAACCGGGATCCCATATCTTGTCTTCACACCCATCCGTTAGTTGAGTTTCATGGTTTTGTCGGATGAGCGGTTGGCATTGAGGTGATTGACTCATAGAATTCTCTTTGCTCCACCAATGCTTCCTCCTAGATCCATATAAAGTGATCCTTGTCCCAACATCATCCCTATACCTTGAGGCCTTGGCCTTGATGAGCCTAATTCCTAACTTGCAACCACTACACAACTCATTCTTGCTTTTAATTCCACAAAGAGCTCTAAGTTGTCCATCCGTTTCAATCAAACCATATTCAAGCGAGAAAGTGAAGCTTATGGATAAGAATGTTACCCACTTGAAAATTGTGTTGGATGGTAATTTGGGGAGAGAGGCTTCCCCACACTTAGACAATGCAAGGTCTACTTCCTTGTGCTCTTCTTTGTGTATTTCCACCTCTTTACGGGCTTCCTTGATTTCAGCCTTTCCCTTTTTGCTTGGCTTGGTGTTATCTTCAAGAACTTTATCTTGTTGAATGAGAGGCGATTCAATTTTGGATAGAAATTCATTGATGAACGAGGTCATCTCTTGATCAACCTCTTCATATTCTTCAATTTCAATATACACCATGCCCTTCTCATCTTCCTTGGGAGGTTGTGCATACTCTTCTATAATTTCAACTTCATGTCCAATGGGAGAGGATTCCATTGTAGAGAGAAATTCATCCATGATTGAATCTATCTCTTGATAAGCTTCTTCCAAGTCTCCAATGATACTACATTCCCTTGGACTTTCAACATCTCCTAAATCTTCAACCACTTCTTCCTTTTCTTCAATGATTATAGGTTCCTCTAGTTGCTCCAATACAAAACTTGACTCCTCTTTTTCCACCGAATTTTCCAATTTCACCTTCATACTTTGCTCTTCTTTTGACTTTTCACATGTGGTCACGGAAGTACCTTGAGTATTCAAGCATTGGTGGGCTAAAGTGTGCACCACCTTGGTCAAATTGGTCACGAACTCAAGTGTATCCCGCTTCATGGCTTCTTGTTCTTGGAGTAACAAAGTGAGATGATCGTCTATTGGGGCTCGGGGTGAATAGGAAGGTTCATTATTTTGGAGAGAGGGTTCATAGTAGGAAGGTAGTTCTTCTTGGTAAGGGTATGGAAATGATGAGTATTGAGGTGGTTCTTGGGAGTAGTCTTGATATGGTTGTGGTGATTCTAGAGGTTCTTGCTCATTATGGCCATAAAAATATGGTAAGGATGATTGGTTATATGATGGATATGGATCATAGGGTGGTGCTTGGTGATGAAAGGCTTGTGAGAATGGTTGAGGTTCATGTTGAGGATGAGATTCATAGGCATATGGTGGTGGTGCTTGGAAGTCACAAGGTGATTCACCATAGCCATTGAATTGACATGCATTAGGATGAGGGTTATACCTATAAGTGTCCGGAGGTTGATGCCAATAGGAGTGATCAATTCCTTGAGGCTCCTCCCATCTTGGAGTGTTCCATCCTTGGTACATGTTGCCATTAAAGTCCACATTTCCTACAACACACTTAGAACCAAACTCAAAGCCAAAGTGATGAGAATTCATAATGAGAGAACAAAATAAAACTAACAAAAATTAAGAAACAACAAAAGATAAACCTATTCACAATATTCACATATGTACAATAACCAATAACACAACACCATTGCACATCCCCGGCAACGGCGCCATTTTGATGATTGGATTTTTGACGGTTTAGAATTTCACTAATGAAATCTCGTTGTAAAGTATAGTTTCTAAACCAATCACTAATCCTTTCATACAAAAAGTTGTTTGTCACAAGTACAAACCCCTAAAATTTATAAACCGAAGTATTTAAACCTCGGGTCGTTCTCCCTAGGACGTACAATGAAGTGTCTTGTTATCGGTTATGGGTTATTTTGGGGTTTTGGATAAGAAGCATGAAAAGTAAATGGCAATGAAAATAAACTAACAACTATAAAAGGCTCTTGGCAAGGTATGAAAATTAGAAGTCCTATCCTAGTTATCCTTTTCAATTGTGATGAGACTTGTTCATTGCTACCACTTAGTTAACCCTTACTAATTAAAGGAAAGTCAAGTGGATGAATCATTTTGATTTCTCAAGTCCTAATCAACTCCTAAAGGAATGACTAGCTTTGGAGGCTTTCAAATCAATTAGCAATCTCTCCAATCATCAATCAACAAAGGAATTAGATAACTCAAGTGTCACTAATTACTCTACCTAGGCCAAGAGGAACAAAATCTACACTAAAATCCAACCAAGCATTTCATCAAACACTTGGAAGGCACAAAAGAAAAGTATAGTAAATCAACAACAAGAATGAAGTCTAACAACAATTATTGAAAGGGATTAACAACAACAATCAAGGAAATCACAATTATCATGAATTATCTCAAATTGCATTATTGAAAGAAAACCAAGGAACAACAATATATCCAAAACAAAATGAAGGATTACAATTATTAAAGCACACATCTAGAAAGAGGAAGAGGAGAAGATTAAGAATTGGTAAATGAAAAGTGAATCAAAGCATGAGTTAAACCTAGATCTAAGAAGAGAGATTAACCTAAACCTAATCCTAATCCTAGAGAGAAGGGAGAGCTTCTCTCTCTAGAAACTAACTAAAACTAAAACTAAACTAATGGTAACTAACATCTAAAGTGATCAATGATCCTAAGTGATGAATGATTCATGCCTCCTCCTTAATCCTTCATCCTTTTATTCCTTTCCCTTAGCAATTTGGCGCCAAAAATGGGTTCAGAAAACCTCTCAAATCGCCAGGCACGTGTTGCATTAATGAGGTCATGTGCCATCATCGGCGCGTGCGCGCATGGTACGCGTGCGCGTCCCTGGTCGATTCTGCAATGTGCGCGCAAGCGCCTTGTGCGTGTGCGCGTGCATGGCTGACTTTGCTTCTTTGACTTTTTTATGCTTCTCTCCACTTGTATGCTTCCTTCCTTGCTTCCTTTGATCCATGCCTAGTTTCAACCTGAGGTTACTAGCAAACACATCAAGGCATCGTATGGAATCAAACAGAAACTAGAATTCACCAAGACAAGGCTTAAAAAGCATGTTTTTACACTTAAGCACAATCATGGAAGAGATAACAAAACCATGCTAATTCTTAGGCTAAATGTGACAAGAGGTTATCAAAATGTTCTAAATTCAAGGCAAAACAAACCGTCAAATTGGGGTTTGTCAGCTGTCAAAGCCATGCAGCATCCAGACACATCAAAAGACTGCATGAAAGTTGATCTTATTGACTCTTTGGTAGAAAAGATCAACATGGCTGAGAGTCTCGAATCAGAGTTGGAAGACATCTTTAAAGATGTTCAGCCTGATTTGGAGGATTCAGAGGAAATGAAAGAGCCTCTGAAATTTCCTCTAGAAGAGGAAAAACCTCCTAAACCCGAGCTCAAACCATTACCACCATCCCTGAAATATGCATTTCTGGGAGAAGGTGACACTTTTCCAATGATCATAAGCTCTGCTTTAAATTCACAGGAAGAAGAAGCACTGATTCAAGTGCTAAGGACACACAAGACAGCTCTTGGGTGGTCCATAGGTGACCTTAAGGGCATAAGCCCAGCTAGATGCATGCACAAAATCTTATTGGAGGATAATGCTAAACCAGTGGTTCAACCACAGAGGAGGCTAAATCCAGCCATGAAGGAAGTGGTGCAGAAAGAGGTCACCAAATTACTGGAGACTGGGATTATTTATCCTATTTCTGATAGCCCCTGGGTGAGCCCTGTTCAAGTTGTCCCCTAAAAGGGAGGCATGACAGTGGTTCATAATGAAAAGAATGATCTGGTTCCCACAAGAACAGTTACAGGGTGGCGCATGTGTATTGACTATAGAAAGCTCAATACAGCCACCAGAAAGGATCATTTTCTTTTACCATTCATAGACCAGATGCTAGAAAGACTGGCAGGTCATGATTATTACTGCTTTTTGGATGGCTACTCAGGCTATAACCAGATTGCAGTAGATCCCCAGGATCAAGAGAAAACAGCATTCACATGTCCATCTGGAGTGTTTGCTTATAGAAGGATGCCGTTTGGGCTGTGTAATGCGCCTGCAACCTTCCAGAGATGCATGCTCTCTATTTTCTCTGATATGGTGGAAAAATTTCTGGAAGTCTTCATGGATGACTTCTCAGTATATGGAGACTCATTCAGCTCCTGTCTTGATCACCTGAAACTAGTTCTGAAAAGATGCCAAGAGACCAACTTCTTTTTAAACTGGGAAAATGTCACTTTATGGTGACTGAAGGGATTGTCCTTGGGCATAAAATTTCAAACAAGGGAATAGAGGTGGATCAAGCAAAAATAGAGGTAATTGAAAAATTACCACCACCTGCCAATGTTAAGGTAATCAGAAGCTTTCTGGGGCATGCAGGATTTTATAGGAGGTTTATAAAGGATTTTTCAAAAATCGCAAAATCTTTGAGCAATCTGCTAGCTGATGACATGCCATTTGTGTTTGACACAGAGTGTCTGCAGGCGTTTGAAATGCTGAAAGCCAAGCTGGTCATAGCACCAGTTATTTCTGCACCAGACTGGACATTACCATTTGAGCTAATGTGTGATGCTAGTGATCACGCCATTGGTGCAGTATTGGGACAGAGGCATGACAAGCTTCTGCATGTCATTTATTATGCTAGCCGCGTTTTAAATGACGCCCAGAAAAATTACACAACCACAGAAAAAGAATTGCTTGCAGTGGTTTATGCCATTGACAAGTTCAGATCATACTTAGTAGGATCAAAAGTGATTGTGTATACTGACCATGCTGCTCTTAAATATCTACTCACAAAGCAGGATTCAAAACCCAGGCTCATCAGATGGGTGTTGCTTCTGCAAGAGTTTGATATAGAAATAAGAGACAGAAAAGGGACAGAGAACCAAGTGGCTGATCATCTGTCCCGGATAGAGCCAGTAGAAGGGACATCCCAACCCTCTCTTGAGATCTCTGAGACTTTTTCGGATGAGCAATTATTTGCCATTCAGGAAACACCATGGTTTGCAGACATTGCAAACTATAAAGCTGCAAGGTTCATACCCAAAGAGTACAACAGGCAACAAAAGAAAAAATTAATCACTGATGCAAAGTACTACTTGTGGGATGAACCCTATCTCTTCAAGAGATGTGCAGACGGAATAATCCGTAGGTGTGTGCCTAGAGAAGAAGCACAGAGGATCTTATGGCATTGCCATGGATCACAATATGGAGGCCATTTCGGAGGTGAGCGAACAGCCACCAAGGTCCTCCAATGTGGCTTCTATTGGCCCACACTCTATAGAGATTCCCGAGAGTTTGTACGTAACTGTGACAGTTGCCAAAGAGCTGGTAATCTGCCTCATGGTTATGCCATGCCTCAACAAGGAATCTTGGAGATTGAGTTGTTTGACGTATGGGGAATTGACTTCATGGGACCTTTCCCACCATCATACTCAAACACTTGTATTCTGGTGGCAGTTGACTACGTATCAAAATGGGTAGAGGCCGTTGCCACACCCACCAATGATACTAAAACAGTGCTGAAGTTCCTCCAGAAATATATCTTCAGCAGGTTTGGGGTCCCTAGAGTACTAATCAGTGATGGGGGCACTCACTTCTGCAACAAACAGCTTTACTCTGCCATGGTCCGGTATGGGATTCGTCACAAGGTGGCAACTCCATATCATCCACAAACTAATGGGCAAGCTGAAGTCTCTAATAGAGAGCTAAAAAGAATCCTAGAACGGACTGTAAATACCCGTAGAAAGGATTGGGCAAGAAGCTTGGATGATGCTCTGTGGGCATACAAAACAGCATTCAAGACTCCTATAGGGACCTCTCCATACCAACTTGTATATGGTAAGGCATGTCACCTGCCTGTGGAACTGGAACAAAAAGCCTACTGGGCAACCCGATTCCTGAACTTTGATGCCAAATTAGCTGGAGAAAAAAGATTGCTTCAGCTAAATGAGCTAGAGGAATTCAGATTCACTGCTTTCGAAAATGCCAAGCTTTATAAAGAGAAATAAAAAAAGTGGCATGACAGAAAGCTGTCATCTAGAATCTTTGAACCAGGACAGAAGGTTCTGTTGTTTAACTCTAGACTCAGGCTATTCCCCGGGAAACTGAAATCCCGGTGGAGGGGACCATATGTGATTACAAGTGTATCACCATATGGTTATGTAGAACTTCAAGATATTGATTCTGATAAGAAGTTCATTGTTAATGGACAGAGAATCAAGCACTATCTTGAAGGCAATATTGAGCAAGAGTGCTCAAGACTGAAGCTAAATTAAAAGCTCAGCAAGGTCCAGCTAAAGACAATAAAGAAGTGCTTGCTGGGAGGCAACCCAGCCATGGGGCATCACTTCCTCTTATTTTGCCCTATTCTTGATTTTATTTGTTTATATAAAGTTCATTAATACTAAGGTAAAGAGTCAATTGTATAAGTTTACAGGGTTACAGAAGGATTCTGCACACAAAACAGAGAAAAAGAGCTCATTGGCAAGAAAACGCCAGTAAAAGTCTGTTTTGGGCGTTCAACGCCCAAAAGAAGCATCCACTGGGTGTTGAATGCCAGTAAGGATAGCCATCTGGGCGTTAAACACCAGAAAGAAGCATCTTCTGGGCGTTGAACGCTAGAAAGAAGCTCCTTCTGGGCGTTTAACGCCAGATTTACAGCGTCCTGGGCGTTCAGAAAAACGCCCAGTGACAAAGGAGTTCCTGGCATTCAACGCCAGAAAGAAGCAACAGCTGGGTGTTGAACGCCTAGGAGAAGCAGCAGTTGGGCGTTGAATGCCCAAAACATGCAGCGTTTGGGTGTTCAAACGCCAGGATGGTGGGGAGGAGGCAAATTCGTTTTTTCTTCATATTTTTCATTTTAATCTTAATTTTCATGTTTCAATTCATGATTTCTTGCATAAACATGTTACAAACCCTGATTTCTAAAATCCCTAATTTCTGAAAACCCTTCTTTAAAAATATTAAATGTATCTTAATCCATAAGCACAAATCCTTTTTTTCAATCCAATTCAACTCTTTTTCAAAATTTTCAAAACAAATCTATCTCTTTTCATTCAAAAATCTTTTCAAGTAATCAATATCTTTTTCAAATCTCTATATTATCTTTTTCAAAAATCCAATTTTATTTTTTTCAAATATCTTTCATATCTTTTCAATTTTAAATTATATCTTTTCTTATCATACTTATTTTTTTTAAAATCATATCTTCTATCTTATCTTTCTCCCTATTTTCGAAAACCCCCCTCCCTTTTAAAAACCCATTTGGCCTCCTTCCTCTCATCCACAATCCTACACTAGCTCTCCTTCTATCCCTCTCCTTTCTTTTCTTTTGCTTGAGGACAAGCAAACCTCTAAGTTTGGTGTGTTTATCCGTGATCACTAAACCATACCCACTAAGATCATGGCTCCTAAAGGAAAATAACCCACTCCAAGAGGCAAGAAAGAGAGTGTTCCAAAACCACTTTGGAATCAAGGGAAGTTCTTAACTAAAGAACATTCAGACCATTATTACAAAATAATGGGTCTAAGATCAGTGATCCCGGAAGTTAGATTCGATCTGAAAGAAGACGAATATCCAGAGATCCAGGAGCAAATTCGAATCAGGAACTGGGAGATCTTAGCTAATCCTGAAACGAAAGTGGAAAGGAATATGGTCCAGGAGTTCTATGCTAATATGTGGCAAACAGACAAGCAAAGACTATCTGGATCTGCTCTCTATGACTATCGGACCTTGGTCAGAGGAAAGATTGTTCATACCCACCCTGACAAGATCAGGAAGATCTTAAAGCTACCTCAGCTGAAAGATGATCCAGACTCCTTCAATAGGAGAATGATGAGAACAGACAAGGGCCTGGATAAGATTCTAGAGGATATATGTATCCCTGGAGCTAGGTGGACCACCAGCACGAAGGGTGTCCCAAATCAACTCAAAAGAGAAGATCTCAAACCAGTCGCCAGAGGATGGCTGGACTTCATTGGGCATTCTCTGCTGCCCACTAGCAACCGTTCTGAAGTCACTATTAGAAGAGCAGTGATGATCCATTGCGTCATGATGGGAAAAGAAGTGGAAGTTCATCAACTGATTTCAACTGAATTTTACAAAATTGCAAACAAAAATTCTAAAGATGCCAGGTTGGCTTATCCAAGCTTGATTTCTATGCTCTGCAAGGACGCTGGAGTAAGGATGGGAATAACTGAGTATATCTCAGTTGAGCGGCCAATCACCAAACATCAATGGAAAAACAACAAGCACAGGATGACCCCATCAAGAAGAGAACACAGGAAATTCTCCCAGAAATCCCTCAATCTGAATACTGAGAGTATCTTGAAACATCTATTACCAAGATTCAAGAAGCTATGGAACAAATAAAGAAAGAACAGAAGGAACAAAGTAGCATTCTTTGCTATTTGCTTAAAGAACAGGAGGAGCAAGGGCGTGATTTAAGGGAATTAAAGTGCTAGAAATTATCTCTTGAAGGACCAAGCACCCCGCAGATTAGAGGAACATCCACTTCCCAGAACACAGGTTGTTAAATTCCAATCTTAGCCTTAACTCTGTGATAACTGTTTTTATTTTAGTTTTACCTTAGGAGTCATATAGTAGTAATTAGTATCTATATTTTTGATTTTATCTCCAATTAAGCTATAATTTAATTTTATCATCATCATTAAACATGAATAAAATAGAAGAATTTCTTTAGAATTAGAGGCAATAAATTTTGAGTTTTTTTTTTACAAGAAAAATTCTAATTATTTACATGTGGTGGCAATGCTTTCTGTCTCCTGAATGAATGCTTGAACAGTGCATATGTCTTTTGAATTTGATGTTTAAGACTGTTAAATATGTTGGCTCTTGAAAGAATGATGAACATGAGACATGTTATTGATAATCTGAAAAATCATAAAAATGATTCTTGAAGCAAGAAAAAGCAGTGAATACAAAAAGCTTGCAGAAAAAAAAATAGAGAAAGAAAAAGAAAAAGCAAGCAGAAAAAGCCAAAGCTCTTAAAACCAAAAGGCAAGAGCAAAAAGCCAATAGCCCTTAAAACCAAAAGGCAAGGGTAAAAAGGATCCAAGGCTTTGAGCATCAGTGGATAGGAGGGCCTAAAGGAATAAAATCCTGGCCAAAGCGGCTAAACCAAGTTGTCCCTAACCATGTGCTTGTGGCGTGAAGGTGTCAAGTGAAAACTTGAGACTGAGCGGTTAAAGTCAAGGTCCAAAGCAAAAAGAAGAGTGTGCTTAAGAACTCTGGACACCTCTAATTGGGGACTTTAGCAAAGCTGAGTCACAATCTGAAAAGGTTCATCCAATTATGTGTCTGTGGCATTTATGTATCCGGTGGTAATACTGGAAAACAAAGTGCTTAAGGCCACGGCCAAGACTCATAAAGTAGCTGTGTTCAAGAATCATCATACTGAAATAGGAGAATCAATAACACTATCTACATTCTAAGTTCCTATAGATGCCAATCACTCTGAGCTTCAATGGATAAAGTGAGATGCCAAAACTATTCGGAAGCAAAAAGCTACTAGTCCTGCTCATCTAATTAGAATCTGAGCTTCACTCAAAAACTCTGAGATATTATTGCTTCTTGACTTATTAGTAGTCTATTTTATTTATCTAGTTCCTTGGGGACAAGCAACAGTTTAAGTTTGGTGTTGTGATGAGCGGATATTTTATACGCTTTTTGGGGTTAATTTCATATAGTTTTTAGTATGTTTTAGTTAGTTTTTAGTTTATTTTCATTAGTTTCTAGGCAAAATTCATATTTCTGGACTTTACTATGAGTTTGTGTGTTTTACTATAATTTCAGGTATTTTCTGGCTGAAATTGAGGGAGCTGAGCAAAAATCTGATTCGGCTGAAAAAGGACTGCTGATGCTGTTGGATTCTGACCTCTCTGCACTCGGAATGGAATTTCTGGAGCTACGGGAGTCCAAATGGCGCGCTTCCAATTGCGTTGGAAAGTAGACATCCAGGGCTTTCCAGCAATATATAATAGTCCATACTTTTCTCAAGGATAGACGACGTAAACTGGCGTTCAACGCCAGTTCCATGTTGCAGTCTGGTGTCCAGCGCCAGAAACAAGTTACAAGTTGGAGTTCAACGCCAGAAATAGGTTACAACCTGGCATTGAACGCCCAAAACAGCCCATGCACGTGAGAAGCTTAAGTCTCAGCCCCAGCACATACCAAGTGGGCCCCAGAAGTGGATTTCTGCACCATCTATCATAGTTTACTCATTTTCTGTAAACCTAGGTTACTAGTTTAGTATTTAAAAAACCTTTAGAGATTTATTTTGTATCTCATGACATTTTAGATCTAAACTTTGTACCTTTTGATGGCATGAGTCTCGAAACTCCATTGTTGGGGGTGAGGAGCTCTGCTGTATCTCGATGAACTAATGCAAGTATTTCTGTTTTCCATTCAAACATGCGTGTTCCTATCTAAGATATCCATTCGCACTTCAATATGAATGTGATGAATGTGACAATCATCATCATTCCTCCACGAACACGTGCCTGACAACCACTTACGTTCCCTTGTAGAATGAATGCATATCTCTTAGATCTCTTAATCGGAATCTTCGTGGTATAAGCTAGATTGATGGCAGCATTCAAAAGAATCCGGAAAGTCTAAACCTTGCTGTGGTATTCCGAGTAGGATTCAGGGATTGAATGACTGTGACGAACTTCAAACTCGTGAGTGCTGGGCGTAGTGACAGACGCAAAGGAGATAGTAAATCCTATTCCGGTACGATTGAGAACCTGCAGATGATTAGTCGTGCGGTGACAGCGCACTTGGACCCTTTTCACTGGAAGGATGGATGGTAGCCATTGACAACGGTGATCCACCAACACATAGCTTGCCATAGGAGGACATGCGTGCGTGAATCAGAAACAGGGGAAAGCAGAATTTCAGAAGACAAAGCATCTCCAAAACTCCAACATATTCTCCATCATTGCATACAAGTATAATTTGTGTTCTGCCCTTTTATTCCTTGCAATCAAATTTGATAAGTGAATTATTTTATTGTTTTCCTGACTAAGAGCTACAAGATAACCATAGATTGCTTCAAGCCAACAATCTCCGTGGGATCGACCCTTACTCACGTAAGGTATTACTTGGATGACCCAGTGCACTTGCTGGTTAGTTGTCCGAATTTGTGAAGAACTGTGAATTCCAATTTCGTGCACTAGGGTTTGAGATATTGAAGGAATGGTATTTTGATATTTTGGAGAGGATTAATGTTGCGTCCTAGCAGAATTTTTGTCCAAAGTTCCGTTAGAAAAGGTAAGAGGATGTTCTTCCGTTAATTTCTCCCATTATATGTGAAACCCTATATTAAAATGTATAAAACTTAGTGTTATTAGATTAAATTAAGTTAATTGGGAGATTGGTTTGGCGTGTGGAGCTTTAGTTGAGGTTCGGGTTGGATTGTGAAGGAAATTCAAAGGGATGAAAACCGCCATTAACAAGGTAGGGATTTTTCTTGAAACCATTTTATTACCAAGAATTGTTATGAATCAATATGGATATGAAAATTATATTTTTAGGTGATCAAGTGAGTTTGATGAATTGGTAAGTTTGATTATTGTGGTGATTAATTGATATAGATATATGTATGTGTTTGTGTTCATAATTATAATAGTTTAGTTTAATTTTCAATTATGATTATTGATGTGAGAGTTTGGGCCTAAGGCCGTGATAGGGTAAAGTATCCTTATTTGGTAAGTTATGGTAAGTTAGATAATTTTCACGTTGTGATTAGTTGTTAAATTATATGGTTGGATTGAATAATTGGATTATTGGTATTTGGTTTGTTGATGAAAACTTTGGTAATTGGATTGATTGTATTGGAATTATTTGATTTGGTGTTGAATGAGTAGGAATTGATTAACAAGTGTTTATAATGATTAGAAATGACCTGGGATGGTTTGAGAATTGAATTGGATTGAGGAATTAGTAGAAATGCACAATTGGATAAAATGGGTAAAAATATATTTTTGACTAATTTTGACGGGTCATAAGTTGGCGTTCAGAGCATGAAATTGAGTGAAATTAATCTTAAATTAAATCAAGTTAAAAGATTTTCACAACAGTCTAAGAATAAGTGAAAAATAAATTTTGTACCAAAAGTTATGAGTTTTGGGAAATTGGAGTTTAGAACTAAATTCTATAGAAGTTGCAGAAAGTTAAGGTCATGCGTACATAAGGGTGGCAAAGTGGACCGCCCCGTCCCGCCTAGGCCCGCGCCATAAAACGGTGCAAGCCGATATTCCCCGTCAACAAAGGTGGGTTCAAAATACTAGCCCGCTTGATTTTTTTTTTGAAAAATACAATTCATTAAAATTAATAAAGAAGTAATAATTAAAGTATCAACTACAAATAAAAAATAGTCAAATTATAATATAATTTTTTACTATCCTTTTTAAAATTTTTAACTTCAATAAATATTGTTCAAAATAATATTTGTCAACAGAACCATCTTTATTTTAAAAAATAAGTCACATAATTTGAGCATATATACGAAAATGTAAAATAAAATAAAGTTAATAACTAAAAGAAGAATAAAAACAAAAAATAAAAAAAGTGTTTGAAAATTATATAATTATTAATTTTGTAGCACTAATCACTCTTTTATTTAATAAAAAAAGAAAAATAAAAATCTTTGGCCCCACGGACCGGCCTACCCCGCCCGCCAAAACCCACGAATTTAGCGGTTTTTTTTTTCATTTGGCGAGTTCCAAATCTTAGTCCGATTCGGCCTTTTTAGTGTGTTCGGTGAGTCGGCCTGACGGGTTCAACCCGTTTTTCCACTCTTATGCGTACGCATGACATACTTTACTGAACTGAACTTTTTTGTGCGTATTCCACGCGTACGCACAAAAGTGGATTCGTGCGTATGCACGCCGACTGCCCTATTTTTCAGAAAATGTTGATTTTAACTTTTTAGCCTATCCAACTAACTTTTTGACCCCTGTAACCCCGTATGAACTTTGTCAAACTGTTTTAGGACTTTATATACACTGGGGTTAGATTTTAATGAATTAAACTGAGTTTTCTATATGAAACTTGTTAAAGGAGATGTTAAGGATGTTGTAGGGATGGTAGTTCGTCCTACCCATGGTGAGGATTGTGGCTTTGTCCCACTCATAGAGTTTGTGAATTTGACTCACTCTCATATAAAAGAAAAGGGATTTTTGGTTATGATGAAACTAAAACTGGTTGAGAATTTAGGCGAGGCTTATGATGAAAATTTTGACTGAGATATTTTCGGATAAACGTTTGATTAAATCGGATGACTTGGTTGCAATGGTGGTTCGTCCCATCTGTTGCAAGGAAAGTGGTGTTATCTCACTCACGAGAAGATGGAATTTATAAGTCGATAAGGAATTGGGGTTAACAAATCTAACTGTGATAGATTGATAATGAATTAGGGAGGTTGAGGATTCTCTCTGGATATACCTTTATATATGTGAAATAAGAATTATGATTAGTTATATTTTGTGAGACTGGTTGAGATGAGATTATGATTTAAAAGTGTGGTGGACACTATATCCCAGAGTTAATAGGTAAGTTGAGATTGAAGATTATCTCTTGATGTGATAGACAAGTTGAGGTTGAGATTTCTCTCTCTTGTTGCGCTGGACAAGCTTGAGGTTGAGGATTTCTTCTCTTGTTGCATCGGAGAGTTAGATAGAAGGTTAAGGATTTTCTTTGATTCAATTCTGTATTATTAATTCAATTTTTCGTTATGGTTGATTATGTTTGATTAAAATGAGATTTGGATTGATATGGTAAGTGATAGAGAGGATGTCGATTCAGAATTTCTTAAAATAAGAATCACTTCGTTGGTAGCATAGTCCAAACTGGCAATCTATCCTCTCAAATCAAAGTTTAAATTTCCAAATAAAAATAATAACCGAGAGTAATTCAACCTCGGGTCTTTCTCTCTAGGAATGCAATTGAGATGTCACTTTCATGGTTGTGAGGAAAAGGAGTTTGAAATCAAAGAACGAAAGATTAAAGGAACTAAGAGATAAAAGAACAAAGAAAAGATCAAAATTGAAATTAATGCAAGTAAAAAGGAAGTAAGGTCAAAACTAGTGAAAATGCTATGAATGCATAAAAGAGCCTTGACTTGGGAATGAGAATTAAGGAATCCTATCATCATCATAACCACAACTATGGAAACTATGATGAGTCAATCTCACTTCGTCAACCCCTAACATCGAGGAGTAAGTCAAGCAAGCATATTTGACCTTAATCTATAAGTCCTAGCTAACTTACTAATTTCTTAGTAAAAAGCTAGCATCAATGGAAACAAGAGTCAACTAACTACGCAAGAATTACCACAAAATGTTGGATATTATGACTCTAGTATCCTAAGAACTCATTTTCCAAGGCAAGATGTGAAAATCTACTCAAAATCTAAAGTTGACATTTTCACAAACACCTTGTGGGCATAAAAGCAAAACGTGTAAAATTGCAAAGGAAAGTGAAAATTAAAACCAAACTATTCACAATATCAACAATAGAAACTCAAGCAAGCATATAGGAATCATAAAACATCAAATTCATAAGAAAAAGATTCAAGAAATCAAAATTGCATATATTAACAAAATAACTTGAACCATAGGAAAATATAACAAGAGTAGTGAAATTAAAGAGGAAATTAAAGAGTACTTACAATAAAGATAAGTGAAATCCAAGATCAAAACTTAAACTATAAAATGCTACAATGAAATTAAGTAAACCCTAAGAGAATTTCTATCTGTACTACTCCTACTCCTAATGCATTTTCTACCTTAAAAAAACTAATCTAAAACCTAATTCCTTGATAAGGAATGAAGTCCCCTTCATATAGCATCCAAAATCAGCTTCAGCACACTCAAAACTGGGCCAAGAGGCCCCCAAATCGCGAGCCATGTGCTTCATTAATGAAGTCACGCGTTGGTACCTGTGCGTACGCACACTTACTGTTTTGCCACTTGTGCATACGCACGAAAGGTTGTGCATACGCACACTCCTGATTTCTGTACTTGTGCGCACGCACAGATGGTTGTGCGTACGCACACTTCAGTATGTGCTTCTCCTTTATTTTCTTCATGTGTCTCCCTTTTTACATGCTTCCTCCCACTTTTTCCTGCCATTCATGCCTAACTGACCTGAAATCACTTAACAAAACATCATGGCATCGAATGGAATAAAAGTGGAATCAAATTTCTCAATTTAAGCACAAAAATGTATGTTTTCACATTTAAGTCCAATTTAGGGATAAAACACAAAAGTATGCTACTTTAGTGATTAAGTGTGAGTTTATATGATGAAATCCGTCCAATTCAAGCCAAAAATTATCATCAAATATGGACTCATCAGTAAGTGTAACACCCTAACTTTTAGCATCTCATGATCACACCAAAAGTCCTGGCATTACCTACCTCTACTCCAATTTCATACTATATTTATTTAATATTGAGCATTCACGAATATAAATCGAACTTTTCATTAAGAAATAGAAAATTCTTCACTTTAAACCACATAATTACATAATTATATCTACATAGTAATAAATACATAGATTTATTCAAAACTTCTCAAATACAAGTCTCGCTCCTCTAAAATCTCAAAATGACAAATGACGAGGAGTAAAATCTCAACTAAACCAACAAACAGAAAATACAACATATATATATATATATATATATATATATATATATATATGCTTTTAGTTCAATCATGGACTAGCACCAAAGCTTCCTGAACCTGTCACTGAAAAGGAAATTAGTAGGGGGTGAGAACATCGTCCTCGCAGATTCTTAGTAGGGAAGGGAATACTATCAAAACAAAGCGATACTTGCAACTAGAATTAATTTCATTATAAAACAGTTTATTCTTAAAATAACCTTTTGGAAAAGCTTTGTGGAAAAACTTATTTTGAAAAGTCATAAAAAAACTCGTTTAGTTTACAAATCACTAAGGTGAATAGTTTAAAGAAATTAAAAGGACCAAGGACCTGCCTAAGGGATTCCTACCCAACTCGTATCACTTGCTCCCATCCAAATAATACATAAATTAGAGTAATAAGACAACACCTAGTCCATCTTGCCTCGACCTCCATCAACACATATCAGAAACAACCCTCAGCGTCACCACCGCCAGCATGAGGGATCTCTCTGTTGTCGAACACATACAAAACAATGCAAAGCATACACAAACAAAGAGTACAGATAAAACAATTAGAAATAGAAAATAAATGCAATTACTTAATTAGGCAAACCAAAAACAAGATTCACACCCAAACAATACACACAAATGCAAATGATACATGTGTGCCCTATGGCCAATGAGCTCATCTGTCGGTTATACAACCAAACTCGACATGTCCGGTAGTGAATCGTGGATAGTCCCTACATGCACGCATCTACAAAGAGAAATTTTACATCTTCAAGGAGGAACATCCGAAAAGGTATAAGTGTCCGGCCACAACTTGCGACGCAGGGTCAACAGAATTTCAACCACATCCCGGACCAAGCAAAATTACTCCATTACATCTACCCAGGCAGGTGTATTCGAAACTCAAATCAAACATCATTTATCAAAGTGTCACATCCTGGAGCAAGCAGAATCACTCCACTGCATCTACCCAGGCAATTACATTTCACCATGTCCTAGAGTAAGCGGAATCACTTCACTGCATCTACCCGGGCAAGTACATTTCAATCTCAATCGTAATCATATTCAACATTAATTCTATTATTAACTCATCATCATTTTCCTCATCAATCTCATTTACAATCTCATCTCAATTCATGTTCAATCTTAATTAAGCTTATTTGTCATCATCCCTCATCATAATTATCATACTCTCTCTTAATCTCGAAATCATCATCAAACCTTAATCAAACCAATTGTCACTAATCACATATTAATTTCAAGCATAATCATTCAAACAACTTACTAAACTTACTTCCAAATCAAACATCACATAATTATCCTCATATTCCTTAAAATAATTCTCTTTCTCTCAATTCCAATGTTTAATTCTGTTAAACCTTAAATTCACTCTCCTATGCTTAAACCCTCCAATTTATACTTAATTTATCATTTTAAATTATTTAGTTAGTTAATCAAATCTCTTTTCATTATTAAAAATCAAATGAGTTAAAACCACAAATCAACCAAATCATAAAAACATGATTCTCTTTAAATTCCTTAAAAATATTCAAGACTTGTCTCTCTTGATAATTAATTCAAACCAAACTCATTTTCAAAGTCATAACCAAAATTCCTTCAAATTCTTAGAAAAATTTTGACAGTACCTCTCCTAAAAACCAGAGTTTGCCACCCATCACAGGTTGTTTCCTCTTTTCAACCTCAACTCAACAAAACCAACATTTCAAATAAACGTTTCCAAATCCGTCATTTGAGACCAATCATTAGATTTAAATCAAAGAAATCCAAAATCATCATATTCATTTTCCTTTTACCAGAAACCAGAAATCAACCAATTCAACAACACACAACATGACAATCTCAACAGAAAATCATTTACATCACAAACATTCAACCATTTGCATTAACCTACTAAACTTATAAGGTATTCAAAGCCCAAAACATTTTATTATTTAAAACAATCTCCTACCTCGAAGAATCAAGTCCGCAGTGACTTTAACGTGATAAAATCCCATTTTCCTCAGCCCACAACAGCAGCGACTGCATCCACAGCTCCGCTTACTTCTGCAACAATAGAAAAGCTTTAATTGTAACATGCAACCTTGATAACCCAATCCTAAATCATCAATATTGCAAATTCCTTAATAATGTACAATAGATTACTAACAACAAGATTTTTGAAACAGAGATATTTACTACAACAAAAAGCAAAACAGCAGCGACCTCTGAACTGATCTGGCTGCAGCTCCGACAACTATCCCAAGCGATAGCAGTGACCAGAAGCTCGATGACGGCAACCATAACTACCATGCAGTGATGATAATGTTCTTGTAATTCAAAAGAATGGAAATTAGAAGTAAAACCCTTAACGGCAGTGGATCTCATGGACAGTGGTGCCATTTTTTGGCGATAGAGGCTCGGCGATGCATCACTGGCATCGGCGACGGATTGCGCAACTGCGACTAGGCACGGTGGCGGTGGTAGAACCAGCTTCTCCTCTCACACATGCATCGCTCATTCGTTAGTCCTCTCTCTTTGTGGACTCTCTCTCTTCAACTTTACCCATGGATGATGGCGACGCTGGCTTCACATTGAGAACGACGACGGCGCGAACAATAATAGCAGCGGCGACTCCTTCTCTCCAATGTGGCTCAACGGTAGCGATGACACTGGATGACGACAGGACTCAAAAATTCCATATGGCAGCGGCTGGACCCGACAACATCGTCGATGCCACTCGCGACGATGATGGCATAGACAGCAGTAGTGGCGGTGAGCTTCATCTGCGACGAGGAACGGTGGGACAGCACCGTTCTTCTTCTCCTATAGTTTTCTCTCTCCTCCATTGGATCATTTCAACGGGGACTGGGCAGGGCACGGCAACGGCGGCAGCGAGGCCTGATGAGTGAATATTTTATATGCTTTTTGGCATTGTTTTCTTAGTGTTTTCAATACATTTCATTAAGTTTTAGTTAATTTTGATAGGTTTTGATGCAAAATTCACTTTTTGGATTCTACTGAGTTGTTTTATTTTTGTTATGATTTTAGGTAATTTCTGTCTGAAATTGGCAAGTTTTGGCAAAGTCTGATTCAGAGGCAAAGAACAGAGTGTAGATGCTATCAGATCCTGACCTCCATGCATTCAAATGAGCATTTCAAGAGCTATTAAGGTCCAAAAGATGCACTCTCAATGGCGTTGGAAAGCTAACTTTTAGGGCTTTCCAGCAATGTATAATGATCTATACTTTTCTTTGAATGCGATTGCCCATATTGGGCGTTGAACGCCCAAATCACCCCTCTTTCTGGCGTTCAACGCCCCAAAGGGAGCAAGCCCAACGTTGAACGCCCAAAACTGGCGTTGAACGCCCCAAAGGGAGCAAGGCAGTGTACAAACAACCCCCTAATGGGCGTCCAATTCCCATTCCTCAAGCCAGACACCAAGCTCAGTCCAAAACACTCACCAAAGTGGGCCCAATAGTAGATTTTCGCACCTTTAGTCTAGTCTATCATATTTCTATACTTTTTCATTATTAGATTAGTATATATAGGAGAAGATCACCCATTTTTAGAGGCTTCTTCTTCATTTTCTCCCATTACTTTCAAATTACATTGTACAACATGCGTTACTAAACCTCCTAGATTAAGGTTAGGAACTCTGTTAATTCTCATGGATTAATAATATTACTATTTCTATTTCAATATATGTTTGATTCCATTCTAAGATGCATTCTCGTTCTTCAATACTTATGAATCTGGGGTGGAACGGAAGTATGACCCCTTGTTCTACATGAGTTCTTGTGAGTCTCAGAAAGGATAGCGTTGAACTACAAGCTTGAGAATACGTCTCTTAGAGGGCTAATCCTCGCACTCGTTGGGGATATGAGAACATCTATTCAGCCGAGTCTGGGGCAATTACGACCTTTGTGGTATAATTTATAATCATAAAGCTTCATTTTCCGATCCGGAAGATCTGACTGTGTCTGTAGCATTTTGAGTAGGATCACCAGAGATTGAATTGCTGGAGCTTCACCCTCGTTCATGTAACACCCTAATTACCAAAGCTCACGCTTCCGGTTGCGCGACTCTGATAGCTCGGACATTACGACGACACTTATACTATTTAATACTAAAATATGAGCCTATTTAAAACTTTAAACCGTAATACCGCTCCCAAAAATACTTTCGTTCGATAACGTACATCCATAAATAACATACAACTTACAACAACTCATAAAGAGTACATCCATATATATACATAAATATATATAAATAACTTTACAAGCATTAACCAATACAATTCCTATCCCTCTTACAGAATATATCAAGATAATGGCGAGGGTTCAATAAACCATAACTAAAACAATACAGAGCATCTCAACAACAACTAAATAAACTTCTCGTGACTTCTGCGCCCATGTCCTGAAAGGGGAAAAATGTAGGGGGGTGAGAACATCATCCTCGAAAGGGCTCTCAGTAGAGGGTTTTTGGGAATTACTGTAATAGGATACGTGAAGATAAACCGTACTAGTGATTAATAACTGTCTTATGCCTCCTTTTCAAAAACAACGATTTACAATAAAAGTAAAGTCTAAAAATCTTTTTTGAAAGAAGAACCGTTCAATTCTCAAAAACTCAAAAACCTTTCAAAATGGTTTATCTATGCGGAACCAAAATAGCATTTCATATTTTATTCCAAACCAGAAACACAAAATCGAAATCAACCATCGGTTCATCTCATTTCAACCACGGCCCTAGGCCCAAACAAATCCAACCAACAACCAATCACCACAGTCCAACAGAGTCTCAGCAGCAAACACAAATAGGAAGATGCAAGCACAAACAAACAGTTATTGCAAGTAGAACAATTAGTAGTTAATCATAAGTAGTCACAAAGGCAAACCAAGTACAATATGCACACCCAAACAATGTCACATAGATGCATATGATGTATGCCTGTCCTAGTGGCTGATGATATCATCTGTCGGTTATAAAGCCAACCCGACAAGTCCTAGTAGCTAACCATTGGACTGTCCCTCTGTCGTGCATCCCCAACTCGAGTTATACTCAATATAATCGTGATCATAATCATGATCCATATCCATCACCCTCACTGGTGAATATTCACGGGGGCGAGCTCATCCGGGGCTTTCACAATGCCCGGTCACCCTTACGACATAGGGTCAGCGGAGTATCAAGTCTCAACCTGGAGGACGTGGTGGCTAGCCACTGCTACTACCCATGGAAACTCGTATCTCAGATAGTGGAAGTGCAAAATCATAATTATGAATATCTCAGCATATATGCATTCATTCTCAGCCATGGATCAACATCCATCTCAGCCATCCAGCTCACGGTTCAATCCAGAACCAGCCAATATTGATAATCATACACAACCATTCCGGCTCACGGTTCAATCCAGAACCAGTCAATATTCATAATTATACACAGCCATTCCGGCCCATAATAAAACAGCACTTCCACCATTCAAAATCATTAAATTCATAAAATCGGCATTTAAGCCATAAATCATTTTTCTCAATTCATTTCACTTTGAAATCAAGTTTCAACTCTTTTCAGCCTTGGCTTTAAAGATCTCATTTCTCAAATCATCTCAGGCTCATAAGCCACTTTTACTCAATGTAAATTCCCCTTTGAAAACAATGACACTCTCGGCATCCTCTTTCCAAACTTCCATAACCATGGCAAGTTAAAGATTTATTTTGAAACATTCAAAATCATCCATTCAACAATGGGATTTTATAACAAAAGTTCCTTGGCAGAGTCCCAAGTCTTTAGGGGAGATTAATATAACTCATTTCCTCAAATTCACTTAAAATCATTAAAACGTTGGCTTCCTGATTTGAGTAATAAAATAGGATCTAAGCCAAACCGAGTCACGTAATCATTTACTTCTTTCAAAGCCATTTCCTTTACTTAGGCAAAACCAGCTTTAACCCCCATGATAAATTCTAAAGCGTTTCAACTATTCAAAATTGTTTTAGTCTTGCAAAAATTCAAAATTCAAAGAGTACTTAAAACCTTTCTCAAAACATTTCAAAATGAAACTTCTCAATAGACATTCAGGTTCTTTCAAAGTCATTGAAACTTCTTTAATTAAAACCCCTAAGTCAAATTCAAAGGCATAAACCCTTTTCACATTCAAACAGCTTTAAAACACAAGTTTCATCTAAATAACTTTCTCCTGAAAGAGATACAATGCCTTTCTTAAGAAGAAAGACTAAATCACAATTTCCTCTTTACTTCATTTCGAAAGCATGAATCATCCTTTTCTCGATAATTCAAATAAAATAGTAGAAGTCTTTAACTCATCATTTTCCAGACAACAATAAAGACTCAGATTTTATAGAAATTTCGGTAGCACCTCTCCTGAAACTTGGATTTTGCCACCCGGTTCGGGTCCCAACTAAACCGTTCCAAAATCCTTTTCAACAGCCCAAAATCCAAAATCAGTTCAAGGCGAGCTAAATCCAACAGTCATCTCAATTCCATATTTCAAGGAAACCGTTTCAAAAATCAAATTGTTATCAGCCGAATAAACTCATTTCTAAAGCTTTAAAGAAACGGTTCAACAACAGTCATTTATCAAACCAGATCATTTAAAGCAAACCAGGCTGGATTCAAGAGTGTATTCTATTTTTCACATTCTCAAGAAAATCAACTCAACTCAAATCAATTCCCAACGGATTAAACTCGATCTCAAAGCTTTAAAAGAATCAACTTCAAAAGCATTTCGTTTCACAAAACCACACAACAATCAAGACAAATCAATCCATACATAAGGCCAATACAATCACCAAATACACATTTTCTCACATCAGTATCCATATGTAATAATTCCAATATATATAGAATATAGTTTTGGAAAGCGCCCCTACCTCAAAATGCAATTCCATAACCCAAACGTCTCACAGAGTCCTTCCCACCTTAATCCGAACTGACGGCAACCAAAACCTTAACTCCCAGTCACGTTCGCAATAACCATAGCAACACTAATCACAACATACAATAATCAGGACTCGACCCCACGTTATCAAAACTCATATTCATTAACCAAACACAACAGAATACTAATGCGAGGTTTTCCGAAACATAAATACTTACTGAACTAGCGAAATGAAGCAGTTGTGATTTCGAACAGGCCCGGCAATAGCTCCGGCGGCGGCCAGAAGCTTCGGTGGATCAATTATAAAAACCTAACAGCATTAAAACCTTCTCGAAATCTAAAAAGGTAGAAACCTCAATTAAAACCCTTACCAGCAAACTTTTCTGGCGACGGTAGCAGGGTCTCAAGTGGCTCAGCCCGGAGCTCCGGTGGTGATCCCAGAAGTCACAGAACCATCCCCGCGGTCAGAATCACAGAGATGCGGCTCCCTTCTCCGGCAATGACACCTGCGTCGGCAAGAACGGCGGTGGCTGGTGCAGATCTCACCTCTCTCTCTGCTCCCGTGCTTTCTCTCCCTCTTACTCTGTGTGGCTGGACAGCCTTCTCGACTGCACGGCGGCGGCGACTCCACACGCGGCGATGACAGTGTCAGCTTCGGCCCCCTCCATGCACCTCAACCTCCCGTCAGTCTCTCTCTCTCTCCAATTGCGGATCGGCGGCTCTGTGGTGACGGCATGGCAGGATGCGATGGCGACTGAGCACGGCGGTGCATCCACACGCAACTGCGACACTGGCGGTGCTGGCATTCCCCTGGCGACAACGAAGGCGGCATGGGCTGTAGTGGCTATGCGACGTAACAGTTACTGGGCGGATCCTCCAGCATCATGTCTCCTCCCTCCTCCTCTCGGTGACTGATGAGCGGATACTTTATACGCTTTTTGGGGTTAATTTCATATAGTTTTTAGTATGTTTTAGTTAGTTTTTAGTTTATTTTCATTAGTTTCTAGGCAAAATTCATATTTCTGGATTTTACTATGATTTTGTGTATTTTTCTGTAATTTCAGATATTTTCTGGCTGAAATTGAGGGAGCTGAGCAAAATTCTGATTTAGGCTGAAAAAGGACTACTGATGCTGTTGGATCCTGACCTCTCTGCACTCGGAATGGAATTTCTTGAGCTACAGGAGTCCAATTGACGTGCTTCTAATTGCGTTGGAAAGTAGACATCCAGGGCTTTCCAAAAATATATAATAGTCCATATTTTGCTCAAAGATAGACGACGTAAACTGGAGTTCAACGCCAGTTTCATGTTGCAGTCTGGCGTCCAGTGCCAGAAACACATTACAAGTTGGAGTTCAACGCCAGAAATAGGTTACAGCCTGGCGTTGAACGCCCAAAACAGCCCAGACACGTGAGAAGCTTTAGTCTCAGCCCCAGCACACACCAAGGGGGCCCCAGAAGTGGATTTCTGCACTATCTATCATAGTTTACTCATTTTCTGTAAACCTAGGTTACTAGTTTTGTATTTAAACAACTTTTAGAGACTTATTTTGTATCTCATGACATTTTTAGATCTGAATTTTGTACTCTTTGACAGCATGAGTTTCTAAACTCCATTGTTGGGGGTGAGGAGCTCTGCTGTGTCTCGATGAATTAATGCAAGTGTTTCTGTTTTCTATTCAAACATGCGTGTTCCTATCTAAGATATCCATTCGCACTTCAACATGAATGTGATGAACGTGACAACCATCATTATTCACCCATGAACGCGTGCCTGACAACCACTCCCGTTCACCGTAGAATGAATGAATATCTCTTGGATCTCTTAATCAGAATCTTCGTGGTATAAGCTAGATTGATGGCAGCATTCAAGAGAATCCGGAAAGTCTAAACCTTGTCTGTGGTATTCCGAGTAGGATTCAGGGATTGAATGACTGTGACGAGCTTCAAACTCGCGAGTGCTGGGCGTAGTAACAGACGCAAAAGGATAGTAAATCTTATTCCGGTACGATTGAGAACCTGCAGATGATTAGCCGTGCGGTGACAACGCACCTGGACCCTTTTCACTGGAAGGATGGATGGTAGCCATTGACAACGGTGATCCACCAACACACAGCTTACCATAGGAGGACTTGCGTGCGTGAATCAGAAAACAGAGGAAAGCAGAATTTCAGAAGACAAAGCATCTCCAAAACTCCAACATATTCTCCATCATTGCACAATAAGTATTTATATTTATGCCCTCTCATTTTTTACAATTGAACTTGAAAAACACTGTTGTTGGCATCCTGACTAAGAATAATAAGATAACCATAGCTTGCTTCAAACCAACAATCTCCGTGGGATTCGACCCTTACTCACGTAAGGTATTACTTGGACGACCCAGTGCACTTGCTGGTTAGTTGTGCGAAGTTGTAAGAGAGTAATGTGAACATTGACATTACAATTTCGTGCACCAAGTTTTTGGTGCCGTTGTCGGGGATTGTTTGAGTTTGAACAACTGACGGTGAATCCTGTTGCTTAGATTAGGAAAATTTTGTCTTTTTGGTCAGAGTCTTTTATATTCTTTTCAAAAAAAAAATTATAATATTTTTTCTTAGTTATTAAAAATACTTTTTTCAAAACAAGTGTTACATTTACTGCCCAATTGGTTAGAGTGTTGGTCTGTGTTCTTGGTAATTGGGTACCTTCTTTTTAAAATTCTTTTTCAAAAAAATAATTTTTACATTAAATCTTGTCCCAAACTTTAAGTTTGGTGTTTTCTTCTTAATTTTTCTTTGGTTTTCGAAAATCTTATTTTGGTTTTCTAAAAATTTTAAGTTTGGTGTTCTTTCTTTATGTTCTTGTGTTCTTGTGAGTCTTCAAAGTGTTCTTAAGTTTTCCTTGTGTCTTGATCTTAAAATTTTTAAGTTTGGTGTTCCTTGGTGTTTTCCCTCCAAAATTTCCAAAAACAAGGAGCATTAGATCTAAAAAATTTTAAATCGTGTGCTATCTTATTATTTTTCTCTCTCCTCTTTAAATTCAAAAATATTTTTTCTCTCTATTTTAAAGCAAATTTTCGAAATTTACCTTTAAAATTCAGATTTTTATTTCAAAATTTAAAACCTTTTTCAAAAAAAAATTTCATATCTTTTTCAAAACTTCCTAACTACTTTCTCTCTCCTCATTTTTTCGAAAATCTTCGCCCATTTTTATTTATTTTATTTTAATTTATTTTGTTTTCGAAATAAATAAATAATTAAATAAATAAAAATATTTCTTCTCTATTTTACATCATCTCCCTTTCTCCATCATGGATCTAAGCGGAAATGAACAGTCCAGAAGGACTCTGGGGTCATATGCTAACCCCTCTACTGCTTCATATGGGAGTAGTATCTACATACCCTCCATTGGAGTCAGTAGCTTTGAGTTGAATCCTCAGCTCATTATCATGGTGCAGCAAAGCTGCTAGTATTCCGGTCTTCCACAGGAAGAACCTACAGAGTTTCTGGCACAGTTTTTACAAATTGCTGACACAGTACATGATAAGGAAGTAGATCAGGATGTCTACAGATTATTACTATTACCATTTGCTGTAAAAGACCAAGCTAAGAGGTGGTTAAATAACCAACCTAAGGCTAGCATAAAGACATGGAAACAGCTGACAGAAAAATTCCTGAATCAATACTTTCCTCCAAAACGGATGACACAGCTAAGGCTGGACATCCAAGGCTTTAAACAAGGAGATAATGAATCTCTTTATGATGCCTGGGAGAGATACAGAGAGATGCTAAGAAAATGCCCCTCTAAAATGTTTTCAGAGTGGGTTTAGTTAGACATCTTCTATTATGGGCTTACAGAAAGAGCTCAGATCTCTCTAGATTACTCAGCTGGTGGATCTATCCACATGAGAAAGACAATTGAAGAAGCTCAAGAGCTCATTGATACAGTTTCCATAAATCAGCATCTGTACCTAAGCAGTGACCCTTCCATGAAAGAAGAGGCTAAAACAGTAACTACTGAACCCAGTCCTGCTGAACAAGCTACTGAATTCAATCAGCAATTGGACTTTCTAACACAGCAGTTAGCCGAATTCAAAGATAGACTACAAGAGACAAGGATGGCTAATATAAATATGGAAGAACAATTGAAGCAAACGAAACAGCAACTGTCAAAACAAATAACAGAAGAATGCCAAGCAGTTCAATTAAGAAGTGGGAAAACATTAAATACCCCATCTCAAGGCAGCAGGAAGCCAAGAAATGAGCAAACCACCCAAAATCCATCTGAGGACAGTAAGAGCCCAGGAAAAAATAATTCTGGCATTAAAACGCCAGAGATTGGGTGGAAGGTGATGAGCGGATAATTTAGATGCTTTTTGGCACTGTTTTTAGTATGTTTTTAGTAGAATCTGGTTACTTTTAGGGATATTTTTATTAGTTTTTATGTTAAATTTACATTTCTGGACTTTACTATGAGTTGTGTATTTTTCTGTGATTTCAGGTATTTTCTGGCTGAAATTGAGGGACTTGAGCAAAAATCAGATTCAGAGGTTGAAGAAGGACTGCTGATGCTGTTGGATTCTGACCTCCCTGCACTCAAAGTGGATTTTCTGGAACTACAGAACTCAAAATGGCGCGCTTCCAATTGCGTTGAAAAGTAGACATCCAGGGCTTTCCAGCAATATATAATAGTCTATACTTTGGCCGATTTTAGATGTCATAAAAGGGCGTTGAATGCCAGTTCTACGCTGCTGTCTGGAGTTAAACGCCAGAAACACGTCACAAGCCAGAGTTGAACACCAGAAATATGTTACAAACTGGCGTTCAACTCCAAAATTGACCTCTACACGTGTAACATTCAAGCTCAGCCCAGGCACACACCAAGTGGGCCCCGGAAGTGGATTTATGCATCAATTACGTACTTCTGTAAACCCTAGTAACTAGTTTAGTATAAATAGGACTTTTTATTATTGTATTTGACATCCTGGATTGTATTTTTGATCCTGTGATCACGTTTTGGGGGCTGGCCATTCGGCCATGTCTGGACCTTTCACTTACGTATTTTTAACGGTAGAGTTTCTACACTCCATAGATTAAGGTGTGGAGCTCTGCTGTTCCTCAAAGATTAATGCAAAGTACTACTGTTTTTCTATTCAATTCAACTTATTCCGCTTCTAAGATATTCATTCGCACTTCAACCTGAATGTGATGAACGTGACAATCATCATCATTCCCTATGAACGCGTGCCTGACAACCACTTCCGTTCTACTTTAGATTGAATGAGTATCTCTTGGATCTCTTCATCAGAATCTTCATGGTATAAGCTAGATTGATGGCGGCATTCATGAGAGTTCGGAAAGTCTAAACCTTGTCTGTGGTATTCCGAGTAGGACTCTGGGATTGAATGACTGTGACAAACTTCAAACTCGTGAGTGCTGGGCGTAGTGACAGACGCAAAGGAGGGTGAATCCTATTCCAGTATGATCGAGAACCTCAGATGATTAGCTGTGCTGTGACAGAGCATTTGGACCATTTTCATAAGAGGATGGGATGCAGCCATTGACAAGGGTGATGCCTCCAGACGATTAGCCATGCAGTGACAACGCATCGGACCATTTTCCAGAGAGGATAAAAAGTAGCCATTGACAACGGTGATGTCCTTACATAAAGCCAGCCATAGAAAGGAGTAAGATTGATTGGATGAAGACATCAGGAAAGCAGAGGTTCAGAGGAACGAATGCATCTCTATACGCTTATCTGAAATTCTGACCAATGAATTACATAAGTATTTCTATCCTTATTTTCTATTTATTATTAATATTCGAAAACTCCATAACTATTTGATATCCGCATGACTGAGATTTACAAGGTGACCATAGCTTGCTTCAAGCCGACAATCTCCGTGGGATCGACCCTTACTCACGTAAGGTTTATTACTTGGACGACCCAGTGCACTTGCTGGTTAGTTGTATCGAAGTTGTGAATGAAAAACGATTTATTAAGATGTGCGTACAGAGTTTTTGGCACCGTTGCCTGAGATCACAATTTCGTGCACTAAGTTTTTGGCGTCGTTGCCGGGGATTGTTCGAGTTTGGACAATTGACGGTTCATCTTGTTGCTCAGATTAGGTAATTTTCTTGTTGTTTTATTTTCAAAAATTTTTTTAAAAAATCTTTCAAAAATTTCTCCTTTGTTTTCGAAAAAAATTTTAAAATAAAAATGTTTTTAAAAATATATTTTTCTTCAGAATTTTTAAGAATGAATTCTAGTGTTTCATGAAGCATGTTGAAGCCTGGCTGGCTGTAAAGCCATGTTTAATTCTTTTGGATAGGGAATGTCAGGCGTGTCATGTCTGAGTTACATACTAAAGCTTGGCTGGCTATTAAGCCATGCCTGACCCTTTGATTGGAGCTTTAGACTAAAGAGCATAAGATTCCTGGAATTCATATTAAAAATTTTGGAATCCTTATTCTTATTTTTCAAAATGATTTTCGAAAAAATTAAAAGAAAATACAAAAAAATCATAAAATCATAAAAATCAAAAAAATATTTTGTATTTCTTGTTTGAGTCTTGAGTCAGATTTAAAGTTTGGTGTCGATTGCATGTTCATCTTGCATTTTTCGAAAAATTCATGCATTCATGGTGTTCTTCATGATCTTCAAGTTGTTCTTGGTAAGTCTTCTTGTTTGATCTTGATGTTTTCTTGTTTTGCATCTTTTCTTGTTTTTCATGTGCATTTTTGCATTCATAGTGCCTAAACATGAAAGATTTCTAAGTTTGGTGTCTTGCATGTTTTCTTTGCATTAAAAATTTTTCAAAAATATGTTCTTGATGTTCATCATGATCTTCAAAGTGTTCTTGGTGTTCATCTTAACATTCATAGTGTCCTTGCATGCATTCCTTGTTTTGATCCAGAAAGAAAAGAGAAAAACATGAAAATGACGTTTTAATTTTTCTCTCTCATCATAAAAATTCAAAAAATCAAAAAAAATATCTTTCCCTTTTTCCTCTCATAAAATTAAAAAATTTGAGTTGACTTTTTCAAAAATTTTTAAAATCTAGTTGTTTTCTATGAGTCAAATCAAATTTTCAAATTTTATCTTTTTCAAAATCTTTTTCAAAAATCATATCTTTTTCACTTTTCCTATTTATTTTTTAAAATTTTAAAAATATTTGTCAAAAATCTTTTTCTTATCTTTATCACATCATTTTCGAAAATAACATCATCAATTAATGTTTTGATTTAAAAATTTCAAGTTTGTTACTTACTTGTTAAGAAAGATTCAAACTTTAAGTTCTAGAATCATATCTTGTGATTTCTTGTGAATCAAGTCATTAATTGTGATTTTAAAAATCAAATCCTTTTCAAAACTAATTTCAATCATATCTTTTCAAAAAAAAAATATCTTTTTATCTCATCTTTTTAAAACATATCTTTTTCAAAAATTTGATTTTAAAATATCTTCTCTAACTTCTTGTCTTCTTATCTTTTCAAAATTGATTTTCAAATTTGTTTCAACTAACTAACTAACTTTTTGTTTGTTTCTTATCTTTTTCAAAACCACTAACTAACTCTCTCTCTCTCTCTAATTTTTGAAAATATCTTCCCTCTTTTTCAAAATTTCTTTTTAATTAACTAATTATTCTAATTTTTTATCTTAATTTTCGAAAATTACTCACCTTTTTCAAACACTATTTTCGAAAATCACTAACTCTTTTTCAAAAATTATTTTCGAAAATCCTCCTTCTCTCTCATCTCCTTCTATTTATTTATTCATCTACTAACACTTCATCTCACCAAAAATCCGAACCCTCTCTCTCTGAGTTCAGATTTCCTATTCTTTTTTTTCTTCTACTCACACAGGGACCTCTATACTGTGGTAAAAAGGATCCCTATTATTATTATTTTTCTGTTCCCTCTTTTTCATATGAGCAGGAGCAAGGACAAGAACATTCTTGTTGAAGCAGATCCAGAACCTGAAAGGACTATGAAGAGGAAACTAAAAGAAGCTAAACTACAACAATCCAGCAAGCACCTTTCAGAAACTTTTGAACAGGAAGAGGAGATGGCAGCTGAAAATAATAATAATGCAAGGAGGATGCTTGGTGACTTTACTGCACCTAATTCCAATTTACATGGAAGAAGCATCTCCATCCCTACCATTGGAGCAAACAATTTTGAGCTGAAACCTCAATTAGTTTCTCTGATGCAGCAAAACTGCAAGTTTTATGGACTTCCATCTGAAGATTCTTTTCAGTTCTTAACTGAATTCTTGCAGATCTGTGATACTGTTAAGACTAATGGAGTAGATCCTGAAGTCTACAGGCTCATGCTTTTCCCTTTTGCTGTAAGAGACAGAGCTAGAATATGGTTGGACTCTCAACCTAAGGATAGCCTGAACTCTTGGGATAAGTTGGTCAAGGCTTTCTTAGCCAAGTTCTTTCCTCCTCAAAAGCTGAGTAAGCTTAGAGTGGATGTTCAAACCTTCAGACAGAAAGAAGGTGAATCCCTCTATGAAGCTTGGGAGAGATACAAGGAACTGACCAAAAAGTGTCTTTCTGACATGCTTTTAGAATGGACCATCCTGGATATATTCTATGATGGTCTGTCTGAATTAGCTAAAATTTCATTGGATACTTCTGCAGGTGGATCCATTCACCTAAAGAAAACGCCTGCAGAAGCTCAAGAACTCATTGACATGGTTGCTAATAACCAGTTCATGTACACTTCTGAAAGGAATCCTGTGAATAATGGGACGCCTATGAAGAAGGGAGTTCTTGAAATTGATACTCTGAATGCTATATTAGCTCAGAATAAAATATTGACTCAGCAAGTCAATATGATTTCTCATAGTCTGAATGGAATGCAAGCTGCATCCAACAGTACTCAAGAGGCATCTTCTGAAGAAGAAGCTTATGATCCTGAGAACCCTGCAATAGCAGAGGTGAATTACATGGGTGAACCATATGGAAACACCTATAATCCCTCATGGAGAAATCACCCAAATCTCTCATGGAAGGATCAACAAAAGCCTCAACAAGGCTTTAATAATGGTGGAAGAAATAGGTTTAACAACAGTAAACCTTTTCCATCATCCACTCAGCAACAGACAGAGAACTCTGAACAAAATACCTCTAATTTAGCAAACTTAGTCTCTGATCTATCTAAGGCCACTGTAAGTTTCATGAATGAAACAAGGTCCTCCATTAGAAATTTGGAGGCACAAGTGGGCCAGCTGAGTAAAAGGATCACTGAAATCCCTCCTAGTACTCTCCCAAGCAATACAGAAGAAAATCCAAAAGGAGAGTGCAAGGCCATTGATATAACCATCATGGCCGAATCCAAGAAAGAAGGGGAGGACGTAAATCCCAGTGAGGAAAACCTCCTGGGACGTCCAGTGATCAATAAGGAGTTTCCCTCTGAAGAACCAAAGGAATCTGAGGCTCATCTAGAGACCATAGAGATTCCATTGAACCTCCTTATGCCATTCATGAGCTTTGATGAGTATTCCTCTTCTGAAGAGAATGAGGATGTTTCTAAGGAGCAAGTTACCAAGTACCTTGGTGCTATCATGAAGCTGAATGCCAAATTATTTGGTATTGAGACTTGGGAAAATGAACCTCCCTTGTTCACCAATGAACTAAGTGATTTGGATCAACTGACATTGCCTCAGAAGAAACAGGATCCAGGAAAGTTCCTAATACCTTGTACCATAGGCACCATGACCTTTGAAAAGGCTCTGTGTGACCTTGGTTCAGGGATGAACCTCATGCCCCTCTCTGTAATAGAGAAACTGGGAATCTTTGGGGTGCAAGCTACTAAAATCTCATTAGAGATGGCAGACAATTCAAGAAAACAGGCTTATGGACAAGTAGAGGATATGTTAGTAAAGGTTGGAGGCCTTTACATCCCTGCTGATTTCATAGTCCTAGATACTGGGAAGGATGAGGATGAATCCATCATCCTTGGAAGACCCTTCCTAGCCACAGCAAGAGCTGTGATTGATGTTGATAGAGGTGAACTAGTCCTTCAATTGAATGAGGACTCCCTTGTGTTTAAAACTCGAGGTCATCCTTCTGTAAACATGGAGAGGAAGCATAAAAAGCTTCTCTCAAAACAGAGTCAACCAGAGCCCCCACAGTCAAACTCTAAGTTTGGTGTTGGGAAGCCACAACCAAACTCTAAGTTTGGTGTTGAACTCCCATATCCAAACTCTAAGTTTGGTGTTGGGAAGTCTCAACAATGCTCTGAACATCTGTGAGGCTCCATGAGAGCCCACTGTCAAGCTATTGACATTAAAGAGGCGCTTGTTAGGAGGCAACCCAATTTTTATTTATCTAATTTTATTGTTCTTTCATGTTTTATTAGGTTCATGATCATGTGGAGTCACAAAATAAATATAAAAATTGAAAATGGAATCAAAAACAGCAGAAGAAAAATTACACCCTGGAGGAGGATCTCACTGGCGTTTAAACGCCAGTAAGAAGCATCTGGCTGGCGTTCAACGCCAGAATAGAGCATGGTTCTGGCGCTGAATGCCCAAAATGGGCAGCATCTGGGCGTTTGAACGCCAGAATTGCACCCTAGAGAAGAGCTGGCGCTGAACGCCCAGAACAAGCATGGTTCTGGCGTTCAACGCCAGAAATGGGCAACAAATGGGCGTTCAACGCCCAGAACAAGCACCAATCTGGCGCTGAACGCCCAGAGTTGTGTGCAACGGCATTTTGCATGCCTAATTTGGTGCAAGGTTGTAAATCCTTGAACACCTCAGGATCTGTGGACCCCACAGGATCCCCACCTACCTCCACTCACTTCTTCTCACCCCTCTTTCACACAATCCCATAAACACTCTTCCCCAAAACTCTTCACCAATCACCTCAATCTCTCTTCCCTATAACCACTTCACCACTCACATCCATCCACTCTTCCCCATAAACCTACCTCATATACCCCCTCCCTTCCCTATATAAAGCCCTCCATTCTTCTTCATTTTCACACAACACAACCCTCTCTTCCCCTTCTTGGCCGAATACACCCATCCCCCCTCTCCTCCATATTTTCTTCTTCTTCTTCTTCATCTATTCTTTCTTCTCTTGCTCGAGGGCGAGCAATATTCTAAGTTTGGTGTGGTAAAAGCATAAGCTTTTTGTTTTTCCATTACCATTGATGGCACCCAAGACCGGAGAATCCTCTAGAAAAGGGAAAAGGAAGACAAAAGCTTCCACCTCCGAGTCATGGGAGAAGGAAAGATTCATCTCCAAAGCTCATCAAGACCACTTCTATGATGTTGTGGTCAAGAAGAAGGTGATCCCTGAGGTCCCTTTCAAGCTCATCACCATGAGATCCCGGAGATGCCTCAAATGCATTTTCCTCCACAAAACTATTGGGAGCAAATCAACACCTCCCTAGGAGAATTAAGTTCCAACATGGGACAATTAAGGGTGGAACATCAAGAGCACTCCATCATCCTTCATGAAATAAGAGAAGATCAAAAAGCAATGAGGGAGGAGCAACAAAGACAAGGAAGAGACATAGAAGAGCTCAAGGACATCATTGGTTCCTCAAGAAGGAAACGCCACCATCACTAAGGTGGACTCATTCTTTGTTCTTACATTCTCTGTTTTTTGTTTTCTCTATGTTAAGTGCTTATCTATGTTTGTGTCTTATTACATGATCATTAGTAGTTAGTAACTTTGTCTTAAAGTTATGAATGTCCTATGAATCCATCACCCCTCTTAAATGAAAAATGTTTTAATTCAAAAGAACAAGAAGTACATGAGTTTCGAATTTATCCTTGAACTTAGTTTAATTATATTGATGTGGTGACAATACTTTTTGTTTTCTGAATCAATGCTTGAACAGTGCATATGCTCTTGAAGTTGTTGTTTAAGAATGTTAAATATGTTGGCTCTTGAAAGAATGATGATAAGGAGACATGTTATTTGATAATCTGAAAAATCATAAAAATGATTCTTGAAGCAAGAAAAAGCAGCAAAGAAAAAAGCTGGTAGAAAAAAAAAATATAGGCAAAAAAAAATAATAAAAAGAAAAAGCAAGCAGAAAAAGCCAAAAGCTCTTAAAACCAAGAGGCAAGAGCAAAAAGCCAATAACCCTTAAAACCAAAAGGCAAGGGTAAATAAAAAGGATCCCAAGGCTTTGAGCATCAGTGGATAGGAGGGCCTAAAGGAATAAAATCCTGGCCTAAGCGGCTAAATCAAGCTGTCCCTAACCATGTGCTTGTGGCGTGAAGGTGTCAAGTGAAAACTTGAGACTGAGCGGTTAAAGTCAATGTCCAAAGCAAAAGAAGAGTGTGCTTAAGAACGCTGGACACCTCTAATTAGGGACTTTAGCAAAGCTGAGTCACAATCTGAAAAGGTTCACCTAATTATGTGTCTCTGGCATTTATGTATCCGGTGGTAATACTGGAAAACAAAGTGCTTAGGGCCACGTCCAAGACTCATAAAATAGCTGTGTTCAAGAGTCATCATACTGAACTAGGAGAATCAATAACACTATCTGAACTCTGAGTTCCTATAGATGCCAATCATTCTGAACCTCAATGGATAAAGTGAGATGCCAAAACTATTCAAGAGGCAAAAAGCTACAAGTCCCGCTCATTTAATTGGAGCTATGTTTCATTGATAGTTTGGAATTTATAGTATATTCTCTTCTTTTTATCCTATTTGATTTTCAGTTGCTTGGAGACAAGCAACAATTTAAGTTTGGTGTTGTGATGAGCGGATAATTTATACGCTTTTTGCCATGTTTTTAGTATGTTTTTAGTAGAATCTGGTTACTTTTAAGGATGTTTTTATTAGTTTTTATGTTAAATTCACATTTCTGGACTTTACTATGAGTTTGTGTGTTTTTCTGTGATTTCAGGTATTTTTTGGCTGAAATTGAGGGACTTGAGCAAAAATCAGATTCAGAGGTTGAAGAAGGACTGCTGATGCTGTTGGATTCTGACCTCCCTGCACTCAAAGTGGATTTTCTAGAGCTACAGAACTCAAAATGGCGCGCTTCCAATTGCGTTGGAAAGTAGACATCCAGGGCTTTCCAGCAATATATAATACTCTATACTTTAGCCGATTTTAGACGATGTAAAAGGGCGTTGAACGCCAGTTCTACGCTGCTGTCTGGAGTTAAACGCCAGAAACACGTCACAAGCCAGAGTTGAACGCCAGAAATACGTTACAAGCTGGCGTTCAACTCCAAAATTGACCTCTACACGTGTAACATTCAGGTTCAGCCCAAGCACACACCAAGTGGGCCCCGGAAGTGGATTTATGCATCAATTACTTACTTTTGTAAACCCTAGTAACTAGTTTAGTATAAATAGGACTTTTTATTATTGTATTTGACATCCTGGATTGTATTTTTGATCCTGTGATCACGTTTTGGGGGCTGGCCATTCGGCTATGCCTGGACCTTTCACTTATGTATTTTTAACGGTAGAGTTTCTACACTCCATAGATTAAGGTGTGGAGCTCTGCTGTTCCTCAAAGATTAATGCAAAGTACTACTGTTTTTCTATTCAATTCAACTTATTCCACTTCTAAGATATTCATTCGCACTTCAACCTGAATGTGATGAACGTGACAATCATCATCATTCCCTATGAACGCGTGCCTGACAACCACTTCCGTTCTACTTTAGATTGAATGAGTATCTCTTGGATCTCTTAATCAGAATCTTCGTGGTATAAGCTAGATTGATGGCGGCATTCATGAGAATTCGGAAAGTCTAAACCTTGTCTGTGGTATTTCGAGTAGGACTCTGGGATTGAATGACTGTGACGAACTTCAAACTCGCGAGTGCTGGGCGTAGTGACAGACGCAAAAGGAGGGTGACTCCTATTCCAGTATGATCGAGAACCTCAGATGATTAGCCATGCTGTGACAGAGCATTTGGACCATTTTCACAAGAGGATGGGATGCAGCCATTGACAAGGGTGATGCCTCCAGACGATTAGCCATGCAGTGACAGTGCATCGGACTATTTTCCAGAGAGGATAAAAAGTAGCCATTGACAACGGTGATGTCCTTACATAAAGCCAGCCATGGAAAGGAGTAAGATTGATTGGATGAAGACAGCAGGAAAGCAGAGGTTCAGAGGAACGAATGCATCTCTATACGCTTATCTGAAATTCTAACCAATGAATTACATAAGTATTTCTATCCTTATTTTCTATTTATTATTAGTATTCGAAACCTCCATAACTATTTGATATCTGCCTGACTGAGATTTACAAGGTGACCATAGCTTGCTTCAAGCCGACAATCTCTGTGGGACCAACCCTTACTCACGTAAGGTTTATTACTTGGACGACCCAGTGCACTTGCTGGTTAGTTGTATCGAAGTTGTGAATGAAAAACGATTTATTAAGACGTGCATACAGATTTTCTGGCACCGTTGGCTGAGATCACAATTTCGTGCACCAGAAGGCTGGCGCTGAACGCCTAGACCATGCTCAGGACTGGCGTTCAACGCCAGAAACAAGCAAGGAACTGGCATTGAATGCCCAAAAGAAGCACAGTTCTGGCGTTCAGACGCCAGGAACAGATGAGGAGTTGGCGTCTAACGTCACTCCAGCTTCTAACTCTGGCACTCAATTGCCAGAGAGGGATCAGACACACACAAGTGCTGATGACAACCCATCTAAAAAGGCTTCTTCAACCACTTCTGTAGGAAATAAACCTACAGCAACCAAGGTTGAGGAATATAAAGCCAAGATACCTTATCCTCAAAAACTCTGCCAAGAGGAGCAGGATAAGCAATTTGCTCGCTTTGCAGATTATCTCATGACTCTTGAAATAAAGATTCTGTTTGCAGAAGCACTTGAGCAAATACCTTCTTACACCAAGTTCATGAAAGAGATCTTGAGTCATAAGAAGGATTGGAGAGAAACTGAAAGAGTTCTCCTCACTGAAGAATGCAGTGCAGTCATTCTGAAAAGCTTTCCTGAAAAGCTTAAAGATCCCGGAAGCTTTCTGATACCATGCACATTAGAGGGAAATTGCACCAGGACAGCTTTATGCGATCTTGGGGCAAGCATCAACCTAATACCTACATCCACCATCAGAACGCTTGGTTTAACTAAAGAAGTTAAGCCAACCCGGATATGTCTCCAACTTGCTGATGGCTCCATTAAATACCCATCAGGCGTGATCGAGGACATGATTGTCAGGGTTGGGCCATTCGCCTTTCCCATTGACTTTGTTGTGCTGGAAATAGAGGAGCACAAGAGTGCTACTCTCATTCTAGGAAGATCTTTCCTAGCAACTGGACGAACTCTCATTGATGTTCAAAAGGGGGAAGTCACCCTGAGAGTCAATGAGGATGAGTTTAAATTGAATGCTGTCAATGCCATGCAGCATCCAGACACACCAAGAGACTGCATGAAAGTTGATCTTATTGACTCTCTGGTGGAGGAGATCAACATGGCTGAGAGTCTCGAATCAGAGCTGGAAGACATCTTTAAAGATGTTCCGCCTGATCTAGAGGATTCAGAGGAATTGAAAAAGCCTCTGAAATTTCCTCAGGGAGAGGAAAAACCTCCTAAATCCGAGCTCAAACCATTACCACCATCCCTGAAATATGCATTTCTGGGAGAAGGTGATACTTTTCTAGTGATCATAAGCTCTGCTTTAAATCCACAGGAAGAGGAAGTACTAATCCAAGTGCTAAAGACACACAAGGCAGCTCTTGGGTGGTCCATAAGTGACCTTAGGGGCATAAGCCCAGCTAGATGCATGCACAAAATCCTATTGGAGGATGATGCTAAGCCAGTGGTTCAACCACAGAGGCGGCTAAATCCAGCCATGAAGGAAGTGGTGCAGAAAGAGGTCACTAAATTACTGGAGGCTGGGATTATTTATCCTATTTCTGATAGCCCCTGGGTGAGTCCTGTTCAAGTTGTCCCTAAAAAGGGAGGCATGATAGTGATTCATAATGAAAAAAATGAACTGGTTCCTACAAGAACAGTTACAGGATGGCGCATGTGTATTGATTACAGAAGGCTCAATACAGCCACCAGAAAGGATCATTTTCCTTTACCATTCATAAACCAGATGCTAGAAAGACTAGCAGGTCATAATTACTACTGCTTTTTGGATGGCTATTCAGGCTACAACCAAATTGCAGTAGATCCCCAGGATCAAGAGAAAACATAATTCACATGTCCATCTGGAGTATTTGCTTACAGAAGGATGCCTTTTGGGCTGTGTAATGCGCCTGCAACCTTTCAGAGATGCATGCTCTCTATTTTCTCTGATATGGTGGAAAAATTTCTGGAAGTCTTCATGGATGACTTCTCAGTATATGGAGACTCATTCATCTTCTGTCTTGATCACCTGACACTGGTTTTGAAAAGATGCCAAGAGACCAACCTGGTTTTAAACTGGGAAAAATGTCACTTTATGGTGACTGAAGGGATTGTCCTTGGGCATAAAATTTCAAACAAGGGAATAGAGGTGGATCAAGCTAAAATAGAGGTAATTGAAAAATTACCACCACCTGCCAATGTTAAGGCAATCAGAAGCTTTCTGGGGTATGCAAGATTCTATAGGAGGTTTATAAAGGATTTTTCAAAAATTGCAAAACCTCTAAGCAACCTGCTAGCTGCTGACACGCCATTTGTGTTTGACACAGAATGCCTACAGGTGTTTGAAACTCTGAAAGCTAAGCTGGTCACAGCACCAGTTATCTCTGCACCAGACTGGACATTGCCATTCGAATTAATGTGTGATGCCAGTGATCACGCCATTGGTACAGTACTGGGGCAGAGGCATGACAAGCTTCTGCATGTCATTTATTACGCTAGCTGTGTTATGAATGATGCCCAGAAAAATTACACAACCACAGAAAAAGAATTTCTTGCAGTGGTTTATGCCATTGACAAGTTTAGATCATACTTAGTAGGATCAAAGGTGATTGTGTACACAGATCATGCTGCTCTTAAATATCTACTCACAAAACAGGATTCAAAACCCAGACTCATAAGATGGGTGTTACTTCTGCAAGAGTTTGATATAGAAATAAGAGACAGAAAAGGGACAGAAAACCAAGCGGCTAACCATCTATCCCGGATAGAACCAGTGGAAGAGGCATCTTCCCCCTCTATTGAGATCTCTGAAACCTTTCGAGATGAGCATTTGTTCACCATTCAGGAATTACCATGGTTTGCAGACATTGCAAACTACAAAGCTGCAAGGTTCATTCCCAAGGAGTACAGCAGGCAACAAAAGAAAAATTAATTACTGATGCAAAGTACTACTTGTGGGATGAACCCTATCTCTTTAAGAGATGTGCAGACGGAATAATCCGTAGGTGTGTGCCTAGAGAAGAAGTGCAGAGGATCCTATGGCATTGCCATGGATCACAATATGGAGGCCATTTTGGAGGTGAGTGAACAGCCACGAAGGTCCTCCAATGTGGTTTCTACTGGCCTACACTCTATAGAGATTCCCGAGAGTTTGTACGTAACTGTGACAGTTGCCAGAGAGCTGGTAATTTGCCTCATGGTTATGCCATGCCTCCACAAGGAATCTTGGAGATTGAGTTGTTTGATGTATGGGGAATTGATTTCATGGGGCCTTTCCCACCATCATACTCAAACACTTATATTCTGGTGGCAGTTGACTATGTATCAAAATGGGTAGAGGCCATTGCCATACCCACCAATGATACTAAAACAGTACTAAAGTTCCTCCAGAAACATATATTCAGCAGATTTGGTGTCCCTAGGGTACTAATCAGTGATGGGGGCACTCACTTCTGTAACAAACAGCTTTACTCTGCCATGGTCCGGTATAGGATTCGCCATAAGGTGGCAACTCCATATCATCCACAGACAAATGGACAAGCTGAAGTTTCTATCAGAGAACTAAAAAGAATCCTAGAACGGACTGTGAGTACCCATAGAAAGGATTGGGCACGAAGCTTGGATGATACTCTGTAGGCTTACAGAACAGCATTCAAGACTCCTATAGGGACCTCTCCATACCAACTTGTGTATGGTAAGGCATGCCACCTGCCCGTGGAACTGGAACATAAAGCCTACTGGGCAACCAGATTCCTAAACTTTGATCCTAAATTAGCTGGAGAAAAAAGATTGCTCCAGCTGAATGAGCTAGAGGAATTCAGATTCACTGCTTTTGAAAATGCCAAGCTTTACAAAGAGAAATAAAAAAGGTGGCATGACAGAAAGCTATCATCTAGAATCTTTGAACCAGGACAAAAAATTCTGTTGTTTAACTCTAGGCTCAGGCTATTTCCCGGGAAACTGAAGTCCCGGTGGAGAGGACCATATGTGATTACAAGTGTATCGCCATATGGTTATGTGGAGCTTCAAGATATTGATTCTGATAAGAAGTTCATTGTTAATGGACAGAGAATCAAGCACTATCTTGAAGGCAATGTTGAGCAAGAGTACTCAAGGCTGAGGCTAGATTAAAAACTCAACAAAGTCCAGCTAAAGACAATAAAGAAGCGCTTGCTGGGAGGCAACCCAGCCATGGGGCATCACTTCCTCTAAGCATTTTGCCCTATTCTTGATTTTATTTGTTTATATAAAGTTCATTGATACTAAGGTAAAGAGTCAATTGTATAAGTTTACAGGGTTACAGAAGGATTCTGCACACAAAACAGAGAAAAAGAGCTCACTGGCAAGAAAACGCCAGTAAAAGTCTATTTTGGGCGTTCAACGCCCAAAAGAAGAATCCACTGGGCGTTGAACGCAAGTAAGGATAGCCATCTGGGCGTTAAACGCCAGAAAGAAGCTCCTTCGGGGCATTTAACGCCAGATTTACAGCGTCCTGGGCGTTCAAAAAAATGCCTAGTGACAAAGGAGTTCCTGGCGTTCAACGCCAGAAAGAAGCAACAGCTGGGCGTTGAACACCCAGGAGAAGCAGCAGTTGGGCGTTGAACGCCCAAAACATGCAGCGTTTGGGCGTTCAAACGCCAGGATGGTGGGGAGGAGGTAAATTCGTTTTTTTCTTCATATTTTTCATTTTAATCTTAATTTTCATGTTTCAATTCATGATTTCTTGCATAAACATGTTACAAACCCTGATTTCTAAAATCCCTAATTTCTAAAAAAAAACCCTACTTTAAAAAAAAAATAATATATCAAATGTATCTTAATCCATAAGCACAAATCCTTTTTTTTCAATCCAATTCAACTCTTTTTCAAATTTTCAAAACAAATCTATCTCTTTTCATTCAAAAATCTTTTCAACTAATTAATATCTTTTTCAAATCTCCATATTATCTTTTTCAAAAATCCAAATTTATCTTTTTCAAATATCTTTCATATCTTTTCAATTTTAAATTATATCTTTTCTTATCATACTTATATCTTTTTAAATCATATCTTCTATCTTATCTTTCTCCCTATTTTCGAAAACCCACCCCCCTCCCTTTTAAAAACACATTCGGCCTCCTTCCTCTCATCCACCATTCAACACTAGCTCTCCTTCTATCCCTCTCCTTTCTTTGCTTTTGCTTGAGGACAAGCAATCCTCTAAGTTTGGTGTGTTTATCCGTGATCACTAAACCATACCCACTAAGATCATGGCTCCTAAAGGAAAACAACCCACTCCAAGAGGCAAGAAAGAGAGTGTTCCAAAACCACTTTGGAATCAAGGGAGGTTCTTAACCAAAGAACATTCAGACCATTACTACAAAATAATGGGTCTAAGATCTGTGATCCCGGAAGTCAAGTTCAATCTGAAAGAAGATGAATATCCGGAGATCTAAGAGCAGATTCGAAATAGGAACTGGGAAGTCCTAGCTAATCCTGAAACGAAAGTGGGAAGGAATATGGTTCAAGAATTCTACGCTAATCTGTGGCAAATAGACAGGCAGGGAATATCTGGAGCTGCCCTCTATGACTATAGGACTGTGGTCAGAGGAAAGATTGTTCACATCCACCCTGACAAAATCAGAAAGATCTTTAAGCTACCTCAGCTGAAAGATAACTCAGACTCCTTCAATAGGAGAATGATGAGAACAAACAAGGGCCTGGATAAGATTCTAGAGGATATATGCATCCCTGGAGCCAGGTGGACCACCAGCACGAAGGGTGCTCCAAATCAACTCAAGAGAGAAGATCTCAAACCAGTCGCCAGAGGATGGCTGGACTTCATTGGGCGTTCTATATTGCCCACCAGCAACCGTTCTGAAGTCAATATTAGAAGAGCAGTGATGATCCATTGCATTATGTTGGGAAAAGAAGTAGAAGTTCATCAACTGATCCCATCTGAATTCTACATACTTGCCAACAAGAACTCCAAGGATGCCAGGTTGGCTTATCCAAGCCTAATCTCTATGCTCTGCAAAGATGCTGGAGTAAAGATGGGAATAATAGAGTATATCTCAGTGGAGCAACCAATCATTAAAATCACAATGGAAAAACAACAAATGCAGGATGACCCCATCAAGAGGAGGGCGCAAGAATTCCTACCAGAACTCCCTCAATTTGAATACTGGGAGCATCTTGAGGCATCTGTCACTAAGTCGCAAGAAACCATGGACCAATTGAAGGAAGAACAGCAAAATCAAAACAGCATGCTTTGCAAACTGCTCAGAGAACAAGAGGTGCAAGGGCGTAAATTAAGAGAACTAAAGTGTCAGAAACTATCTCTTGAAGGGCCAAGCACCCCACAGACTAAAGAGGCATCCGCTTCCCAAACTCAAGGTTGTTGAGTTCTGATCTTAACCTTAACCCTGTGATAACTTTTTTTTCTATTATTTGAGTTTCACCTTAGGAGTCATATAATGGTAATTAGTATTTATATTTTGATTTTATCCCCAATTAAGCTATAATTTATTTTTTTTTATTATCATTAAACATGAATAAAATAGAAGATTTTCTTTAGAACAAGGAGGCAATAATTTTCGAGTTTTTAATAAAACAAATTCTAATTGTTTACATGTGGTGGCAATGCTTTCTGCCTTCTGAATGAATGCTTGAACAGTGCATATGTCTTTGGAATTTGATGTTCTTGAATGTTGAATATGTTGGCTCTTGAAAGAATGATAAACATGAGACATGTTATTGGTAATCTGAAAAATCATAAAAATGATTCTTGAAGCAAGAAAAAGCAGTGAATACAAAGCTTGCAAAAAAAAAAAAAAAAGAGAAGAAAGCAAGCAGAAAAAGCCAATAACCCTTAAAACCAAAAGGCAAGGGTAATAAAAAGGATCCAAGGCTTTGAGCATCAGTGGATAGGAGGGCCTAAGGGAATCAAATCCTGGTCTAAGCGGCTAAACCAAGCTGTCCCTAACCATGTGCTTGTGGCGTGAAGGTGTCAAGTGAAAACTTGAGACTGAGCGGTTAAAGTCAAGGTCCAAAGCAAAAAGAAGAGTGTGCTTAAGAACCCTGGACACCTCTAATTGGGAACTTTAGCAAAGCTGAGTCACAATCTGAAAAGGTTCACCCAATTATGTGTCTGTGGCATTTATGTATCCGGTGGTAATACTGGAAAACAAAGTGCTTAGGGCCACGACCAAGACTCATAAAAGTAGCTGTGTTCAAGAATCAACATACTGAACTAGGAGAATCAATAACACTATCTAAATTTTAAGTTCCTATAGATGCCAATCATTCTGAGCTTCAATGGATAAAGTGAGATGCCAAAACTGTTCGGAAGCAAAAAGCTACTAGCCCCGCTCATTTAATTAGAATCTGAGCTTCACTCAAAAACTCTGAGATATTATTGTTTCTTGACTCATTTATATTCTATTTTATTTATCTAGTTGCTTGAGGACAAGCAACAGTTTAAGTTTGGTGTTGTGATGAGCGGATACTTTATACGCTTTTTGGGGTTAATTTCATATAGTTTTTAGTATGTTTTAGTTAGTTTTTAGTTTATTTTCATTAGTTTCTAGGCAAAATTCATATTTCTAGACTTTACTATGAGTTTGTGTGTTTTTTTGTAATTTCAGGTATTTTCTGGCTGAAATTGAGGGAGCTGAGCAAAAATCTGATTCAGGCTGAAAAAGGACTGCTGATGCTGTTGGATCCTGACCTCTCTGCACTCGGAATGGAATTTCTGGAGCTACAGGAGTCCAATTGACGCGCTTCCAATTGCGTTGGAAATTAAACATCCAGGGCTCAACGCCAGTTCAACGCCAGTTCAAGGATAGATGACGTAAACTGGCGTTCAATGCCAGTTCCATGTTGCAGTCTGGCATCCAGCCCAGAAACACGTTACAAGTTAGAGTTCAACGCCAGAAACAGGTTACAGCCTGGCGTTGAATGCCCAATACAGCCCAGGCACGTAAGAAGCTTTAGTCTCAGCCCCAGCACATACCAAGTGGGCCCCAGAAGTGGATTTCTGCACAATCTATCATAGTTTACTCAGTTTCTGTAAACCTAGGTTACTAGTTTAGTATTTAAACAACTTTTAGAGACTTATTTTGTATCTCATGACATTTTTAGATCTGAATTTTGTACTCTTTAATAGCATGAGTTTCTAAACTCCATTGTTGGGGGTGAGGAGCTCTGCTATGTCTCGATGAATTAATGCAAGTGTTTCTGTTTTCTATTCAAACATGCGTGTTCCTATCTAAGATATCCATTCGCACTTCAATATGAATGTGATGAACGTGACAATTATCATTATTCACCCATGAACGCGTGCCTGACAACCACTCCCGTTCACCGTAGAATGAATGAATATCTCTTGGATCTCTTAATCAGAATCTTCGTGGTATAAGCTAGATTGATGGCAGCATTCAAGAGAATCCGGAAAGTCTAAACCTTGTCTGTGGTATTCCGAGTAGGATTCAGGGATTGAATGACTGTGACGAGCTTCAAACTCGCGAGTGCTGGGCGTAGTGACAGACGCAAAAGGATAGTAAATCTTATTCCGGTACGATTGAGAACCTACAGATGATTAGCCATGCGGTGACAGCTCACCTGGACCCTTTTCACTGGAAGGATGGATGGTAGCCATTGACAACGGTGATCCACCAACACACAGCTTGCCATAGGAGGACTTGCGTGCGTGAATCAGAAAACAGAGGAAAGCAGAATTTCAGAAGACAAAGCATCTCCAAAACTCCAACATATTCTCCATCATTGCACAATAAGTATTTATATTTATGCCCTCTCATTTTTTACAATTGAACTTGAAAAACACTGTTGTTGGCATCCTGACTAAGAATAATAAGATAACCATAGCTTGCTTCAAACCAACAATCTCCGTGGGATTCGACCCTTACTCACGTAAGGTATTACTTAGACGACCCAGTGCACTTGCTGGTTAGTTGTGCGAAGTTGTAAGAGAGTAATGTGAACATTGACATTACAATTTCGTGCACCAGTGACAGAGGCGCGATTCATGGCTCCGTGGACGGGACGACCATGGCAACACGGATTAGGTAGCAGCAGCAAGTGACGGCACGAGCAACTCTTCCCTCTCCCTTCCTTCTCTGTTCGGTGGTGCCAAGTTTCCTTTCCACTATCAATGGGTGTGGGATGCGCAGGGAAGAGGGTGAAGAGAGAGGTTGGAGCTGCTGTGTGTTTTGGTTTGAGGAAAGGGGGGAGCATTTGTGTTGCTGCCGCTGGGTTGGGGGAGAATGTAATTGGGTCACGGGTTAGAGTTTCAGGGTTAGGGTTTCATTTTCAAAAATTAGGGTTAGGGACCTTATGGTAATTTCACATAAAATTGGGAATAATATAATAATTGAAACCCAAATTAAATCCAACACTAATTATATATAGAAAATACTATTTGCTTATCAATTTCACAAGTTATTTTTAATTAAATGTCCAAATCTAAAAATTAGAAATAATATAATTAATTTCTCTATTTTTCAAAATAGCAGTTTTAATATTTAAAATATTAATTATTTAATCCAAATCATATAGAAATCCTTATTATTTCACAACTACCAACTTTATAATTTGAATGTAGAAAACAATCCAATAATTATAAAATTGGATAATAATCTCAATTTATTTCAAATTCAATAAATCAAAACTTGCTTTAAATTTCTTTAATAGAGAAATTTCTAAAATTAAAGCTACAGAAACACTGAATTTGAAATTAGCTAATGATATCCCTTTTTCAAAGGTTTTGGGTCTTACATTCTACCCACCTTATAAAAATTTTCGCCCTCAAAAATTGATACAAAACAAAGGAAATTTCATAACAGTTCATCCTGGAACACATTTCAGGAAGAAGCAAAAATAGCTCAACATATAAACACATATATACAGTTTTAAAATACTTTGATTGTTATATGCATAAGGATGCAAAGGTAGGAGTATGGTTGCAAAGCAAACATTACAAGACAGGCTCAATGCAAAAAGGTGACATGGTTCAACATGTGGTAGAAGAGCAAGGCATCGAAGGCTATAAAATAGGATGGAGTTAAAACGACGTGCTTAACATCTGCGCACTAATCTCATAACAACCTCAAGGCTTTAACTTTCAAACCCCATTAAGCACTTTACAATCCTCATATCCGATCATAAGCCTGACAACTGCAAGCCCGTTCGCAAGGAATGAAACACCCAAAACACATAACGTTGCACACCTACCGCTTCAACTTTTGTATACACATGTCACCTCTTAAAGAACTAACGCATTGCGTTACTACGTCTACAAGTCGCACGTGATATCAAAACAATTCTCGAGTCTACTAAGAAGGATACAAGATTCTAGCAAGGAGAAACAATATCAAGGATAATGCTCATAGATTTAAGAGAATGTATCCAATTCCCAGATAAACAGAGACGCTCAAGTAATGAAGTTTGCTAGAAATAAATCAATTGACAACTTCAAAGATAACCCTTGGAACCAAGAAATTCAATAGGACCAATAAGAAGAGAACCAGTGCCTTAGTTCGAAACAAATTCAAATTGAGTCGAAGAAGTAGGAGGTTTACAGGAAAGAATATCTCGAACCCAAGACAAAGCTCACAGAACTCAAGAGCACGATTACAAATACTTTCGGATACATTGTTCATGAAAGAGTCGAAAACTTGCGAAAAAACCACTTTGTAGTCTAGAAGAAAAGTTGAGCAACAAACATTCTTCAAGAGAGTAGCAAAAGCATAAATGTGGCTTTACTTCAATACAATTTCATGTTGAAGTAGATCATGTAGAGTTTTAAAAACAAAATGCATACAAGTTTCGCTAACAGCTAAAATATTTCCTCAAATATTTTAGGATAGTTAGGTGCACGACCTAACCAAAAGCAATTTATAAAAACTCGGAAGTAATCAAATGCTTGTTCAAAATTCTCAAAATTTCATATTCAAACAAGCGTGTATAACATTTATAGCAAGTACAAAAGAGGAAGTTAAAGTCTTTTTAGAAAAGAAACTCCGAAGTAAAAATTTGCTTACAATTTGGTAAAGGAAATAAGTGGTGTGTTACAAACGAACCGATTTCCACTAAACAAGGAAGCTTTCCAAAACTTCATTTAAAATAGTGTATGCCAACTTTAAATTAACTTCATCAAAATTGAACAATGGTTTCAATCTCAATCAAATAACAGAAAATAAATTCTGTTTAATATTTCTTCAAAAAGAATTCAAAACTTCTTTAAAAAGTTCAGAACAAGACTCCAAAAGTGTTATTGAAATCACCATCTCAGAAGAACATTCAAGAAGTTTAAGATGTACTAAATAGGTGTCAAGCCATACTAGAAAGGATCTTAAATCAAAGTAGTTCAAACAAGATTCACTAGGCATGAGTCATCAAACAAGCTTTCAATTGATCCAAAAGAATACAAAAGTCATTCGAAAGACAAATCAATCATTAGTAATTTCTCAAGGATAAATCTTTGACTAAAAACTCTGGTAGAAACAATGAGAGGATAAATGATGCACTATTTTGAAACGAATCAAACTGACTCATAAGAATGAGATTCACCAGAGAAGGAAAGTTGAGATTGATTGTAGTGCTCCCAAAAGGTACATGTATATTTAAAAACAAAACCACGTATGACATTCATAGAGGTGAAAATCTTAAGAAGGAGTGATAAGGAATAAAGTTGGGGTTTAAGGGTTTAATACATTCAAAGTAATAAAATCCTAATGGAAGGGGACAAGAAAAGAATGACATCAAGAAGAGGAATTTATTGGCATAAAGAGACACAGTGGAAACATAAAAGATAGATAAAGAGAAAACAAAGGATAGATAAAGTTTTCCTACTAGACCTCTAAGGTACCTGTTCTTAGCAACTTGGTCACCGGAAAGGATTCCCTACTAGACCTTCAAAGAACCTGTCCTTGACAACCTAGAACAGAGGGACGAAAACTGAAAGAAACCACCACGCAGATAACCTTAGTGTTGGATCCTCCAATCTTCCTCATGCAACAGGTGAAGCAAATCACTCACCTCACTTCTCACACAATAAAAAGTGCTTAAAAGCAACTGAAATTTATTCATCAAAGTTATGTAAATTGTCTCACCAAAGGTGTTTAAATAGGCACCTAGCAACTAACTAAAAGATAAGATAACTAATTTAAATCAGATTTGATTTTATTGGATTAGATCAGATTTGATTTAAATTTTAAAATCCTAAAGATATGATAACTAATTTAAATCAGATTTGATATTATTAGATTAGATCAGATTTGATTTAAATTTAAAATCCCTAAAATACTACTAAGCATAGCAGATTTAAAATAAGTATTCTAACAAACTTTTGACCACATGACAAACTAAAACAAAAGTCTAGAATTTCGAAATTTAAAGATAAATTATGCCTCCCATTGAATTCGGAAAGCATTATTGGGCTTCTTGCTGTCCTGACTTAGCCCAATGGGCCTTGCCCATTCTTCCTTGGTTAGAACTTGATGTAACTTCATATGCACAAGCACTGCCAGGTTCCCAAAACTCTCCTTGAGCTTCTTTGCACGTGCTCTAGTGATGGGGCCCTCTGGAAGTGTGAAATTCCCATTCTGCCCTTTTGTCTTAGAATGTCTTTCCGAGCATGTATCATTCCCTCCTTCCTCAAAAAGATTCGTCCTCGAATCTGTCTCTATATCAAAAGGAGAGAGATCAGTAACATTGAAAGTAGCAGAGACATGATACTCACCTAGTAGGTCAATCTTGTAGGCGTTGTCATTGATCTTCTCAAGCACTTGGAATGGGCCATCCCCTCTACCATCAAGTTTAGTCTTCCTCTGAGTAGGAAATCTCTCTTTCCTCAAATGTACCCAAACCCAATCTCCTGGTTCGAAGACTATATGCTTTCGACTCTTGTTAATCCTTTCAGCCGTGGTTTTATTCTTCCTCTCAATTAGGTCACGAGCCCTTGCATGTATTGCTTTAACTTTCTCAGCCTTGCTAGCTCCATCTAAACTAATAAGATCACTCAAAGGTAAAGGCATTAAATCCAAGACAGTGAGAGGATTAAAACCATAGACAAGTTCAAAGGGTGAAAAACCAGTGGAAGAATGGATTGTCCTGTTATAAGCAAACTCAATAAAAGGTAGACAATCTTCCCAGGTTTTCAAATTCTTACCAACAATAGCATGCAATAAGGTTCCCAATGTCCTATTTACGACTTCAGTTTGACCATCAGTTTGAGGTGACAAGTAGTTGAGTATAACAATTTTGTTCCCAACTTGCTCCACAAAACTTTCCAAAAGTGACTTAAGAATTTGACATCACGATCAGAAACAATAGTTTGGGGAACACCATGTAAGCGCACAACTTCTCGAAAGAATAGGTCAGCAATATGTGTGGCATCATCAGTTTTATGGCAAGCAATGAAATGAGCCATTTTACTAAATCTATCTACCACAACAAAAATGCTATCTCGACCTCTCCTAGTTCTAGGCAAACCAAGAACAAAATCCATAGAAATATCAACCCATGGATGCACAGGAACAGGTAAAGGAGTATACAAACTATGTGGTAAAGACTTAGATTTAGCTTGTTTACATGCAATGCATTTGGCACAAAATTTATCAACATCTTTACGCATGTGGGGCCAGTAAAAATGCTAAGATAAAACATTCAAAGTCTTATGCACACCAAAATGACCCATCAAACCCCCACTATGTGATTCTAGAACAAGTAACTCCCTAATAGAATAAGTAGGTACACAAATCTTATTACCCTAAAAAATAAAGCCATCATGCTTATAGAATTTGTTATATGCACCATGTTCACATGCAGTATAGATAGAGGCAAAAGCAGAATCAGTTGCATACAATTCCTTCATACACTCAAACCTAACAGTTTAGAAGTAAGGGTTGTGATTAAGGAATACCTTCTAGATAATGCATCAGCAACCACATTCTCTTTACCTTGCTTATAGGCGATTACATATGGAAAGGATTCAAGGAATTCTATCTATTTTGCATGTCTCTTGTTCAGCTTCTCTTGGCCCTTCAAGTGTTTGAGGGATTCATGGTCAGTATGTACCACAAATTCCTTAGGTAGCAAATAATGCTGCCACACTTCCAAAGCTTGCACCAAGGCATAAAGCTCTTTATCATAAGTGGAGTAGTTGAGACGGGCCCCATTCAACTTCTCACTGAAATAGGCGATTGCTTGCTTTTCCTGCATCAAAACAGCACCTATACCAATTCCAGAAGCATCACATTCGATTTCAAAAGTTTTAGAAAAATATGATAAAATAAGAATGGGGGCAGAACACAATAATTCTTTCAAGGTGTTAAAGGTAAGTTCTTGTTCCTGATCCCATTTAAAGTTGACATGTTTCTTGATGATTTCAGTTAAAGGTGCAGCAATAATAGAAAAATCTTTAACAAACCTCCGATAAAAACCCGCAAGACCATGAAAACTTCTAACATCAGAGACATTCTGAGGTGTGGGCCATTGTCTAATAGCCTTCACCTTCTCGTCATCTACCTCAATTCCTGCAGAACTTATCACAAAACCTAGGAATACGACTTTACTAAGACAAAACGAGCACTTTTGGAGATTAGCATACAATTTTTCCTTTCTAAGTACCTCTAAAATAGATTGAACATGCAAAATATGATCATCAAGACATTTACTGTAGATAAGGATATCATCAAAATAAACAACCACAGATTTACCTAAAAACTCTCGCAACATATGATTCATTAGTCTCATGAATGTACTAGGTGCATTTGTCAAACCAAATGGCATAACTAACCACTCATACAAACCATATTTAGTTTTGAAAGCTGTTTTCCATTCATCACCAAGTTTCATTCATATTTGATGATAACCACTCCTTAAATCTATTTTAGTAAAAATAACAGAACCATGCAATTCATCAAGCATATCATCAAGTCTAAGAATAGGATGGCGATACTTTACCGTAATCTTATTTACAGCTCTGCAGTCAACACACATCCTCCATGAGCCAGCCTTCTTGGGCACCAATAGTACCAGAACAGCACAAGGACGCATGCTTTCTCTCACAAAACCCTTAGCCAAAAGGTCCTCGACTTGCCGTTGTAGTTCCTTCGTCTCCTCAGGATTGGTCTGGTAAGCTGGCCGGTTAGGAATACTTGATCCGGGGACAAAGTCAATCTGATGTTCTATGCCTCGTAGTGGAGGTAAACCTGAGGGCATCTCATCCGGAAATACATCGCCAAATTCCTGCAAGAGTGAAATAAAAGTACTAGGCAGGTTATGGTTAGTTTCAATGGTAGAAAGGAAAGACTCTCTAAATCGTACTAACACCAATGCTTTTTTTTCCTAAACTAGCATGTTTCAGATCCCTCTCTTTTGCATAAAAACATATTTGGTGAGCACTCTCACTCTCCAGAGATGCTTCTCTTTTAGAAATCTCTTTTTTACTCAGACCCTGAATCTTTTTCTCACACGTTTCATCTCTCAAAGCCCTCTCTTTACCCTCTTATTTTTCAATTTTCTCACATCCTAAAGACTCTTTAGTAGATTTGCACATGCTCAGTTGCTCCAGGTATACTTCTTTAGGTGTCAAAGGTGCAAGGGCAATCTTCTTCCCAAGATAAGTGATGGAGTATCAGTTTGTGAAACCATCATGGACCACCTTCCTATCATACTGCCATGGACGGCCTAGGAGTAGATGACAAGCCTGCATGGGAACCACGTCACAAAGTACCTCATCACTATATCTCCCAATAGAGAACTGTATGCGGGCTTGCTTCATAACCTTCAATTCACCAACATCACTTAGCAACTCCAGCTTGTAAGGGTTATGGTGTTTGGTGCATTTCAACCCCAATTTTGTGATCAAAGTAGAGCTAGCAACGTTTGTATGACTTCCAGCATCAATGATCATGAGTCCAACCTTACCTCCCAATAAAACTTTTGTATGAAAGATGTTCTCTCGCTGTTCTAGACGATCATCTTTGGCTTGTACATTTAAGATCTGCCTAGTAACAAGGGTATCGCCACTAACAGCATACTCAACTATATCTTCATTATCTGTAGCATCATCCGCATGTGGCATGTTTTCATACCCATCTGAGTTATCAGATTCTAAGAAAATATCATTTGCTTTAATTACCATGGTCCTTTTATTTGGACACTCGGAAGCATAATGGCCTAATCCGCGGCACTTAAAGCAGGTAATATCACGATGCCGTGTAGGAGGTTTAGAAGTGGAATTAGGCGTGTGCGTCTTCCTGTGCTGCTCTGTGGGCTTCTCCTTTAATTCGGTAGGTTTGGATCCAGTCTTCTCCCCGAAATTAGCACCTCTCGAATCCCACCTTGAAGTAGAATTACGCAGCCCTTTCGCCTTTTGCTGTCTTTCTACCTTGATAGCTAGGTTCACCAAGTCTTCTATAGTCACAAATGGGAGATGTTCTACAGTATTTGCAATGTCTTGGTTTAGCCCACTCAAGAAACGTGCCATAGTAGCCTCAGACTCCTCCTCAATGTTTGCTTGGATTAGCAGCATCTCTATCTCCTTATGATACTCATCTACAAACTTAGAACCTTGGTATAACCGTTGGAGCCATTGATGTAGCTCCCTGTAGTAGTAAGAAGGGACAAACCATTGTCGTAGGACCTTCTTCATCTTCTCCCAAGACAGAATTGGTAGTTTTCCATTCCACCTCCTCTGTTTGTCCAGCTCGGCCCACCAGACAAGGGCATAATCTGAGAATTCTACAGCCGCTAGTCTTACCATTTTTACATCAGAGTAGTTATGACACTGAAATAAGAGCTCTACCTTGCGTTCCCATTCCAGGTACGCCTCAGGGTCACTTCTGCCTTTAAATTCTGGGATGCGCATTTTGATAGCATTAAGGTTATTATCAACATCTGTCGGTTGTCTATGATGCCGGGATCTAGATGAAGTCTCCTCCTCAGACTCCGTAGAATCATTATGAATAGATTCTCGTGACCATACTTTTCGCCTAGGGGAAAAAAGTTAATTCGAGAATCCATGTCATCAAGACGTTGTTGAATCCCTGTAAGGATGCTGAAAAGTGCGTCGAGGCGAAAAGTTAGTTGTGGATCGGGGTTCCCTTCAGTGTTAGCCATCAATGAACCTGTAAAAAAGAAGACCTTACAGCACTCTTCTCACGTGTATCATTCGGAATAGGACACTCGTGTTTCACTCAATACGTGGCTTTTACCCTCTGATGAGCTCACCACTCTTGCCTTTTTCCACTCTTGGATTGCCTTAACAAGTTGCACTTCGGAAGATGAGGAATTGAGACACCAAACTAAGATAATCTGAATGATAGAAATGTTCAACTTGACAAGAAGACAATTAAAGTATGTGAAAAAGGAATCAAGGAGTGATACTAGGATGACAAAAACTAGCAAAATTGAATCCTAAGTGGAACCCAAGGAAAATTTGAAAAGATAAAACAAAGGGAAAATTTAAATTTTTTTTTTGCCTTTTTTTCGTTTTTTTTATGCTTTTTTTTTCATTTTTTTTTTGTTAACTAGAATAAACAGAAATTGCAGTAATAGAATTTAACGAGGAATTTTTTCTTTTTTTTTAATCTAAAGTAAATTTGCAGAAATTGAAGAGAAAAATAAAGAGATTAAACAAGACCCAAGGAACGTGTGGATAAATAAGAATCTACATACGACCTGTAATTGATACCAGATGATAAAGAATAAAGTTGGGGTTTAATGGTTTAATACATTCAAAGTAATAAAATCCTAATGGAATGGGACAAGAAAAGAATGACATCAAGAAGAGGAATTTATTGGCATAAAGAGACACAGCAGAAACATAAAAGATAGATAAAGAAAAAACAAAGGATAGATAAAGTTTTCCAACTAGACCTCTAAGATACCTGTTCTTAGCAACCTAGGTCACCGGAAAGGATTCCTGGTGCACGAAATTGTGATCATCAACAATGGCGCCAAAGGACTTGGAGCTCTTAAACGTGAATCACACTTTGTCACAATTCCGCACAACTAACCAGCAAGTGCACTGGGTCGTCCAAGTAATAAACCTTACGTGAGTAACGGTCGATCCCACGGAGACTGTCGGCTTGAAGCAAGCTATGGTCACCTTGTAAATCTCAGTCAGGCGAATTCAGATGGTAATGGAGAATTGATAATTAAAAGATAAATAAATCATAAAATAAAGATAGAGATACTTATGTAATTCTTCGGTTAGAATTTCAGATAAGCGTATGAAGATGCTTTGTTCCTCCTGAACATCTGCTTTCCTATTGCCTTCTTCCAATCATTCATACTCCTTTCCATGGCAAGCTTTATGTTGGGCATCACCGTTGTCAATGGCTACTTTCCGTCCTCTCAGTGAAAATGTTCTAAATGTGCTGTCACCGCACGGCTAATCATCTGTCGGTTCTCGATCATGTTGGAATAGGATCCATTGATCCTTTTGCGTCTGTCACACGCCCAACAATCGTGAGTTTGAAGCTCGTCACAGTCATCCCTTCCCAGATCCTACTCATAATACCACAGACAAGATTTAGACGTTCCGGATCTTAGGAATGACCGCCAATAATTCTAGCCTATACCACGAAGGTTCCAATCTTAGATTAGAAACCCAAGAGATATCATTCAAGCTTGTTTGCATGTAGAACGGAAGTGGTTGTCAATCATGCATTCATAGGTGAGAATGGTGATGAGTGTCACATAATCATCACATTCATCATGTTCTTGGGTGCGAATGAATATCTTGGAGAAGAAATAGACTTGAGTTGAATAGAAAAACAATAGTACTTTGTATTAATTCATGAAGAACAGCAAAGCTCCACACCTTAATCTATGGTGTGTAGAAACTCCACCGTTGAAAATACATAAGTGATAATGGTGTAAGCATGGCCGAATGGCCAGCCTCTAAGGTCTAGGGAGTAAACGTCCAAAGATGAAAATACAATAGCAAAAGGTCCTATTTATAGAAAACTAGTAGCCTAGGGTTAGAGAAATAGGTAATTAATGCAGAAATCTTCTTCCGGGCCCACTTGGTGTGTGCCTGGGCTGAGCATTGAAGCTTCCATATGTAGAGACTTTTCTTGGAGTTAAACACCAGCTTTTGTGCCAGTTTGGGCGTTTAACTCCAGCTTTTGTGCCAGTTTTGGAGTTAAACGCCAGAATTCTTGAGCTGACTTGGAACGCCTGTTTGGGCCATCAAATATTGGGCAAAGTATGAACTATTATATATTTCTGGAAAGCCCAGGATGTCTACTTTCCAACGCAATTGAGAGCGCGCCAATTGGGCTTTTGTAGCTCCAGAAAATTCACTTCGAGTGCAGGGAGGTCAGAATCCAACAGCATCTGCAGTCCTTTTTCAGCCTCTGAATCAGATTTTTGCTCAGGTCCCTCAATTTCAGCCAGAAAATACCTGAAATCATAGAAAAACACACAAACTCATAGTAAAGTCCAGAAGAGTGATTTTTATTTAAAAACTAATAAAAATATAATAAAAACTAATTAAAATATACTAAAAACATACTAAAAACAATGCCAAAAAGCGTATAAATTATCCGCTCATCACAACACCAAACTTAAATTGTTGCTTGTCCCCAAGCAACTGAAAATCAAATTAGATAAAAAGAAGAGAATATACAATGAATTCCAAAAACATCTATGAAGATCAGTATTAATTAGATGAGCGGGGCTTTTAGCTTTTTGCTTCTGAACAGTTTTGGCATCTCACTTTATTCCTTGAAGTTCAGAATGATTGGCATATATAGAAACTCAGAATCCAGATAGTGTTATTGATTCTCCTAGTTAAGTATGTTGATTCTTGAACACAGCTACTTTATGAGTCTTGGCCGTGACCCAAAGCACTTTGTTTTCCAGTATTACCACCGGATACATAAATGCCACAGACACATAACTGGGTGAACCTTTTCAGATTGTGACTCAGCTTTGCTAGAGTCCCCAATTAGAGGTGTCCAGGGTTCTTAAGCACACTCTTCTTTTTGCTTTGGACCTCGACTTTAACCGCTCAGTCTCAAGTTTTCACTTGACACCTTCACGCCATAAGCACATGGTTAGGGACAGCTTGGTTTAGCCACTTAGGCCAGGATTTTATTCCTGTGGGCCCTCCTATCCACTGATGCTCAAAGCCTTGGATCCTTTTTATCACCCTTGCCTTTTGGTTTAAAGGGGTATTGGCTTTTTCTGCTTGCTTTTCTTTTTCTTTCTTTTCTTTTTTTTTTCGCATATATCCTTTTTTTCTACAAGCTTTTCACTGCTTTTTCTTGCTTCAAGAATCAATTTTATGATTTTTCAGATTATCAAATAACATTTCTCTTTTTCCCATCATTCTTTCAAGAGCCAACAATTTTAACATTCATAAACAATCAAATAGAAAAATATGCACTGTTCAAGCATTCATTCAGAAAAACAATAGTATTGCCACCACATCAAAATAATTAAATTGTTTTAAAATTTGAAATTCATGCACTTCTTTTTCTTTTTCAATTAAAAACATTTTTTTCATTTAAGAAAGGTGATGGATTCATTTTCATAGCTTTATGGAATAGACACTTAGACACTAATAATCATGTAATAAAGATACAAACATAAATAACATAAGCATAAAAATTCGAAAAATAGGAAAATAAAGAACAAGGAAATTAAAGAACGGATCCACCTTAGTGATGGCGGCTTGTTCTTCCTCTTGAAGATATTATGGAGTGCTTGAGCTCCTCAATGTCTCTTCCTTGCCTTTGTTGCTCCTCTCTCATGGTTCTTTGGTCTTCTCTAATTTCATGGAGGAGGATGGACTGCTCTTGATGCTCCACCCTTAGTTGTCCCATGTTGGAACTTAATTCTCCTAGGGAGGTGTTGATTTGCTCCCAATATTTTTGTGGAGGAAAATGCATCCCTTGAGGCATCTCAGGGATTTCATGATGAGGAGTTTCCTCATGCTCTTGGTGAGGTTCTCTCACTTGCTCCATCCTTTTCTTAGTGATGGGCTTGTCCTCATCAATGAGGATGTCTTCCTCTATGTCAATTCCAGCTGAATTGCAGAGGTGATAGATGAGATGAGGGAAGGCTAACCTTGCCATAGTAGAGGACTTGTCCGCCACCATGTAGAGTTCTTGGGATATAACTTCATGAACTTCTACTTCCTCTCTAATCATGATGCTATGAATCATGATAGCCCGATCTATAGTAACTTCAGATCGGTTGCTAGTAGGAATGATTGAGCGTTGGATAAACTCCAACCATCCCCTAGCCATAGGCTTGAGGTCATGCCTTCTTAGTTGAACCGTCTTCCCTCTTGAATCTCTCTTCCATTGAGCGCCCTCTTCACAGATGTCCATGAGAACTTGGTCTAACCTTTGATCAAAGTTGACCCTTCTAGTGTATGGGTGTGCATCTCCTTGCATCATAGGCAAATTGAATGCCAACCTTACATTTTCCTGACTAAAGTCTAAGTATTTCCCTCAGACCATTGTAAGCCAATTCTTAGGGTCCGGGTTCACACTTTGATCGCGGTTCTTGGTGATCCATGCATTGGCATAGAACTCTTGAACCATTAAGATTCCGACTTATTGAATCGGGTTGGTGAGAACTTCCCAACCACTTATTCGGATCTCATGTCGGATCTCTGGATATTCGCCCTTTTTGAGCTTAAAAGGGACCTCGGGGATCACTTTCTTCTTGGCCACAACTTCATAGAAGTGGTCTTGATGCACCCTTAAGAGGAATCTCTCCATCTTCCATGACTCGAAGGTGGAAGCTTTTGCCTTCCCTTTCCTCTTTCTAGAGGTTTCTTCGGCCTTTGGTGCCATTAATGGTTACAAAAAAGATTTAGCTTTTACCACACCAAACTTAGAAGGTTGCTCGTCCTCGAGCAAAAGAAGAAAGAAGAGAGTAGAAGAAGAAGAAATAAAGGAGATGGAGGGGCTTTGTGTTTTGGCCAAGGGGGATAGGTAGTGTTTAGGTTGGGTGAAAATGAAGGAGTGAAGATGAGTTTATATAGGAGTGGAGAGGGGGGGGTATGGTTCGGCCATTATGGGTGGGTCTGGGTGGGAAAGTGGTTTGAATTTGAATGGTGAGGTAGGTGGGGTTTTATGAAGGATGGATGTGAGTAGTGAAGAGAATGGTCGGATTTGATAGGTGAGGGGTTTTTGGGGAAGAGGTATTGAGGTTATTGGTGAATGGGTGAAGAAGAGAGAGAGAGGTGGGGTAGGTGGGGATCCTGTGGGGTCCACAGATCCTGAGGTGTCAAGGATTTCTCATCCCTGCACCATGTGGCGTGTAAAACACCAAGCTGCTGCCCATTTCTGGCGTTTAACACTAGCTTCTTGCCCATTCCTGGCGTTAAATGCCAGTCTGGTGCCCATTTCTGGCGTTAAACTCCCAGAATGGTGCCAGACTGGGCGTTTAACGCCCATTCTGCTACCCTTACTGGCGTTTAAACGCCAGTAAGTTTCTCCTCCAGGGTGTTCTATTTTTTCATTCTATTTTTCCTTCTGTTTTTTCTTTTTCAATTATTTTTGTGACTTCACATGATCATCAACCTATAGAAAACATAAAATAACAAAAGAAAATAGAAATTTAACATAGATAATTAAAGATTGGGTTGCCTCCCAACAAGCGCTTCTTTAATGTCAATAGCTTGACAGTGGGCTCTCATGGAGTCTCACAGATGTTCAGAGCAATGTTGGAACCTCCCAACACCAAACTTAGAGTTTGAATGTGGGGGTTCAACACCAAACTTAAAGTTTGGTTGTGGCCTCCCAACACCAAACTTAGAGTTTGACTGTGGGGGCTCTGTTTGACTCTGTATTGAGAGAAGCTCTTCATGCTTCCTCAGCATGGTGATAGAGGGATATCCTTGAGCTTTAAACACAAGGGAGTCTCTATTCACTTGAATGATCAATTCTCCTCTGTCAACGTCAATCACAGCTTTTGCTGTGGCTAGGAAGGGTCTGCCAAGGATGATGGATTCATCCATACACTTCCCAGTCTCTAGGATTATGAAATCAGCAGGGATGTAATGGTCTTCAACCTTTACCAAGACATCCTCTACACGTCCATAAGCCTGTTTCTTTGAATTGTCTGCCATCTCTAGTGAGATTCTTGCAGCTTGTACCTCAATGATCCCTAGCTTCTCCATTACAGAGAGAGACATAAGGTTTATGCTTGACCCTAGGTCACACAGAGCCTTCTCAAAGGTCATGGTGCCTATGGTACAAGGTATTGAGAATTTTCCAGGGTCTTGTCTCTTCAGAGGTAATTTCTGCCTAGTCAAGTCATCCAGTTCTTTGGTGAGAAATGGAGGTTCATCCTCCCAAGTCTCATTACCAGACAACTTGGCATTTAGCTTTATGATTGCTCCAAGGTACTTAACAACTTGCTCTTCAGTAACATCTTCATCCTCTTCAGAGGAAGAATACTCATCAGAGCTCATGAATGGCAAAAGTAAATTTAATGGAATCTCTATGGTCTCAGTCTGAGCCTCAGATTCCCATGGTTCCTCATTAGGGAACTCCATGGAGGTCAGTGGACGTCCATTGAGGTCTTCCTCAGTGGAGATCACTACCTCTTCCTCCTCTCCAGGTTTGGCCATGTGAGACGTGTTTATGGCCTTGCACTCTCTCTTGGGATTCTCTTCTGTATTGCTTGGGGGAGTATTAGGAGGGAGTTCAGTAATTTTCTTACTCAGCTGACCCACTTGTGCCTCCAAATTTCTAATGGAGGATCTTGTTTCAGTCATGAAACTTTGAGTGGTTTTGATTAGATCAGAGACAATGGTTGCTAAGTCAGAGTGGTTTTGCTTAGAATTCTCTGTCTGTTGCTGAGAAGATGATGGAAAAGGTTTGCTATTGCTAAACCTGTTTCTTCCACCATTATTGTTGTTGAAACCTTGTTGAGGTCTCTGTTGATCCTTCCATGAGAGATTTGGATGATTTCTCCATGAAGGATTATAGGTGTTTTCATAGGGTTCTCCCATGTAATTCACCTCTTCCATTGCTGGGTTCTCAGGATCATAAGCTTTTTCTTCAGAGGAAGCTTCCTTAGTACTGCCTGTTGCTGCTTGCATTTCAGACAGACTCTGAGAAATCATATTGACTTGTTGAGTCAATATTTTATTCTGAGCCAATATGGAATTCATAGTATCAATCTCAAGAACTCCCTTCTTCTGAGTTGTCCCATTATGCACAGGATTCCTTTCAGAAGTGTACATGAATTGGTTATTTGCAACCATTTCAATGAGTTTCTGAGCTTCTGCAGGCGTCTTCTTCAGATGAAGAGATCCTCCAGCAGAGCTATCCAATGACATCTTGGATAGTTCAGACAGACCATCATAGAAAATACCTATGATGCTCCATTTAGAAAGCATGTCAGAAGGACATCTTCTGATCAATTGCTTGTATCTTTCCCAAGCTTCATAGAGGGATTCACCTTCTTTCTGTCTGAAGGTTTGGACTTCCACTCTAAGCTTGCTCAATTTTTGAGGTGGAAAAAACTTTGCCAAGAAGGCATTGGCTAGCTTTTCCCAAGAGTTCAGGCTTTCTTTAGGTTGTGAATCCAACCATGTCCTAGCTCTGTCTCTTACAGTAAAAAGGAAAAAGCATAAGTCTGTAGACTTCAGGGTCAACCCTATTGGTCTTGACAGTGTCACAGATTTGCAAGAATTCAGCTAAGAACTGATGAGGATCTTCCAATGGAAGTCCATGAAACTTGCAATTCTGTTGCATTAGAGAAACTAATTGAGGCTTAAGCTCAAAGTTGTTTGCTCCAATGGCAGGGATTGAGATGCTTCTCCCATAGAAGTCGGGAGTAGGTGCAGTAAAGTCACCAAGCACCATCCTTGCATTGTTGGCATTATTGTTTTCGGCTGCCATGGTTTCTTCTTCCTTGAAAAGCTCTGTTAGGCCCTCTAGAGAGAATTGTGCTTTACCTTCTCTTAGCTTTCTCTTCAAGGTCTTTTCAGGTTCAGGATCAGCTTGAACAAGTATGCCTTTATCTTTGTTCCTGCTCATATGAAAGAGAAGAGAACAAGAAAGTAGGGAATCCTATGTCACAGTATAGAGATTCCTTGAGGTGTCAGAGGAAAAGAAGAATAGAAGGGGGAGGTAGAGAATTCGAACTTATCAAGAGGGATAGAGTTTGAATTGCACCTTGAGGAGGAGTGTTAGTCCCTTAAATAGAAGGATGTGAGAAGAGGGGAAGAATTTTCGAAAATAAATTAAAAAGATTTTGAAATAATTAAAAGAAACTTGAAATTTTGATTGACATTTTTGAAAATTAAGATTAGGAAAGAAATTAAGTGATTTTTGAAAAGATTTTGAAATTAGAAATTAAAAAGATATGATTGAAAATTAATTTTGAAAAAGATGTGATTGAAAAGATATGATTGAGAAGATATGATTGGAAATCAAATTAAAAAGAGAAAGTTTTAAAATTAAAGTTGATTACTTGACTAACAAGAAATTAAAAGATATGATTCTTAAAATTTAAAATTTGATCATTTCTTAATAGGCAAGTAACAACTTGAAAATTTTGAAGTAAATCATTAATTTTAGCAAGGATTTTCGAAAATAGTAATAAATAAAAAAATGGAAAGAAATTGATTTTGAAGAGATATGATTGAAAAGATATGATTTGAAAAAGATTTGATTTTGAAAAATTATGAAGATTTGAAAAAAATTTGAATTAAAAACAAAATCTTCCCTCTAGTGTCATCCTGGCGTTAAACGCCCAGAATGGCATCCATTCCTTCTTCACTGGGCGTTTTGAACGCCCAGCTTTTTCTGTTTGATTCCTCTGCTGAATGTTTTGAATCTTCAATTCTCTGTATTATTGACTTGAAAAGACATAGTTTTGAAAATATTTTTGAATTTTTAATGATGAGAAACAATCAAAATACAACTAATCTTAGGAAACTCAAATCAAACAATGCATGCAGGACACCAAACATAAACATTTGATACTAGACTCAAACAAGAAACATAAAATATTTTTAATTTTTTATGGTTTTATAAATTTTTTTTGTGATTTTCGAAACTTATATGGAAAGGAAAATAAAGAGATTCAAAACTTTTAATAAGAATTCCAAGAATCATGCAATGTTAGTCTAAAGCTTCAGTCTAAAAAGATTAGACATGTTTGGCCAAGCTTCAACAGGACATTACATTCAGCAGCTAAATTGATGAGAATCAATCAGCTTTTGTGATGATAAGAACATCACCTTGAAACTCTAGAATTCATTCTTAAAAATTCTGAAAAGTACCTAATCTAAGCAACAAGATGAACCGTCAGTTGTCCAAACTCGAACAATCCCCGGCAACGGCACCAAAAACTTGGTGCACGAAATTGTGATCATCAACAATGGCGCCAAAGGACTTGGAGCTCTTAAACGTGAATCACACTTTGTCACAATTCCGCACAACTAACCAGCAAGTGCACTGGGTCGTCCAAGTAATAAACCTTACATGAGTAAGGGTCGATCCCACGGAGACTGTCGGCTTGAAGCAAGCTATGGTCACCTTGTAAATCTCAGTCAGGCGAATTCAGATGGTGATGGAGAATTGATAATTAAAAAATAAATAAATCATAAAATAAAGATAGAGATACTTATGTAATTCTTCGGTTGGAATTTCAGATAAGCGTATGAAGATGCTTTGTTCCTCCTGAACCTCTGCTTTCCTATTGTCTTCTTCCAATCATTCATACTCCTTTCCATGGCAAGCTTTATGTTGGGCATCACCGTTGTCAATGGCTACTTCCCGTCCTCTCAGTGAAAACATTCCAAATGCGATGTCACCGCACGGCTAATCATCTGTCGGTTCTCGATCATGTTGGAATAGGATCCATTGATCCTTTTGCATCTGTCACACGCCCAACAATCGCGAGTTTGAAGCTCGTCACAGTCATCCCTTCCCAGATCCTACTCAGAATACCACAGACAAGGTTTAGACGTTCCGGATCTCAGGAATGACCGCCAATAATTCTAGCCTATACCACGAAGGTTCCAATCTTAGATTAGAAACCCAAGAGATATACATTCAAGCTTGTTTGCATGTAAAACGGAAGTAGTTATCAATCACGCGTTCATAGGTGAGAATGGTGATGAGTGTCACGTAATCATCACATTCATCATGTTCTTGGGTGTGAATGAATATCTTGGAGAAGAAATAGACTTGAGTTGAATAGAAAAACAATAGTACTTTGTATTAATTCATGAAGAACAGCAGAGCTCCACACCTTAATCTATGGTGTGTAGAAACTCCACCGTTGAAAATACATAAGTGATAATGGTGTAAGCATGGCCGAATGGCCAGCCTCCAAGGTCTAGGGACTAAACGTCCAAAGATGAAAATACAATAGCAAAAGGTCCTATTTATAGAAAACTCTTGGAATGCCTGTTTGGGCCATCAAATCTTGGGCAAAGTATGGACTATTATATATTGCTGGAAAGCCCAGGATGTCTACTTTCCAACGCAATTGAGAGTCTGCCAAATGGGCTTCTGTAGCTCCAGAAAATCCACTTCGAGTGCAGGGAGGTCAGAATCCAACAGCATCTGCAGTCCTTTTTCAGCCTCTGAATCAGATTTTTGCTTAGGTCCCTCAATTTCAGCCAGAAAATATCTGAAATCATAGAAAAACACACAAACTCAAAGTAAAGTTCAGAAGAGTGATTTTTATTTAAAAACTAATAAAAATATAATAAAAACTAATTAAAATATACTAAAAACATACTAAAAACAATGCCAAAAAGCATATAAATTATCCGCTCATCAATTCCCTACTAGACCTTCAAAGAACCTGTCCTTGACAACTTAGATCAGAGGGACAAAAACTGAAAGAAACCACCACGCATATCACCTTAGTGTTGGATCCTCCAATCTTCCTCATGCAACAAGTGAAGCAAATCACTCACCTCACTTCTCACACAATAAAAAGTGCTTAAAAGCAACTGAAATTTATTCATCAAAGTTATGCAAATTGTCTCACCAAAGGTGTTTAAATAGGCACCTAGCAACTAACTAAAAGATAAGATAACTAATTTAAATCAGATTTAATCTTATTGGATTAGATCAGATATTATTTAAATTTTAAAATCCTAAAGATATGATAACTAATTTAAATCAAATTTGATCTTATTAGATTAGATCATATTTGATTTAAATTTAAAATCCATAAAATACTACTAAGCATAGCAGATTTAAAATAAATCTTCTAACAAACTTTTGACCACATAACAAACTAAAACAAAAGTCTAGAATTTCGAAATTTAAAGATAAATTATGCCTCCCATTGAATTCGGAAAGCATTATTGGGCTTCTTGCTTTCCTGACTTAGCCCAATGGGCCTTGCCCATTCTTCCTTGGTTAGTACTTGATGTAACTCCATATGCACAAGTGCTGCCAGGTTCCCAAAACTCTCCTTGAGCTTCTCTGCACGTGCTCTAGTGATGGGGTCCTCTGAAAGTGTAAAATTCCCATTCTGATCTTTTGTCTTAGAATGCCCCTGTTGTCTTTCCGAGCATGTATCAAGGAGCGAGTCCGTTCATAAGAAAAAAGTTATGAGTCCAACATTTTCAAAAGAACAACAATGATATAAACCATGTAGTATACTAAATCAAACTCAATTCAAAATGAATTAAGTAAAGTTTATCAAACGAAACTCAACCGGGATAAAAGCAAGAAATCCCCTTTCTTTCCAGAATTTTGAAAAATACCCCAAATACATAATCAATTGAAGATGTGCATTGGAACTATAGTAAAATTACTAGAAAGTTAATTTACTTTTAAAGTAAGTGCAATTCCGTAAACCAGTAAAAGTACAGGCGAGGTATTAGAAAGAAATAATTGTTAAACTGTATAAGTAATCTCAAAGTTTCATATATAGAAAAGTATATATCTAATCAACAGCAATTTATAAAATCTCAAAATTGGCTATGATCACTGTCAAGTAAGAGAAAAACTGATTCAACAATTTCTCAAAAAATGGACTCAGAACCCGGAGTTAAAAGGCACAGCATATTAAGACAAGTTTAAAGCTATATCAAAGAATACCTGAATCAAGAAGAACTCAAATAGAGGAAGATAGACGCAACAAGGATTCCAAACAAGCATATACAATTAAGATCAAACAAGAATGCATATGAATAGAGGAATAGAGTTGAAAAATTGATGAGCGGATAATTTATACGCTTTTTGGCATTGTTTTTAGTATGTTTTTAGTAGGATCTAGTTACTTTTAGGGATGTTTTTATTAGTTTTTATGTTAAATTCACATTTCTGGACTTTACTATGAGTTTGTGTGTTTTTCTGTGATTTCAGGTATTTTCTGACTGAAATTGAGGGACTTGAGCAAAAATCAGATTCAGAAGTTGAAGAAGGACTGCTGATGCTGTTGGATTCTGACCTCCCTGCACTCAAAGTAAATTTTCTGGAGCTACAGAACTCAAAATGGCGCGCTTTCAATTGCGTTGAAAAGTAGTGCAGTGACAGTGCATCAGATTATTTTCACAGAGAGGATGAAAAGTAGCCATTGACAATGGTGATGTCTTTACATAAAGCCAGCCATAGAAAGGAGTAAGACCGATTGGATGAAGACAGCAGGAAAGCAGAAGTTCAGAGGGACAAAAGCATCTCTATACCTTTATCTGAAATTCTCACCAATGATATACATAAGTATTTCTATTTTTATTTTCTGTCTATTTATTATTTATTTTCGAAAACTCCATAATCAATTATTATCCGCCTGACTGAGATTTACAAGATGACCATAGCTTGCTTCATACCAACAATCTCCGTGGGATCGACCCTTACTCACGTAAGGTTTTATTACTTGGACGACCCAGTGCACTTGCTGGTTAGTTGTATCGAAGTTGTGAATGAAAAACAATTTATTAAGACGTGTGTACAGAGTTTTGGCGCCGTTTCCTGATATCACAATTTCGTGCACCAAGTTTTTGGCGCCGTTGCCGGGGATTGTTTGAATCTGGACAACTAACGGTTCATCATGTTGCTCAGATTAGGTAATTTTCTTCTTATTTTGTTTTCAAAAAAAAAATATATTCAAAAATTTTTCCTTTATTTTCGAAAAAAATTATAAATCTTTTCAAAAATATATTGTTCTTCAGAATTTTTAAGAATGAATTCTAGAGTTTCATGAAGCATGTTGAAGCCTGACTGGCTGTAAAGCCATGTCTAAATTCATTTAGACTGGGGCTTCCAACCATCAGCATAGAGGCAAGTTAATTTGATAATTAATGAGCAGTATATCTGAGTTACATTCTAAAGCTTGGCTGGCTATTAAGCCATGCCTAACCCTCAGATTGGAGGTTTAGACTAAGAGTACAAGATTCCTGGAATTCATATTAAAAATTTTAGAATCCTTATTTTTCTTTTTCACATTAATTTTCGAAAAATCCGAAAAAAAATCATAAAATCATAAAAATCAAAAAAAAATATTTTGTGTTTCTTGTTTGAGTCTTGAGTCAATTTTAAGTTTGGTGTCAATTGCATGTTTTAAAGTTTGCATAAAATTTTCGAAAAATTCATGCATTCATAGTATTCATCATGATCTTCAAGTTGTTCTTGGCCAATCTTCTTGTTTGATCTTCATATTTTCTTGTTTTTCATATGCATTCTTGCATTCATAGTGTCTATACATGAAAAATTTCTAAGTTTGGTGTCTTGCATGTTTTCTTTGCATCAAAAATTTTTCAAAAATATGTTCTTGATGTTCATCATGATCTTCAAAGTGTTCTTAGTATTCATCTTGACATTCATAGTGTTCTTGCATGCATCACATGTTTAGATCCAAAATTTTCATGCATTGCATCATTTTTCATGTTTTTCTCTCTCATCATAAAAAATTCAAAAATTCAAAAAAAAATATCTTTCCCTTTTTCACTCATAAATTTCGAAAATTTGAGTTGACTTTTTCAAAACTTTTTAAAACTTAGTTGTTTCTTATGAGTCAAATCAAATTTTCAATTTAAAAATCTTATCTTTTTCAAAATCTTTTTCAAAAATCATATCTTTTTCACTTTTCTTATTTATTTTCGAAAATTTTTAAAATATTTTTCAAAAATCTTTTTCTTATCTTTACCTCCTAATTTTCGAAAATAACATCATCAATTAATGTTTTGATTCAAAAATTTCAAGTTTGTTACTTGCTTGCCAAGAAAGATTCAAACTTTAAGTTCTAGAATCATATCTTGTGATTTCTTGTAAATCAAGTCATTAATTGTGATTCTAAAAATCAAATCTTTTTCAAAAACTAATTTCAATCATATCTTTTCAAAAATATCTTCTTATCTTATCTTTTTCAAAAATTTGATTTTAAAATATCTTTTCCAACTTATTATCTTCTTATCTTTTCAAAAATTGATTTTCAAAATTTGTTTCAACTAACTAACTAACTTTTTGTTTGTTTCTTATCTTTTTCAAAACTACCTAACTAACTCTCTCTCTCTAATTTTCGAAAATATCTTCCCTCTTTTTCAAAAATTCTTTTTAATTAACTAATTGTTTCAAATTTTAATTTTAATTTTAATTTTAATTTTCGAAAATCACTAACCATTTTTCAAAAATAATTTTCGAAATTCCTCTTTCTCTCTCATCTCCTTCTATTTATTTATTCATCTACTAACACTTCTCTCCCATCCAAAAATTCGAACACTACCTCCCTCTCTGTGTTCGAGTTTTTTTTCTTTCCTTCTTTACATTACATTCTTTTCTTCTTCTACTCACACAGGGGAACCTCTATACCTGGGTAAAAAGGATCCCTATTATTATTATTTTTCTGTTCTCTCTTTTTCATATGAGCAGGAGCAAGGACAAGAATATTCTTGTTGAAGCAGATCCAGAACCTGAAAGGACTCTGAAGAGGAAACTAAGAGAAGCTAAAGTACAACAATCCAGCAAGCACCTTTCAGAAATTTTCGAACAAGAAGAGGAGATGGCAGCCGAAAATAATAATAATGCAAGGAGGATGCCTGGTGACTTTACTGCACCTAATTCTAATTTACATGGAAGAAGCATCTCCATCCCCACCATTAGAGCAAATAATTTTGAGCTGAAACCTCAATTAGTTTCTCTGATGCAGCAGAATTGTAAATTCCATGGACTTCCATCTGAAGATCCTTTTCAGTTTTTAACTGAATTCTTGCGGATCTGTGATACTGTTAAGACTAATGGAGTAGATCCTGAAGTCTACAGGCTCATGCTTTTCCTGTTTACTGTAAGAGACAGAGCTAGAATATGGTTGGACTCTCAGCCCAAAGATAGCCTGAACTCTTGGGATAAGCTGGTCACGGCTTTCGTAGCCAAGTTCTTTCCTCCTCAAAAGCTGAGCAAGCTTAGAGTGGATGTTCAAACCTTCAGACAGAAAGAAGGTGAATCCCTCTATGAAGCTTGGGAGAGATACAAGCAACTGACCAAAAAGTGTCCTTCTGACATGCTTTCAGAATGGACCATCCTGGATATATTCTATGATGGTCTGTCTGAATTAGCTAAGATGTCATTGGATACTTCTGCAGGTGGATCCATTCACCTAAAGAAAACGCCTGCAGAAGCTCAAGAACTCATTGACATGGTTGCTAATAACCAGTTCATATACACTTCTGAGAGGAATCCTGTGAGTAATGGGACGCCTCAGAAGAAGGGAGTTCTTGAAATTGATACTCTGAATGCCATATTGGCTCAGAACAAAATATTGACTCAGCAAGTCAATATGATTTCTCAGAGTCTGAATGGAATGCAAGCTGCATCCAACAGTACTCAAGAGGCATCTGTTGAAGAAGAAGCTTATGATCTTGAGAACCCTGCAATAGCAGAGGTAAATTATATGGGTAAACCTTATGGAAACACCTATAACCCCTCATGGAGAAATCACCCAAATCTCTCATGGAAGGATCAACAAAAGCCTCAACAAGGCTTTAATAATGGTGGAAGAAACAGGTTTAGCAATAGCAAGCCTTTTCCATCATCCACTCAGCAACAGACAGAGAACTCTGAACAAAATACCTCTAATTTAGCAAATTTAGTCTCTGATCTATCTAAGGCCACTGTGAGTTTCATGAATGAAACAAGGTCCTCCATTAGAAATTTGGAAGCACAAGTGGGCCAACTGAGTAAAAGAATCACTGAAACCCCCCTAGTACTCTCCCAAGCAATACAGAAGAAAATCCAAAAGGAGAGTGCAAGGCCATTGATATAACCATCATGGCCGAATCCAAAGAGGAAGGGGAGGACGTGAATCCCAAGGAGGAAGACCTCCTGGGACGTCCAGTGATCAATAAGGAGTTTCCCTTTGAGGAACCAAAGGAATCTGAGGCTCATCTAGAGACCATAGAGATTCCATTGAACCTCCTTATGCCATTCATGAGCTCTGATGAGTATTCTTCTTCTGAAGAGAATGAGGATGTTACTGAAGAGCAAGTTGCCAAGTTCCTTAGTGCAATCATGAAGTTTAATGCCAATTTATTTGGTAATGAGACTTGGGGAGATGAACCTCCCCTGTTTACCAATGAATTAAATGCATTGGATCAACTGAGATTGCCTCAGAAGAAACAGGATCCTGGAAAGTTCCTAATACCTTGTACCATAGGCACCATGACCTTTGAGAAGGCTCTATGTGACCTTGGGTCAGGGATAAACCTCATGCCACTCTCTATAATGGAGAAGCTGGGAATCTTTGAGGTACAAGCTGCTATAATCTCACTATAGATAGCAGATAACTCAAGAAAAGAGGCTTATAGACAAGTAGAGGACATGTTAGTAAAGGTTGAAGGCCTTTACATCCCTGCTGATTTCATAATCCTAGATACTGGGAAGGATGAGGATGAATCCATCATCCTTGGAAGACCCTTCCTAGCCACAGTAAGAGCTGTGATTGATGTTGACAGAGGTGAACTAGTCCTTCAAGTGAATGAGGACTCCCTTGTGTTTTAAACTCAAGGTTATCCTTCTGTGAACATGGAAAAGAGGCACAGTAAGCTTCTCTCAAAACAGAGTCAACCAGAGCCCCCACAGTCAAACTCTAAGTTTGGTGTTGGGAGGCCCCAACCAAACTCTAAGTTTGGTGTTGAACTCCCATATCCAAACTCTAAGTTTGGTGTTGGGGAGTCTCAACAATGCTCTGAATATCTGTGAGGCTCCACGAGAGCCCACTGTCAAGCTATTGACATTAAAGAAGCGCTTGTTGGGAGGCAACCCAATTTTTATTTATCTAATTTTATTTTTATTGTTCTTTCATGTTTTATTAGGTTCATGATCATGTGGAGTCACAAAATAAATATAAAAATTGAAAACAGAATCAAAAACAGCAGAAGAAAAATCACACCCTGGAGGAGGATCTTACTGGCGTTTAAACGCCAGTAAGAAGCATCTGTCTGGCGTTCAACGCCAGAACAGAGCATGTTTTTGGTGTTGAACGCCAGAAACAAGCAGCATCCTGGTGTTCAGACGCCAGAAATGCACAGTGAGGAAAGCTGGCGCTGAACGCCAGAAACAAGCATAGAACTGGCGTTCAACACCAGATATATGCTGCATCTGGGCGTTGAACGCCCAGAACAAGCATCAATTCGGCGTTTAAACGCCAGAATTGTATGCAAGGGCATTTTACATGCCTAATGGGTGCAGGGATGTAAATCCTTGATACCTCAGGATCTGTGGACACCACAAGATCATCTCAGGATCTGTGAATCTCACAGGATCCCAACCCACCTCACCTTCTCTCTCTCCATTCATGGTCATCCCTTCTATTTTCCATTCACCACTCACATCCATACACACATCCCTCTATCTCCTCCATACCTTCTTCTTCTTCTTCTTCTATTCTTTCTTCTTTTGCTCGAGGGTGAGCAACATTCTAAGTTTGGTGTGGTAAAAGCATAAGCTTTTTGTTTTTCCATTACCATTGATGGCACCTAAGACCGGAGAAACCTCTAGAAAAGGGGAAGGAAAGACAAAGGCTTCCACCTCCGAGTTATGGGAGATGGAAAGATTCATCTCAAGGGTCTATAGCTCAGTGGTAGAACATGTGGCTGCAAATCAAGAGATCCCTGAGATACCTCAGGGGATGCACTTCCCTCCACATAATTATTGGAAGCAACTGAGGATAGGAATACCAAAAATCACTAGGGATCAAGCCACAAAGGAAAGGAAGAGACATAGAAGAGATCAAGGACATCATTGGTTCCTCAAGAAGGAAACGCCACCATCACTAAGGTGGACTCATTCCTTGTTCTTACTTTCTCAGTTTTTCGTTTTCTTTATGTTAAGTGCTTATCTATGTTTGTGTCTTATTACATGATCATTAGTAGTTAGTAACTTTGTCTTAAAGTTATGAATGTCCTATGAATCCATCACCTCTCTTAAATAAAAAATGTTTTAATTCAAAAGAACAAGAAGTACATGAGTTTCGAATTTATCCTTGAACTTAGTTTAATTATATTGATGTGGTGACATACTTTTTTGTTTTCTAAATGAATGCTTGAACAGTGCATATGTCTTTTGAAGTTGTTGTTTTAGAATGTTAAATATGTTGGCTCTTAAAAGAATGATGACAAGGAGACATGTTATTTTATAATCTGAAAAATCATAAAAATGATTCTTGAAGCAAGAAAATGCAGCAAAGAATAAAGCTTACAAAAAAAATTAGAAAAAAAAAAGATAGCGAAAAAAAAAGAGAGAAAAAGCAAGCAGAAAAAGCCAAAAGCTCTTAAAACCAAGAGGCAAGAGCAAAAAGCCAATAACCCTTAAAACCAAAAGGCAAGGGTAAATAAAAAGGATCCAAAGGCTTTGAGCATCAGTGGATAGGAGGGCCTAAAGGAATAAAATCCTGGCCTAAGCGGCTAAATCAAGCTGTCCCTAACCATGTGCTTGTGGCGTGAAGGTGTTAAGTGAAAGCTTGAGACTGAGCGGTTAAAGTCAAGGTCCAAAGCAAAAGAAGAGTGTGCTTAGGAACCATGGACACCTCTAATTGGGGACTTTAGCAAAGCTGAGTCACAATCTGAAAAGGTTCACCCAGTTATGTGTCTGTGGCATTTATGTATCCGGTGGTAATACTGGAAAACAAAGTGCTTAGGGCCACGGCCAAGACTCATAAAGTAGCTGTGTTCAAGAATCAACATACTGAACTAGGAGAATCAATAACACTATCTGAACTCTGAGTTCTCATAGATTCCAATCATTCTGAACCTCAATGGATAAAGTGAGATGCCAAAACTATTCAAGAGGCAAAAAGCTACAAGTCCCGCTCATCTGATTGGAGCTATGTTTCATTGATAGTTTGGAATTTATAGTATATTCTCTTCTTTTTATCCTATTTGATTTTCAGTTGCTTGGGGACAAGCAACAATTTAAGTTTGGTGTTGTGATGAGCGGATAATTTATACGCTTTTTGGCATTGTTTTTAGTATGTTTTTAGTAGGATCTAGTTACTTTTAGGGATGTTTTTATTAGTTTTTATGTTAAATTCACATTTCTGGACTTTACTATGAGTTTGTGTGTTTTTCTGTGATTTCAGGTATTTTCTGGCTGAAATTGAGGGACTTGAGCAAAAATCAGATTCAGAGATTGAAGAAGGACTGCTGATGCTGTTGGATTCTGACCTCCCTGCACTCAAAGTGGATTTTCTGGAGCTACAGAACTCAAAATGGTGCGCTACCAATTGCGTTGGAAAGTAGACATCCAGGGCTTTCCAGCAATATATAATAGTCCATACTTTGATCGAGTTTAGATGACGCAAAAGGGCGTTGAACGCCAGTTCTATGCTGCAGTCTGGAGTTAAACGCTAGAAACACGTCACGAACCAGAGTTGAACGCCAAAAACACATTACAACTTGGCGTTCAACTCCAAAAGGAGCCTCTTCACGTGGAAAGCTAAAGCTCAGCCCAAGCACACACCAAAGTGGGCCCTGGAAGTGGATTTCTGCATTTAAACTTAATTCTGTAAACCCTAGTAACTAGTTTAGTATAAATAGGACATTTTACTATTGTATTAGACATCTTGGGACGTCTAGTTCTTAGATCATGGGGGCTGGCCATTCGGCCATGCCTGAACCTTTCACTTATGTATTTTTTAACGGTAGAGTTTCTACACTCCATAGATTAAGGTGTGGAGCTCTGCTGTTCTTCATGAATTAATGCAAAGTACTACTATTTTTCTATTCAATTCAACTTATTCCGCTTCTAAGATATTCATTCGTGCTTCAATATGAATGTGATGAACGTGACAATCATCATCATTCCCCCATGAACGCATGCCTGACAACCACTTTCGTTCCACCTTAGATTGAATGATTATCTCTTGGATCTCTTAATCAGAATCTTCGTGGTGTAAGCTAGATTGATGGCGGCATTCATGAGAATCCGGAAAGTCTAAACCTTGTCTGTGGTATTCCGAGTAGGATTCTGGGATTGAATGACTGTGACGAACTTCAAACTCGCGAGTGCTGGGCGTAGTGGCAGACGCAAAAGGAGGGTGAATCCTATTCTAGTATGATCGAGAACCTCAGATGATTAGCCGTGCTGTGACAGAGCATTTGGACTATTTTCACAAGAGGATAGGATGCAGCCATTGACCACGGTGATGTCTCCAGATGATTAGCCATGCAGTGACAGCGCATCGGATCATTTTCACAGAGAGGATGAAAAGTAGCCATTGACAATGGTGATGTCCTTACATAAAGCCAGCCATAGAAAGGAGTAGGACTGATTGGATGAAGACAACAGGAAAGCAGAAGTTCAGAGGGACGAAAGCATCTCTATACCTTTATCTGAAATTCTCACCAATGATATACATAAGTATTTCTATTTTTATTTTCTGTCTATTTATTATTTATTTTTGAAAACTCCATAATCAATTATTATCCGCCTGACTGAGATTTACAAGATGACCATAGCTTGCTTCATACCAACAATCTCCGTGGGATCGACCCTTACTCACGTAAGGTTTTATTACTTGGACGACCCAGTGCACTTGCTGGTTAGTTGTATCGAAGTTGTGAATGAAAAACAATTTATTAAGACGTGCGTACAGAGTTTTTGGCACCGTTGCCTGAGATCACAATTTCGTGCACCAAAAATCAAACTACTTTTCAAAAGGATTAGCAAACAAGAACTTCAAATTAAGACATGAAAGAACAGGTCGACTCGAACAGAATTCAAGAAACAACTGAATAGCCTCGACAAATAGTCTCCAACGTTACCAAAACCCGCGATTCGCTTTACTCAAAACTCGTATATCATTTATGATAACCCATCAGTGCTTTCATATACATAATTCACTAGTATTAAGCCAGCCAAACTTACTACCAAGAATTATGCAATGCAAGACTAATGGTGTTAATCAATAGATCGTCATGTGCATAAAGCTCTAATTCTCGTCATTCGACAAGACCTATTACATGACAAATACTCAGAGTATGCAACTGAAGCATAGTCGGTCCATTCCTCAGGCTCTACAGGAAGGACTACTCTGATACCATAATGTAATACCCTAACTACCAAAGCTCACGCTTCCGGCTGCGCAACTCTGATAGCTCAGATATTACGACGACACTTATACTATTTAATACTAAAATATGAGCCTGTTTAAAACTTTAAACCATAATACCGCTCCCAAAAATACTTTCATTCGATAACGTACATCCATAAATACCATACAACTTACAACAACTCATAAAGAGTACATCCATATATATACATAAATATATATAAATAACTTTACAAGCATTAACCAATACAATTCCTATCCTTCTTACAGAATATATCAAGATAATGGCAAGGGTTCAATAAACCATAACTAAAACAATACAGAGCATCTCAACAACAACTAAATAAACTTCTCGTGACTTCTGCGCCCATGTCCTGAAAGGGGAAAAATGTAGGGGGGTGAGAACATCATCCTCGAAAGGGTTCTCAGTAGAGGGTTTTTGGGAATTACTGTAATAGGATACGTGAAGATAAACCGTACTAGTGATTAATAACCGTCTTATGTCTCCTTTTCAAAAACAACGGTTTACAATAAAAGTAGAGTCTAAAAATCTTTTCTGAAAGAAGAACCGTTCAATTCTCAAAAACTCAAAAGCTTTTCAAAACGGTTTATCTATGCGGAACCAAAATAGCCTTTCATATTTTATTCCAAACCGGAAACACAAAACCGAAATCAACCATCGGTTCATCTCATTTCAACCACGGCCCTAGGCCCAAACAAATCCAACCGACAACCAATCACCACAGTCCAACATAGGTTCAGCAGCAAACACAAATAGGAAGATGCAAGCACAAACAAACAGTTATTGCAAGTAGAACAATAAGCAGTTAATCACAAGTAGTCACAAAGGCAAACCAAATACAATATGCACACCCAAACAATGTCACATAGATGCATATGATGCACGCCTATCCTAGTGGCTGATGATATCATCTGTCGGTTATAAAGCCCACCCGACAAGTCCTGGTAGCTAACCATTGGACTGTCCCTCTGTCGTGCATCCCAACTCGAGTTATACTCAATATAATCGTGATCATAATCATGATCCATATCCATCACCCTCACTGGTGAATATTCACGGGGGCGAGCTCATCTGGGGATTTCACAGTGCCCGGCCACCCTTACGACATAGGGTCAGCAGAGTATCAAGTCTCAACCTGGAGCACGTGGTGGCTAGCCACTGCTACTACCCAGGGAAACTCATATCTCAGATAGTGGAAGTGCAAAATCATAATTATCAATATCTTAGCATATATGCATTCATTCTCAGCCATGGATCAACATCCATCTCAGCCATCCGGCTCACGGTTCAATCCAGAACCAGCAAATATTGATAATCATACACAACCAATCCGGCTCACGGTTCAATTCAGAACCAGCTAATATTCATAATCATACACAACCATTCCGGCCCATAATAAAACAGCACTTCCACCATTCAAAATCATTAAATTCATAAAATCGGCATTTAAGCCATAAATCATTTTTCTCAATTCATTTCACTTTGAAATCAAGTTTTAACTCTTTTCAGCCTTGGATTTAAAGATCTCATTTCTCAAATCATCTCAGGCTCATAAACCACTTTTACTAAAGGTAAATTCCCCTTTGAAAACAATGACACTCTCGGCATCCTCTTTCCAAACTTCCATAACCATGGTAAGTAAAAGATTTATTTTGAAACATTCACAATCATCCATTCAACAATGGGATTTCATAACAAAAGTTCCTTGGCAGAGTCCCAAGTCTTTAGAGGAGATTAACATAACTCATTTCCTCAAATTCACTTAAAATCATTAAAACGTTGGCTTCCTGATTTGAGTAACAAAATAGGATCTAAGCCAAACCGAGTCACGTAATCATTTACTTCTTTTAAAGCTGTTTCCCTTACTTAGGCAAAACCAGCTTTAACCCCCATGATAAATTCTAAAGCGTTTCAACTATTCAAAATTGTTTTAGTCTTGCAAAAATTCAGAATTCAAACAGTACTTAAAACCTTTCTCAAAACATTTCAAAATGAAACTTCTCAATAGACATTTAGGTTCTTTCAAAGTCATTGAAACTTCTTTAATTGAAACCCCCAAGTCAAATTCAAAGGCATAAACCCTTTTCACATTCAAACAGCTTTAAAACACAAGTTTCATCTAAATAACTTTCTCCTGAAAGAGATACAATGCCTTTCTTAAGAAGCAAGACTAAATCACAATTTCCTCTTTACTAATTCATTTCGAAAGCATGAATCATCCTTTTCTCGATAATTCAAATAATATAGTAGAAGTCTTTAACTCATCATTTTCCAGACAACATTTCAATAAAGACTCGGATTTTATTGAAATTTTGGCAGCACCTCCCCTAAAACTTGGACTTTGCCACCCGGTTCAGGTCCCAACTAAACCGTTCCAAAATCCTTTTCAACAGCCCAAAATCCAAAATCAGTTCAAGGCAAGCCAAATCCAACAGTCATCTCAATTCCATATTTCAAGGAACCGTTTCAAAAATCAAATCGTTATCAGCCGAATAAACTCATTTCTAAAGCTTTAAAGAAACGGTTCAACAATAGTCATTTATCAAACCAGATCATTTAAAGCAAACCAGGCTGGATTCAAGAGTGTATTCTATTTTCACATTCTCAAGAAAATCAACTCAACCCAAATCAATTCCCAATGGATTAAACTCAATCTCAAAGCTTTAAAAGAATCAACTTCAAAAGCATTTCGTTTCACAAAACCACACAACAATCAAGACAAATCAAACCATACATAAGGCCGATACAATCACCAAATACACATTTTCTCACTTCAGTATCCATATGTAATAATTCCAATATATATAGAATATAGTTTTTGGAAAGCGCCCCTACCTCAAAACACAATTCCATAACCCAAACGTCTCACAGAGTCCTTTCCGCCTCAACCCGAACTGATGGCAACCAAAACCTTAGCTCCCAGTCATGTTCGCAATAACCATAGCATCACTAATCGCAACATACAATAAACAGGACTCGACCCCACGTTATCAAAACTCATATTCATTAACCGAACACAACAGAATACTAACGCGAGGTTTTTCAAAACATACTTACTGAACTAGCGAAACGAAGCAGCTGCGATTTCGAACAGGCCCAGCAACAGCTCCAGCGGCGGCTAGAAGCTCCGGTGGATTAACTATAAAAATCACGCAGCATTAAAACCTTCTCGAAATCCAAAAAGGCAGAAACCTCAATTAAAACCCTTTCCGGCAAACTTTTCCAGCGACGGTAGCAGGGTCTCAAGTGGCAGAAGCTCAGCCCGGAGCTCCGGCGGTGATCCCGGAAGTCACAGAACCATCCCTGGCGGCTCCCTTCTCCAGTAACGACACCTGCGTCGGCAAGAGTGGCGGTGGCGGGTGCAGATCTCCCCTCTCTCTCTGTTCCCGTGCTTTCTCTCCCTCTTACTCTGTGTGGCTGGACAGCCTTCTCGATGGCACGGCGACGGCGACTCCACACGCGGTGGTGACAGTGTCGGCTTCGGCCCCCTCCATGCGCCTCAACCTTCCGTCAGTCTCTCTCTCTCTGACGGTGGATCGGCGGCTCTGTAGTGACGGCATGGCAGGATGAGATGGCGACTGAGCACGGCAATGCATCCACACGCGACTGCGACACTGGCGGCGCTGGCATTCCCCTTGCGACGACGAAGGCGGCATGGGCCGTAGTGGCTGCACGATGCAACAGTTACTGGGCAGCTCCTCCAGCATCGCGTCTCCTCCCTCCTCCTCTCGGTGACAAAGGCGTGATTCATGGCTCTGTGGACGGGACGACAATGGCAACGCGGAGTAGGTAGCAGCAGCAAGTGACGGTGTGAGCAACTCTTCCCTCTCCCTTCCTTCTCTGTTTGGCGGTGCCAAGTTTCCCTTCCACTATCAATGGGTGTGGGATGCGCAGGGAAGAGGGTGAAGAGAGAGGCTGGAGCTGCTATGTGTTTTGGTTTGAGGAAAGGGGGGAGCATTTGTGTTGCTGCCGCTGGGTTGGAGGAGAATGTAACTGGGTCACGGGTTAGGGTTTCAGGGTTAGGGTTTCATTTTAAAAAATTAGGGTTAGGGACCGTATGGTGATTTCACATAAAATTGGGAATAATATAATAATTGAAACCCAAATTAAATCCAACACTAATTATATATAGAAAATACTATTTGCTTATCAATTTCACAAAATATTTTTAATAAATGCCCAAATCTAAAAATTAGAAATAATATATTGATTTTTCTATTTTTCAAAATAGCAGTATTAATATTTAAAATATTAATTATTTAATCCAAATCATATAGAAATCCTTATTATTTCACAACTACCAACTTTATAATTTGAATATAGAAAATAATCCAATAATATAAGATTGGATAATAATCTCAATTTATTTCAAATTCAATAAATCAAAACTTGCTTTAAATTTCTTTAATAGAAAAATTTCTGAAATTAAAGCTACAGAAACACTGAATTTGAAATTAGCTAATGATATCCTTTTTTCAAAGGTTTTGGGTCTTATAGTTCAGATTGAATGACCATTGACATTGTGTTTGATGTGGATCAGAGGAGATTAATGACCATTGACGTGGCGTCAATCACTTACAACTTGCCATGGAATGAATTATCCATTGTTGGAACAGAAAGTAAGAAAAGTTGATCCGGAAAGATAAAGCATCTCCAAAGCCTTAATCTTCCTCTCACTGTTGTTTCTTGGCTATTTCTTTATTGCTTTCTTGTTTTATTTACGCACATTCAACAATAACCAATCAACTTTCTATTCGTCTAACTAAGATCTATAGGATAACCACTGCTTGCTCAGTCCGAAAATTCTCGTGGGATCGACCCTCACTCACCTGAGGTATTACTTGGATGACCCAATGCACTTGTCGGTTAAGTTGTGTGGAGTTCTAAATTTTGCGCACCAAGTTTTTGGCGCCGTTGCTGGGGATTGTTTGAGATTGACAAACTAACGGTTGTCTTATTTCTTAGATCAGGTACTTTTTACTGTTTTTCTTTTTGTTTGTGTTTCTTGTGTTTTGGTTTCTTATTAAAATTTTCGAACTTTCTTGTTTCTTTTTCAAAAAAATTTTTCAAAAACTTTTTCTTTTGTTTGAGTCTTGTGTCAATCTTTAAGTTTGGTGTCTTCTTGGTTTTTCTTTCCTTAAGTTTTTGAAAAATTTGTTCTTGATTGTTCTTTCTTTTGTTCGAATTGTTCTTGGTGTTTTTCTTTGTTTGATTTAAAATTTTTTAATTTTGGTGTCTTGTTGTGTTCTTCCTTCCAAATTTTTTAAAATTGTTTAATTTGATCTTAAAATTTTTAAGTTTGGTATCTTTTTGTGTTTTTCCTTTCAATTTTTCGAAAATCTTATCTTGTGATTTCAAAAATTTTAAGTTTGATGTCCTAATTAGTTATCTTTTTGCTTATCTTTTCAAAATTTAAAATTTATCTTGCTTATCTTATTAATCTTTTTCAAATCTTTATCTTATCTTTTTATCTTTCTTTGAATTTCAAAGAATCTTATCTCATCTTGTTTTAAATTCAAATTTTAAAATTTTAAAATTCAAAATTCAAAAATTAAAATTCAAATTTCAAATCTTTATTATATCTTTTTCCTTTTCTTTGAATTTCAAATTTTGTCATCTTATCTTGTTTCAAATTCAACTTTCAAAATTCAAAGTTTTAAAATTTAAAATTCAAAATTTAAAATTCAAATTTCAAATTTCAAAAATTTAAAACTTTCAAAATTCAAATTTCAAAATTTTAAAATTCAAAATCTTTTTAAATCTTTCAAATCTTATCTTTCCTTGTTTGACTTTCTCTTTCCACTTTTTAAACTTCAAGATCTTCTTTTGAATTTTCCTTTTTAAATTTCAAATTTTCAAAATCAAATCTTTTATTTTATTTTCAAATGTTGTCAGTTAGTTAGTTACCTGTTTTATCTTATTCTCTTTTTGTTTTCCTTTCTCTTTTCTCTTTTTCAAAACCTCCTAACTACTTTCTCTTCTTTTTTTTTTTGAAAATCCTAACCTCTTTATCTCTCTTCTTTTTCAAAAATTTCATCCCTCCTTCCCTCTCTATTTTTGAAATTATTCTTTCAAATAACAGACACCTCTATTTTCTCCCCTCTCACAAGGAATCCTCTATACTCTGACATAGAAGATTCCTTTCTTGTTTTCCGGTTGGTTTCTTCTACTTTTATGAGTAGGAATAGGGATAATGAACCCTTCCTTAATCTTGACCCTGAACCTGAAAGAACACTAAGGAGACGCCTACAGCAAGCTCAAAGAGCCAGAGGTAACCTCATAGAAGCTCTTGAGCAAGAAGCTGAAGAAACAACAATGGCAGCAAATCTAGATAATGGGGGAGATGCAAGAAAGGTCCTTGGATCTTACACTATACCCAATTCTGACTTCTATGGGCGCAACATCTCCATTCCTGCCATTAATGCCAATAACTTTGAGCTAAAAGCTCAACTGGTCACTCTAGTTCAACAAAACTGCCAGTTTCATGGACTTCCACAGGAAGATCCCAACAAATTCCTATCTGACTTCTTGCAGATATGTGACACTGTTAAAACTAATGGAGTAGATCCAGAAGTTTACAAGCTTATGTTCTTTCCCTTTACGGTCAGAGACAAAGCTAGGCTATGGCTGGATTCTCAGCCCAAGGAGAGCTTAGATACCTGGGAGAAGGTGGTCAATGAATTCTTGACCAAATTCTTTCCACCTCAGAAGCTGAGCAAGCTTAGGGTGGAAGTTCAAACCTTCAAATAAAAAGAAGGTGAATCCCTCTATAAACCTTGGAAAAGATATAAGCAACTGATCAGGAGATGTCTCCTGACATGATCTCAGAGTGGACCATGATGGAGATCTTCTATGATGGTCTCTCTGAGATGTCCAAGATGTCATTGGACCACACTGCAAGTGGATCAATCCATTGGAAGAAGACGCCTGAAGAGGCGCAAGAGCTCATAGACATGGTTGCTAACAACCAATACATGTACACCTCTGAGGGAAACCCTGTAAACAGTGGGGCCACTCAGAAGAAGGACGTCCTAGAGGTAGACACCTTAGACGCTATCTTGGCTCAGAATAAACTCATGTCTCAACAGATCAACATGATATCTCAGCACTTGAGCGGGACACAGAGCCTAGATGCTTACTGTCCAGAGACAGCATATCAGTTGGACGCTACTAACAATACCTGGACCACCATGGAGGAGGTGAATTACATGGAAAAACCATCCAGACCCTCCAACAATAATCCCTATTCGAATATATATAATCAGGGATGGAGGAACCACCCTAACTTAGGGTGGAAAAAGCAGCAGAGGCCTCAACAAGGCTTCAACTACAACCAGAATGGAATGAACCAGAATAGGTTTAATAACAAATCATACGAATCATCTCAACAACAGATGGAGACACCCAAGCAGACCCTCTCTGACTTGGCCACCATAGTCTCTAATCTCACTAAGACCACTCACAGTTTCACGACAGAAACTAGGTCTTCCATCAGGAATTTGGAAGTACAAATTGGTCAACTGAGCAAGAGGATCCCAAAGATCCCCTCCAACCCACTTCCTAGTAACACAGAGATAAATCCAAAGGAAGAGTGCAAGGTTCTCATTGTGGAAGCCAAGGCCGAACCCACAGAGGAACCTCCTAAGGAGGAACTGAAGGAAATCAGGGCTCATGAGGATATCCTCATGCACGCCCCTCTAGAATCAGAGGAGCCTGAAAAATACTCCTCCTCAGATGAGGAAGAAGAGACCAAAGAAGAGTGAATTGCTCGCTTCCTGGCCATCCTCATGAAGCTGAAGGCCAGTACCTCCGATGCAGAGACATTGGAGAATGAGCCTCTAGTGCTGACCAAGGAGATCAACACCTTGGTTCAGAAGAAGCTGCCTCAGAAGCTACCAGACCCCGAAAGCTTCCTGATTCCCTGTACCATAGGGACAATCACCTTTGAGAAGGCACTATGCGACTTTGGGTCCAGCATCAATCTCATGCCTCTATCTATAATGAAGAGGCTGGGAATTCTAGAGGTCCAACCTGCTAAGATCTCGTTGGAGATGGCAGACAAGTCCTTGAAAAGGGCATATGGTATGGTGGAGGATGTCCTGGTAAAGGTTGAAGACTTTATCTTCCTGCAAATTTCGTGATCTTAGACATAAGGGAGGACAGAAATGAATCCATCATCCTAGGAAGGCCTTTTCTAGCCACTGTTAGTGCCTTGATAAATGTGGAAAAGGGAGAACTAGTTCTGCACCTAGGGGAGGATTGCATCCTATTCAAGATCCCCAATCCTTAGTCTCCCTCTAAAGGAGGTACCATTGTACAACACTTAGTATTCCAACCTTCACTTTCAGTCTAGAGCTGTACAGAACCCCCAGACACCAAAACTAAGTTTGGTGTTGGGGAGCCATCATCATCTGCTAAGGAAGGAGATACCAAAAAGAAGGTACCTAAAGGCTGGAGGGATAAAAAGATTTCCACTGAGGATCTCTCACCTAGCTTGAGAGTAATCTTCACCACAAATCTAGTCATTCCATATATTGTGCATAGAATCCTGTCTCTAGAACATATGGAGCTCATCCATGAGAGCACAGGAAGAAAATTCACTGTAAGGGGCAAAAATCTAAGCCCCTATTCACCTCCGTAAAGGAGCTGTCCGTCAAGCTAGTGACGGTAAAGAAGTGCTTGTTGGGAGGCAACCTAACCATGAGCAGAGTCCTATGGTTTTATTTCCTTTTGTTCATTTTTGTTTGAGTTAAGTTTTAATGTTTATCTTCATTGTTTTCCTTTGCTTTTAATGTGTGTGATCATGTGCAGTACCTAGAACAGAAACATTCAGAGATGAAAATAGAACACCCAGGGAAGATCTCTTTGCTAGCATTGAATGCCAGACAAGGAGGAAGCTGGGCGTTCAATGCCCTACAGGACATAAGCCTAGCATTGAATGCTAGCCAGGGAGCAAGGCTGGACGTTCAACACCCTTAAACGGGTAAGCATTGGCGTTGAATGCCAGCCAGGGAGTACCCTGGCGTTCAATGCCCTTGAAGGAGCAACTAAGACCCTATCTGGGCGTTCAATGCCCATTCCTGGCATTGAACGTCAGGCAAGGGGGCAGGCAGCTCGAGTTGAAAGCCCTCTCAGCCAATGGGTATCCCACCTATCCTTCTTTCTCCTCCTTTCTAAACCCTAAAACCCACACCCTCCTTTCCCTCTTCCCAACACACACTCTTCCCAAATCCTTCATAAATCCCATCATTCAAATCCCACCAACCCCACCCACTTCAAATTCAAACCTTCAACACCCAATTTTCCCACCCATATAGCCGAACCCTAACCTTTCCACCACTATAAATACTCCCTTATACACCCCTTCATACACACACCTCTTATACACTCTCATCTCTCTCCCATTTTACCCTCTACACACCACCTTTCTTCCCCATTTCCCCATACAAGGCCGAAGCCTCCTTCCACTCTCTTCTCCCTTTATATTTCTTCTTTCTTCTACTCCCTTCTTCTCTTTTTGTTATTATTTACTCGAGGATGAGCAAAGTTCTTAAGTTTAGTGTTGAAAAAGCTTCACTTTTTGCTTTCCATTCACACTTATGGCACCCAAATTCGGAGAATCCTCTAGAAAAAGGAAAGGAAAAGCCACCACTTCCACTTCTGAACCTTGGAAATTGAAGAGATTCCTCACCAAGGCTCATCAAGACCACTTCTATGATAGGGTAAAGCATAAAAGGGTGATCCCCAAGGTCCCCTTTAGTCTAAAAAAAAGGATGAGTACTTGGAGATCCAACAAGAAATCTGGAGAAGAGATTGGGAAGTTCTAACCAATCCTATCATTGCAATTGGAATCTTAATGGTGCAAGAGTTTTATGCCAATGCTTGGGTCACCAAAAAGTATGATACTAGTGTAAACACACAGCCCAAGAACTGGTGCAGCATGGTGAGAGAGCGACTTTTGGATTTCACCCCGAAAAGTGTAAGAGTGGAGCTCAAACTACCACAAATGCTAGGAGACCCACACTCTTACACTAAAAGGGTGAACACCAACCAAAGGTTGGACGAAGTGCTTACAGATATTTTTGTAGAAGGAGCTCAATGGAGGAGGGATTCGCAAGGCAAGCCTTACCAACTAGGAAGGCTTGACTTCAAGGCTGTAGCTAGAGGGTGGTTGGAGTTTATCCAACGCTCTATATCCTTACAAGTAACCGATCTGAGGTTACTATAGACCGAGCAATAATAATTCACTATATCATGCTTGGGAATGAAGTGGAGGTACATGAGGTGATACCTCAAGAATTGTACAAGGTGGCAGAAAAGCCCTCCACCCAAGCGAGGCTAGCATTCCCACATCTCATCTATCATCTATGCAATTCATCTGGAATTGTCATAGAAGAAGATATCCCCATTGAAGAGGACAAGCCCATCACGAAAAGAAGGATGGAGCATACTAGAGAGCCTGCACACGCACCACAACAAGAGCCTGTGCAGCCGCCTCCAGCAAAAATTCCTGAGCTGCCTCAAGGGATGTATTTTCCTCCCTATGACTATGTGGAACACCAAGAGCAGTCCTCCATCCTCCATGAAATAAGAGAACATCAGAGAATCACGAGGGAGGAGCAACAAAGACAAGGGCAAGACATCGAGGAGCTCAAATGCTCCATTGGATTTGATGAACCACTATTTTATGGTTTATCTTGTACTAAATTGAGTGGTTTTTATCAAGTCTTTGCACACTTATTCATACAATTTCCATGATTTTACAATTCCTTCCTAATTTTGTTCAATGGTTGAAAACTTACTTCCTAACCCTTTAAATTGTGTATTTTAGTTCCCCTTTATACCATTCGATGCCGTGATCTGTGTGTTCAGTATTTTCAGGCTTTATAGGGCAGGAATGGCTTAGAGGATGGAAAGGAAGCTTGCAAAAATGGACGAAACATAAGAAACTAAGGAGATAACCAGCGAGCATCGACGCGCATGCATGGCTCACACGAAGGTAAGGATCCCTTTATAATTGCTTATGCGTCTAAGACCTTAGACGCTGCACAGTCTAACTACACTACCACTGAAAAAGAGCTTCTGGCTATTATTTTTGCTCTGGATAAATTTCGAGCCTATTTACTTGGTACTAAGGTGGTAGTGTACTCAGACCATGCAGCTCTAAAATATTTATTAGCTAAAAAAGAGTCCAAACAAAGGCTAATACGTTGGATATTGTTGCTGCAAGAATTTGATTTAGAAATTAAGTATAGGAGTGGTACCCAAAATTTAGTGGTGGACCACTTGAGTCGCCTAGAGCACATTAAGAGTGACTCCACTCCTATCAATGATGCTTTTCCATTTGATAGCTTGCACGCAATATCTGAAGTAGTTCCTTGGCATGCACCTATAGCTAATTATCTAGTCAGTCATACATTCCCTCCTAATTTTACTAAGTATCAGAGGGACAAGCTGAAAAACGAGTCCAAATATTATATATGGGATTACCCATATTATGGAGGTATGGTGCTGACCAGATAATTAGAAGATGTGTACCTCAATTAGAATTCCAGTCCATTTTAGAGGCCTGCCACTCCTCTGAGAGTGGTGGACATTTTGGCCCTCAAAGAACAGGTAGAAAAAATTTGGACTATGGATTCTGGTGGCCCACTCTTTTTAAGGATGCTACTGCCTTCTATAAATCTTGCTCTTCATGCCAATGGTTTGGGAATATATCCAAGAGGGATGAGATGCCCCAACAGCTTATGCTGTTCTGTGAAATTTTTGATGTTTGGGGCATTGACTTCATGGGTCCATTTCCAAACTCTAGTGGTTTCTTATATATATTGTTAGCTGTAGATTATGTTTCTAAATGGGTGGAAGCAATTTCTGCCCATACTGATGATGCTAACACTATTGTCTCTTTTGTTAGAAATCATATTATCTGTCGCTTTGGATCACCATGAGCAATCGTGAGTGATCAAGGCACTCATTTTTGTAACAGGAGATTAACTAGTCTACTGAAGAAACATGGCATAGTGCACAAGGTAGCAACAGCTTACCATCCTTAGACCAATAGGCAGGCAGAGGTGTCTAATAGGGAGATAAAGCGTATTCTGGAGAAGATAGTCAAGCCTCATAGGAAGGACTGGAGCACTAGGCTTGTTGATGCGCTTTGGGCTTGTCGGACAACATACAAGACACCCATCGGGATGAGTCCCTTCCGCCTGGTCTATGGAAAGGCTTGTCACCTCCCAGTGGAGGTGAAACACAAGGCTTTCTGGGCTGTAAAGAAATGCAACATGGGATTTGAGAAGGCTGGCACTAAAAGAAAGCTGTAACTAGCAGAACTGGAGACCCTTCGACTCGAAGCATATGACAACTCTAGACTATACAAGGAGAAGGTGAAGGCTGTGCATGACAAGCATATCAATAGATGAGAGTTCAGACCTGGGGAGCTAGTTCTCCTTTACAACTCCAGACTGAGGCTCATGCAAGGCAAGCTGAGATCCAGATGGGAAGGTCCCTACAAAGTAGAGAAGGCAGAGCCATACGAAGTCTTCCATCTAAGTCATCGTTCAAGTTCCAATTTCATCAAGGTCAATGGTCATCGCTTAAAGCTGTATCATGGTGAGAAGATGAAGGACAATAAGGAGCTAGAGGCCTTCCTCTTAGAGGACCCACCAACAGAAGCCGACTGAGCTTGTGGACCGTCCAACTTAAGGACGTAAAGGCAAAGTGCTAGGTGGGAGACAACCCACCATGGTATGATCGTTCCTTTTCTTTCCAAGTTTTATTTTATTTAGCTTTTCACAGTACTCTTCGTAATTTCTGCATTCTGCATTCTGCATAAAAAAGTGTGCGACGCGCAAGTGTCGCTGACACGTACACGTCATGCGTGACTTCGCACCACCAAGAAAGTGAACAGAAAGATGGGCTGGAGTGGTGCTGGAAGCATGCCTTGCGCACAAGCAAGACCACGCATACGCGTACCTCACGCGTACGTGTCGCTTGCACTTTTAGCCCATCACGCATAAGCATCCCTGACACGCACGCGTGACCATGTAAAATCGGCGTAAAAGGTGTTTGGCCAGAAAGTTATGATGGTATGGGGCTGGAACTGTGCTGGGAGCACAAGCCCTATCACGCATACGCGTCCCTGACGCGTGCGCGTCATTTTTCCTAAAATGGCCATCCACGCGTACGCGGCCCTGATGCGTACGCGTCACATACAGTTTTGGCTCTCGTGCGTAGCTGAACAGAGAGATGTGCGTGCGCAGGGCTGCCTTCGCGCCATTCGCACAACCAACATCACGCGTACACATCCCAGACGTGTACGCGTCACTTGAAATTAGCGCGACCCACGCGTACGCGTGCCGTATGCGTACGCGTCGCATGCGACGCACACTTAAACCAGTATGCCGCCTGACTTCAAATCTTCCTTCCCCGAATCCTAATTATCTTTTTATTATCATTCTTTCTTCTTTCTTCGCCCTTCTTTCTTCTTTATTTCTTCCTACTTTTTACTACTTTCTTCTTCCCTCTTTCATCATCCACATCAGGTTCTTTTCTTTTCTTCCTTCATTCTTCTTTCAATTATTGCATTTAATTACTTTTCTTTCTTCTAAAATTTTTCTCTTTCATGCTTAGTTATTTATGGTTTCCTTTTCATTCTTTTCTTTTTCATGCATTCTTATGTTGGTTTTGGAATTTTATTTGGGTATTACCTTATTATACTAATGCTTGTGGATACTATCTGGAGTGAATTGACAATTGACATATTAATTTGGCTCTCACGTACATTTGGATTATATTATTTTCATTCCTATTTTCACTTGCACACCAAGTGTTTGTGAAAAAGCTTTTATGGTATTTTGAATCCTATTTTCTTCTCCTCTATTACTTGAATGCCTCTTTTTCACAACACTTGCAATCCATATGTATTTAGGATTATCATTCACAATTGTCATCATTACAAGTGCTCTTTAATTTGGCACATTTATTACTTGATGCTTGAGCTATGCTTCTCATGCCTGTTTCTGCATGCTTTTACCTTCTTGCATCTGATTATTATGAATTGCCTTTTTGCTCTTAATTGATGTCTTACCCACATGTTGTAGCTACCATGTATGTAAGCTATTATCTATTATTTGGCATTCATTATCACTTGGAATTTTCTTCCCCTGGTTTGGAATTATATATATTTCACATTCTTCCTCTTTCTTTCTTCCTTATGCATGGGTACCAAGAAAGGAAAGGAGAAATATTCTGAAATGCCACCGGCAAGGAGAGGAACTAAGAGACCACCGGCTAAGGCGCCACTTTCTACCAGCGTCAAGCCACCTACAAAGTGGGTAAAATCATTAAAGTTGATGAAGCAGAGAAAGCCTTTCCCACACGGGACTCCACACGGTTCACTAACCGTTACTGCGAACAGATGTTCCCAATCCTAGCTGAGAGGAACTACAACAATGAGCATCTACTCATTGTCCCAACACATTTTGTTGATTTTGTGGAGCCCCACATCGAGAGGAGATAGTGGGGATTTTTAAGACGACAGCCACGAGTGGTTAACCTCTCATGGGTGGTTGAATTCTACGCTAACTTCCACTCGCCTACTCTGCAGTCTGTCTATGTTTGTCAGAAGCAAGCCCTGTCTCCGAGGGTGCCATACAGAGAGTACTAGAGTTTCCACCTAGTCCAGAGAGGCTAGAGGCCTATCAAGAGGCCTCCCTTAAGCGCCAGATGTATCAGTTTGACTAGGCTAGTGTCCTTGGAGTTATAGCCCAATCTGGCAGCACCTGGATCTATGGGTAGCACCGGTCAAAATCCAAGAGCATCTCAGCCCAATCACTTACCGTGGAGGCTCACGTGTGGGCACAGATTATGTCCCACTATCTCTTTCCGAGCACTCATGAGTCGACCTTCACAGCAGACATGGCTGTTCTTCTCTGGTGCATACTGACAGAGCAATCCTTCAACCTGCCCCGACACATCCGGCAAGCCATGGAACACGTGCAGATAGTGGGTAACCTGCCTTTCCCTGCATTGGTTTCAGATTTAGTCTCTGCAGCAGGTGTCTCCTATAGAGTTGGGGATACCAAGACCATGATCCCTAGGGCCGATCAATATGTCCCAAATAGGAAGTACATCAGACCCCCAGCTCCTTCTGCAAGCCGGCCAGTAGGCCCATCTTTGGATACTCCTCCTTCTTCTACTCCACCACCATCCACACCGCAAGCACCATCCACTACTCAGATGTTCTTTCAGATCCTTCAGAGGTTAGACCGGCAAGACCAGCAGATGGAGCAAATGTACCGCCGTAACAAACGCCGATACACCTATCTGAAGGAGCTCATTGCTAGTACTCAACCACCTCCAGAAGAGAAGGACACCCCGGATTCCCCTTCATCTAGTAGCACAGGGAGCCATGGCGAACCAGACAACGGAGGCGATGCTTCCAGCCCTACCTTGCTCCTTACTGATAGCACGGAGGACCGTGCCAAGCCTTAAGTGTGGATAGGTCAGTCCTTGACTTCCGGAGGTAACTTCTCTCTCTTAACACCAACATTTGACTTTTTCTTTTGTTAAGATAGGATAGATTGCATTAAAATAATTGTTTTCATGTATGTTTTACTTGGTTAAAGTAATTAGTTTCCTTTCAAGACCCTTTTTATAGCATTTCACTAATTTAAATTGAAAATTTGTGTTAAACTATTTGAAGATTGTAAATTGGAACATGAATCATAGCTAAGAACACACAACCTATGAGATTTGAGCTTAATTATATGGTTACATTATTTAATTATAATATTTTATTCTTGTGTATTTTCTTCTCTATGATTGCAATCTTTGCTTTGTTCTATTCTATATGTTCATTGTTTAGTGTATTTACATGCATGCATATGATTGAGGCCATCATTTGTTATTAGCTCACTTATCCCAAATAGCCTACCATTTCAATTACCTTTATTTGCCACTTTGAGCCTTTTAATCCCCATTTGTTCTTTATATTACTACATCACTAGTCTTAAGTGGAAAAATAATTAATTACCTCATTTGAATCTTTGGTTAGCTTAAGATAGAGATTGTGTGTCAATTAAGTATGGGGAATTGTGGGAAACCTGGGTTAATGGGAATGTGTGGTGTTTTTACTTTATTTAAATATTGGGAATTTTGGTGCTTACTCATGTGAAACCCGAAGAACCATATGCATTGAAATGTTATGTTAAAAAAAATGGCGCCCGACATAAATAAATAAATAAATAAATAAATAAATTGGGGACAAGATTACCCCAATGTTAAGTTTAATAAAAGATCAAGGCATATATGTGGTGAAATTAAAGAAAAATTTGATACACGAGTATGTGATGTAAAAGTGGGAGTTTTGGGTAGCTAGGCATGATTTTAGAATTACATAGAGTGTGTGTGTGTGTGTTAGGTGAGAGCTTAGGTTAGTCAAAGATTCACATTTTACCTCACTTAGCCATACATATATTCTCACCGTACCTTAGCCCCATTACAACCTTGAAAAGACCTCATGATATTTGTATTGGTACACTAAATTTTTGTTGATTGGTTAGATAAAGAACAAAGTTTTAGAAAGCATAACTAGAGAAGAGTAGAGTGATTAACCCTAGACACTTGAGAGATTAGAGTGCATATACACTACCAGTGAGGGTTCAATGCTTGATTCTATGTTCCCTGCTTTCATGAGCTACCTTCTTACAAGTTTACTTGTCTTTTATTGTATGATTTGAATTAGTGGAATTTGATTTATATTTGTCTTGGAGAACTTGTTTGCTTTTAACCAAGCAGGTAGAAATATCTTAGCATATAGTTGCATTCATATACATAGGTTGCATTGCATGAGTCTTACTTTTCCTCATTCATTCTTTTTATCTCCTTGAGCTTAGCATGAGGACATGCTAATGTTTAAGTGTAGGGGAATTGATGAACCACTATTTTATGGTTTATCTTGTGCTAAATTGAGTGGTTTTTATCAAGTCTTTGGATACTTATTCATACAATTTGCATGATTTTACAATTCCTTCCTAATTTTGTTCAATGGTTGAAAACTTGCTTCTTAAGCCTTTCAATTGTGTATTTTAGTTCCCCTTTATACCATTCGATGACGTGATCTGTGTGTTCATTGTTTCCAGTCTTTATAAGGCAGGAATGGCTTAGAGGATGGAAAGGAAGCTTGCAAAAATGGACGGAACATAAGAAACTAAGGAGATAACCAGCGAGCATCGACGCACACGCATGGCTCACGCGTGCGCGTGACTTGGAGCTTTCCATGGCGACGCGTGCGCATACTTGATGCGTACGCGTGATAAGCGAGATTGCACAACGACGCATGCGCGTACCTGACGCGTACGCGTGCGACGCGAAGAAGACCATCGATGCGTACGTGTGACTGACGCGTACGGATGACATGCGCCACGTGCAAAAAACGCAGAAAATGCTGGGGGCGATTTTGGGCTGAGTTTGGACCCAGTTTTCGGCCCAGAAACAGAGACTAGAGCCAGGGGACAGTAGAAACTCGACACACATTCACATTACGCATAATTTTAGTTTTAGTTTTGAATCTTAGAGAGAGAATTCTACTACTTCTCTAGGTTTTCTTCACATTCATAGTTTTAGAGTTTATGCTTTTGATTTGGATATTGAGAAGAGTTACTACCTCCATTGAAGTCGCTATTCTAGTTTGTTTTCTATTCCTTTACTCTTTGGATATCCTATTAACCCTGTTCAGATAGGTATGTTAGGATTTTGGGATTTAATAATGCAAAGAAGTACTTTTATCTTTAATTAATTTTCGGTATTATTTTGTTTCATTTCTCATGTCTTCTTATTATTCCCTTTACATGCCTGTGAACGTCACATTCATGTCAATGGAGTAGACTCCTAACTTGACTTGGGGGTCGATTAAGAAGAGACCCTTGAGTTGGAATACTCAACTGTCAATCTCAATTGGACGTTGTTGGCTAATTCTCTATTTGCTAACGCTAATTCTTCCGTAAGGAGAGGATTAGGACTAGTGAATAAGAGTTAGCTTAATCACTGACTTTCCTTTATTTAGTAAGGGTTAACTAAGTGAAATAATAACCTCTTGCTATTACACTTGGGAAAATCCAACAAGGATAGAACTTCCAATTAATCTTTCCCCGATCAAGGCTTTTATTTGATTATATAAATTTTCTTGCTAATTTTCATTGCTTTAAATTACAATTACTTATTTTTCTGTTCTCCAACTCTCAAAACTTCTCGAAAAACTCCTGACTAATAAAATAGCACTCTTTTGTCAACTCGTTGGGAGACGAACTGGGAATTCTACTCCCAGTATTTTGTTCTTAAATTTGTGACGAATCTTTTCTAAATTGATAAGCAGAATTTTTGTCGGTTAAGAACTGTACTTGCAACGCTGTTCTATTTATAAATTTTTAATCGGCAATTTTCCGCACGTCAGGATTCACTAGAGGAAGCAGTAGCCACCGACACTAAAGGTGGTCACGTTCCATTGTCACCTTGCTTATGTTAATTACTGTTTTCCATTTTATCTTATTGCCTAATCCCTATTTCTAGTGCATGATTATCTTCAGCATTTTGTCCTTTACTTGTTTTGTCTTAAGCTATAAAATATCCTATATATCCCTCACCATGCTTAAAAGAAAAATTTATTTGAAAAAGAATAGTGAGATATATAAATTTTGAGTTATATAATAAGATTAGTCCAACTGTGTTGATGTGGTGGCCTTGCATTTACTTTCTGAATGTATGAATTAACAGTACATATTTGATATTGGAGTTAAGTATATTGGCTCTTGAAAGAATGACGAATGAAGAGAAGTATTATTGGTAATCTGAAAAATAAAAAACATTGGTTCTTAAAGCAAGAAAAAATAGCGAAAAAAAAAGCAAGAAAAAAGCAAGATAAAATGCTCAAAAGAAAAAGCAAATAGCAAGGATCCAAGGCTTTGAGCATCAATGGTTAGGAGGGTCAAAATTGGCCTAAAAAGTTGAAATGAGCTGCTATCCCAAACTAAATTCTTGTGGTGTGAAGGTGTTAAGTAAAATACCTGAGACTGAGCAGTTAAAGTCGTGATCCAAAGCAAAAGAGCATGTCTAAGAACTCTAGACACCACTATCTGGGATTTTAAGAAAAGCTAAAGTAGAATCCAAAGGGTTCCTGACGTAGTGCAAACTGTCGGCTTAGAATTTTCCACAAATGTTGCAAGTATAGTCCTAGCCAATGGATAATGCTCATAGTCAAAGTTTGAATTCAAAACAATGTCACAATTTAAAACCAATTCAATTCCGGGAGTTTCAATTCCCGGGTCGTCTCCCAAGGACACTTGAGACCAATGAGTGTGAAATTTTAGTTGTGAGGATCATGGGATTTTCAATAAAGGGATAAACATATAAAGTAATAAAAGAACATGTAACATTGTAATAAATGAACTAATAAAGGAATTACGAAGTAACTATGCAATATAGACAAGTAAAGTGTAAAAGGAACTAATGTAAATGTGTATAAAGGAATTGAAGCATAAAAGGTATCTTGGCTTGGAGTGAGCTAAGGGTCCTTTCCTTGTTGGAACCGCAACTATGACAACTAGAATGGATCAATCTCACTTGATTAACCTTCACATCAGAGAGTAAGTTAAATGAGCATAAGTGTTCATAACTCACAAATCCTAAATTGCTTGCTAATTGCCTTAGCAACAACATAGCATTAGTGGGAACAAGAACAATTAACAATCCAAGAATTGACACTAAATGTTTGGCATTCCAACTCTAGGAACCCAATTGCTCACTTTTCCCAAGCTAAGAGATAGAAAACTAGCCCAAAATCATAATTGACATTTTGTCAAACACTTGGTGGGCAAGAACTCTAAACATGGGAAAAATGAGAAAAAGCTTTATACCAAAAGCAACAAATGATCTCAATCAACAATAAAGACTCAAGAAAGCATGTAACAATCATCAATCATCAAATTCATCAACAAGAAATAGAAATTGCAAAAGAGAAGTAAAATTGAACTATAACTTGAATTATAAGAAAGAGTAAGAACAATGTAACTATAAAGAGTAGTAACAAAGAGATACTTACAATGGAAATTAGCAAAATCCAAGATCAAAATGGAAATGGCACTTGAATGTAAAAACCCTAGTATAAACCCTAGTAGAGATGATGAAAAACTTAAAGAAAAACTATACTAAAGCTATCTACTACTACTCCTAAGCTACCCTAATATTATGCTATCGTATGGTCTTCATTCTCCCTTCCTTATGAGCTAAATGGCTTTAGAAATGGGCCTCCAAACCACCAAAATCATGAGTCACGGGAAATTTTAATGAAGGCATGTGCGGCCACCGATGCGGACGCACAAAAGTGTGCGCACGCACACTCTGCCGAAAATCTCTACCCGTGCGTACGCACAGGAGGTTGTGCGCACGCACGCTAGGCGATACCTAAATGGACGTGCAATGCGCACGATGCGGCTCACGCACACGCGTTGCTCTAATCTGATGGCTGTGTGTACGCACGCAGGTTTGTGCGTACGCACACTAGGCTGAGCTCTTCTCATTTGATTCTTCATGCTTCCTTCACTTTGAATGCTCTTCTTTCATTCTCTCCAAACCATTCCTGCCTTATACCTCTGAAATCACTCATAAATAACATCAAGGCATCGAATGGAAGGTAAATGGAATAAAATTAATCAAATTAGGCACAAAAGAGCATGTTTTCATAATTAAGCACAAATTAGGAGAAAAGTTTAAATGCATGCTATTTAGTGGAATAAGTGCAAGTTTATATGATGAAATCTATTCAATTTCAACCAAAAATCATCATCAAATATGGATTCACCAATTCCCCCACACTTAAATAATAGCATGTCCTCATGCTAAACACACTCAAAGGAGATAGATGAAAGGAAAACGATTTATTTTATGTACTACCTAAATGCATGCAACTATCCTAAAGGTTACTACCAATATGTACTATGCAAAGAGTTGATAAAACAAACCATGAAATTCCAATCCATCACAAGAAGGCTTTGGGGCAAATGCAAAGAGTTTATGCACTAAAACCAATGTCCAAGGAATTGAATTGAGCTTTTCAAAACTAATCAACAAACAACTTGCAAGAAGATACAACATGAGATGCAAGAACATAGAATTGAGCGATCAAACCCCTCACCGGATGTGTATTCACTCAATTCGCTCAGTGTTTAGGGCTTAATCACTCAATTCTCCTTTTATCATGCTTTTTAAAGATTTGCACTTCATCTAACAATCAACTAGTATTTGATGCATAAAGAACAAATATCATGAGGTCTTTGGAGGGTTGTAATGGGGCCAGGGTTTAGGTAGGATAAATATGGCTAAGTGGACTTAAAGAATTAGTTCTTTGATTAGGTTAAGCGTCCACCTAATCCTATATCACCTATATACTCATAACAATGCAATCTAGCTACCCAATTTTTCTCCTATCTCACCTTACTCATGCACTTTCTTTTTAAAACATTAACATATGCATCCTTTATTTCAACTTTTTATTTCACGTTCTATTATGCACAATTTTTTTTTAATTCTTGTCTTTGTTAGCACAATAGATGCATATGACCTAAAAAAAAGAACACATGAGCATTTTCCAATTTCCAATTTTTCACAATGAGTTTCATGCCTTTATCACCAATGCTTCCCAATAATTCTCCCCATACTTAGAATATACACACTAATCCACCTAAGCTAATCAAAGAGTTCAAAGACATCAATGGTTTTTCGCTTAAGGGGAAATAATGTGCTAAAATCAGAACAAAAGGGAATTATATGCTCAACAGGGGTTCACAATGGTGAGTACAAGGGTTGGCCATATAGGTTGGTGAGTTCAACATCAAAGATGGCCTCAATCATGCTAAATGCGTCCAAACAACAAGTACAGGATATAAAGAATTATGCAAATCAATGATCACAATAAAAAAGGAGTAAAATCACACTAGAACAAACATTATGGTTGAAAAATGCAACCATCTATCAAAGCTCAAATATTACAAGGTATGTTGTTCTAGCTCTTTTCTATGTTCCACAAACAGAATACTTCAAGCAAGTTGGAAAACACAAAATTTTTCTATGTTCCCTAAGAAAGATTTCATGGAAATTCTTTGGTGTTTCACCAAACTTATTCATTCTATCATGCACATGCAAACATTAACTACCATATAACTATGAACACTAAAGGGATATATACAGATAAACCAACTAAGATGCAATAAAGATAAAGCTACTAAAATTGAGTAAAAGGAACTAAAAGAGTATTGCAAAATGTTTTGAAAAAAGAAAATTTTTTACCCCACGAAGTCATCAATCCTTCCCCACACTTAGTTTGTGCACGGTCCTCTGTGCTTGCTTAGGATCTGGGAGAATGAGAATTTTGGGGCCACTATCAGCTGGTGGTATTGGGAATGGGTTGGTCACCTTTATCATGCTCCTCCCCAACTAGCTCGGATGAAGCCTCTGGAGTTGGGCCAGGGTCTCTTCTTTCTAGCTTTGCCGCTATCCACTCAAAACGCTTGTGCTCCAATTGCTCCATGCGGTGGATATCGTGCAAGATGTCTCGGAATAAATCTGGAAGAGACCAAAAAACCGGTAAAGGAGTCGATGAGGTTGGTAGACTTGATGGTGGTACTACGGGTGCCTTCCTCTTCGAGGGTGTTGGTGCACGAAATTGTGATTTACACTTTTCACAACTCCACACAACTAACCAGCAAGTGCACTGGGTCGTCCAAGTAATACCTTACATGAGTAAGGGTCGATCCCACGGAGACTGTCGGCTTGAAGCAAGATATGGTCATCTTGTAAATCTCAGTCAGGCGGATTCAAATGGTTATGAGGTTTTGATAATTAAAAGATAAATAAAACATAAAATAAGATAGAGGTACTTATGTAATTCATTGGTGGGAATTTCAGATAAGCATTTGGAGATGCTTTATTGCTTCTGAACCTCTGCTTTCCTATTGCCTTCTTCCAATCATGCATGCTCCCTTCCATGGCAAGCTGTATGATCCTCTCGGATGAAAAATACCAGGTACGATCTTTGCACGGATAATCAACTGTCGGATTTCTCGTCTCAGATTAAAAATAGCAGGTACAGCTACCGCACGGCTAATCACCTGTCGGTTCCCGCTAGCGTCAGAATAGGACCCTTATCCTTTTGCACACTGTCACTGCGCCCAACATTCACAGGTTTGAAGCTCGTCACAGTCGTCTCTTCCCAGATCCTACTCGGAATACCACATACAAGGTTTAGACTTTTCGGATCTCAGGAATGCTACTAATGGTTCTAGCCTATACCACGAAGATACTAATCTCACGGACTTAGTCCATGTATTAGATACCCAAGAGAATATACTCCGGCTGTCGTCTAATGACTACGTTGAACATCATGTAGACCGCTTGTGGTTGTCAAGCACGCGGATCTTGGCTAAGCGAGTAACGAAGATAGTGGGTGATTATCACGGGTCATCTCTTCATTCTGACTTAACTGAATTAAGTACAAGAGTATATCTTGGAGAAGAAGTAAGCGTGAATTGAAGGAAAAACAATAGTACTTGCATTAATTCATGAAGAACAGCAGAGCTCCACACCTTAATCTATGGGGTGTAGAAACTCCACCGTAGAAAATACATAAGTGAAAATGGTCTAGGCTTGGCCGTGAGTCCAGCCTCCAATGGAGGTTCCCAAGTGTAAAAGTTACGTAAGATAAAAGTCATAAAATAAATCTCTAAAAGTAGTTTTTATACTAAACTAGTTACTAGGGTTTACAGAAAATGAGTAACTGAGTACAGATAGTACAGAAATCCACTTCTGGGGCCTACTTGGTGTGTGCTTGGGCTGAGCATTGAAGCTTTTATGTGCATAGACTGTTCTTGGAGTTAAACACCAGCTTGGGTGCCAGTTTAGGCATTTAACTCCAATTCTGGTGCCAGTTCTGGCGTTTTACGCCAAAAAGTTTTAGGCTGGCTTTGAACGCCAGTTTGGGCCATCAAATCTCAGATAAAGTATGAACTATTATATATTGCTGGAAAGCCCAAGATGTCTAATTTCCAACGCAATTAAGAAAGCGCCAATTGGGTTTCTGTAGCTCCAGAAAATCCACTTCGAGTGTAGGAGGGTCAGAATCCAACAGCATCTGTAGTCCTTTTTCAGCCTCTGAATCAGATTTTTGCTCAGGTCCCTCAATTTCAGCTAGAAAATAACCGAAATCACAGAAAAACACACAAACTCATAGTAAAGTCCAGAAATGTGATTTTTGAATAAAAATTAATAAAAATATAACAAAAAGTAACTAAAACATACTAAAAACTATGTAAAAATAATGCCAAAAAGGGTATAAATTATCCGCTCATCACAACACCAAACTTAAATTGTTGCTTGTCCCCAAGCAACTAAAATCAAAATAGGATAAAAAGAAGAGAAAATACAATAAATCTCAAATATCAATGAAGCTCAGTTCCAATTAGATGAGCGGGACTAGTGGCTTTTTGCTTCTGCACAGTTTTGGCATCTCACTTTATCCTTTGAAGTTCAGAATGATTGGCATCCATAGGGACTCAGAATTCAGATAGTGTTATTGATTCTCCTAGTTTAGTATGTTGATTCTTGAACACAGCTACTTTATAAGTCTTGGCCGTGACCCTAAGCATTTTGTTTTCCAGTATTACCACCGGATACATAAATGTCACAGACACATAACTGGGTGAACCTTTTCAGATTGTGATTCAGCTTTGCTAGAGTCCCCAGTTAGAGGTGCCCAGAGCTCTTAAGCACACTTTTTTTGCTTTGGACCATGAATTTAACTGCTCAGTCTCAAGCTTTTCACTTGACACCTTCATGCCACAAGCACATGGTTAGGGACAGCTTGGTTTAGCCACTTAGGCCAGGATTTTATTCCTTTGGGCCCTCGTATCCATTAATGCTCAAAGCCTTGGATCCTTTTTACCCTTGCCTTTTGGTTTAAAGGGCTATTGGCTTTTTCTGCTTGCTTTTTCTTTTTTCTTTCTTTCGCCATTTATTTTTTTTCGCAAGCTTTTGAATTTAACTACTTTTTCTTGCTTCAAGAATCAATTTTATGATTTTTCATATCATCAATAACATTTCTCCTTTTTCATTATTCTTTCAAGAGCCAACAATTTTAACATTCATAAACAGCAATATAAAAAATATGCACTGTTCAAGCATTCATTCAGAAAATAAAAAGTATTGCCACCACATCAAAATAATTAGATTATTTTCAAGATATAATTCGAAATTCATGTACTTCTTTTTCTTTTTCAGAAAACATTTTTCTTTTAAGAAAGGTGAGGGATTCATGGAATCATTCATAGCTTTAAAACATAGACACTAAACACTAATGATCATCTAATAAAGACACAAATATAGATAAAACATAAAGCATAGAAATTGAAAAACAGAGAAATAAGAACAAGGAAATTAAAGAACGGGTCCACCTTAGTGAGGGTGGCTAGTTCTTCTTCTTGAAGATCCTATGGAGTGCTTGACCTCCTCAATATCTCTTCCTTGCCTTTGTTGCTCCTCTCTCATGGCCTTTTGGTCCTCTCTTATTTCATGGAGGATGATGGAGTGCTCTTGGTGCTCCACTCTTAGTTGCTCCATGTTAGACCTCAAATCTCCTAAAGCGGTGTTGAGTTGCTCCCAATAGTTTTGTGCTGGAAAATGCATCCCTTGAGGCATCTCAGGGATTTCTCGATGAGGAATTTCCTCATGCTCTTGCTGAGGTCTATGAGTGGGCTCTCTTGTTTGCTCCATCCTTTTCTTAGTGATGGGCTTGTCCTCTTCAATAAGGATGTCTTCATCTATGACAACTCCAGCTGAATTGCATAGGTGATAGATGAGATGAGGAAAGGCTAACTTTGCTAAAGTGGAAGGCTTGTCAGCCACCTTGTATAGTTCTAGAGATATGATCTCATGAACTTCTACTTCCTTTCCAATCATGATACTATGGATCATGATAGCCCGATCTACAGTAACTTCAGACTGGTTGCTAGTAGGAATGATAGAGCGTTGAATGTACTCTAACCATCCCCTAGCCACGGGTTTAAGGTCAGGCCTTCTCAATTGAACCAGCTTGCCTCTTGAGTCTCTTTTCCATTGAGCTCCTTCCACACAGATGTCCATGAGGACTTGGTCCAACCTTTGATCAAAGTTGACTCTTCTAGTGAAAGGATGAGGATCTCCTCTCATTATTGGCAAGTTGAATGCCAACCTCACAATTTCCAGACTGAAATCCAAGTACTTCCCCCAAACCATTGTGAGCCAATTCTTTGGGTTCAGGTTCATACTTTGATCATGGTTCTTAGTGATCCATGCATTAGCATAGAACTCTTGAACCATTAAGATTTCGACTTGTTGGATGGGGTTGGTGAGAGTTTCCCAACCTCTTATTTGAATCCCACGTCGAATCTCCGGATATTCACTCTTTTTGAGCATAAAGGGGACCTCGGGGATCACCTTTTTCTTAGCCACAACTTCATAGAAGTGGTCTTGATGCACTTTTGAGATAAATCTCTCCATCTCCCATGACTCGGAGGTGAAAGTAATTGCCTTTCCTTTCCTCTTTCTAGAGGTTTCTCCGGCCTTAGGTGCCATTAATGGTTATGGAAAAACAAAAAGCAGAGCTTTTTCCACACCAAACTTAGAAGGTTTGCTCGTCCTCGAGCAAAAGAAGAAAGAAAGGAGGAGAAGAAGAAGAAATTGAGGAGATGGAGGGGAGGAGTGGATTCGGCCAAGGGGTTTAAGTGTGTAAAATGTGTGAAATTGAAGGTGGTAAAGAGGGGTATTTATAGGGTAAGAGAGAGGGGGAATTCGGTTATGAAGGGGGTGGGTTTGGGAAGGAAATGGTTTGAATTTGAATGGTGAGGTAGGTGGGGTTTTATGATGGATGGATGTGAGTGGTGAAGAGAGTATGGAGAAGAGGGTAGGATTTGATAGGTGAATGGTGTTTGGGGAAGAGGTATTGATTGGATTGGTCAAGGGTATTTGGGGAAGCGTATTATGGAATGGTGTGAAGAGGAGAGAAGGAGAGGTGGGGTAGGTGGGGATCCTGTGGGGTCCACAGATCCTGAGGTGTCAAGGAATTCTGCTCCCTGCACCTTTCTGGCATTTAAACGCCCACTGTGTGCCAATTCTTGCATTTAACGCCAACTCTGCTACCTTTTCTGGCATTAAACGCCAGTCTGATGTCCCTTTCTGGCGTTTAACGCCCAGAATGCTGCCAGACTGGGCGTTAAATGCCCATTCTGCTATCCTTACTGGCGTTTAAACGCCAGTAAGCCTGTCCTCCAGGGTGTGCTATTTTTTATGCTGTTTTTTATTCCGCTTTAATTTTGCAGTTATTTTTGTGACTTCACATGATCATCTATCTAAAAAAAACATAAAATGACAATGGAAAATAAATATATAAATATAATTAAATAACATTGGGTTGCCTCCCAATAAGCACTTCTTTAATGTCAATAGCTTGACAGTGAGCTCTTAGAGAGCTTCACAGAGACTCAGAGCTTAATGGTGGCCTCCCAACACCAAACTTAGAAGTTAAGTGTGGCGGCTCTGTTTGACTCTGTATTGAGAGAAGCTTTTCATGCTTCCTCTCCATGGTTACAGAAGAAGATCCTTGAGCCTTAAACACAAGGTAGTCCTCATTCAATTGAAGGCTAACTCTCTTCTATCCACATCAATCACAACTCTTTCTGTGGCTAGGAAGGGTCTTCCAAGGATGATGGATTCATCCTCATCCTTCCCAGTGTCTAGGATTATGAAATCAGCAGGGATGTACAGGCCTTCAACCTTTACTAAGACATCCTCTACAAGTCCATAAGCCTGTTTTGTTGATTTGTCTGTCAGTTCTAGTGAGAATTTAGCAGCTTGTACCTCAAAGATCCCTAGTTTCTCCATTATAGAGAGTGGCATGAGGTTTATTCCTGACCCCAGGTCACACAGAGCCTTCTCAAAGGTCAGGGTGCCTATGGTACAAGGTATTAAGAACTTTCTGGTATCTGGTTTCTTCTGAGATAATTTCTGTTGAACCAAAGCATTCAGTTCATTGATGAGCAATGGAGGTTCATCCTCCCAAGTCTCATTACCAAATAACTTGGCATTCAGCTTCATGATTGCTCCTAGATACTGAGCAACTTGCTCTTCAACAATATCTTCATCCTCTTCAGAGGAAGAATACTCATCAGAGCTCATGAATGGCAACAGTAAGTTCAGTAGAATCTCTATGGTCTCTGTATGAGCCTCAGATTTCTTTGGTTCCTCATTAGGGAACTCCTTAGTGGTCAGTGGACGTCCATTGAGGTCTTCCTCACTGGAAATCACTGCCTCTTCCTCCTCTATAGGTTCGGCCATGTTGGGTATATCGATGGCCTTGTACTCTCTCTTTGGATTCTCTTCTGTATTGCTTGGGAGAGTACTAGGAGAGATTTCAGTAAATCTTTTACTCAGCTGACCCACTTGTGCCTCCAAATTTCTAATGGAGGACCTTGTTTCAGTCATAAAACTGAGAGTGGTTTTAGATAGATCAGAGACTATGGTTGCTAAGTCAGAGAGGCTCTTCTTAGAATTCTCTGTCTGTTTCTGAGAAGATGATGGAAAAGGCTTGCTATTGCCAAACCTATTTCTCCCACCATCATTGTTATTGAAGCGTTGATTAGGCTTCTGTTGATCCTTCCATGAGAGATTGGGATGATTCCTCCATGAAGGATTGTAAGTGTTTCCATAGGATTCTCCCATGTAATTCACTTCTTCCATTCCAGGATTCTTAGGATCATAAGCTTCTTCTTCAGAGGAAGCTTCTTTAGTACTGCCGGATGCAGCTTGCATTCCAGTCAGACTTTGAGAAATCATATTGACCTACTGAGCCAATATGGTATTTAGAGTATCAATCTCAAGAACTCCTTTCTTCTGAGTCATCCCATTATTCACAGGATTTCATTCAGAAGTGTACATGAACTAGTTATTTGCAACCATCTCAATGAGTTCCTGGGCTTCTGCAGGCATCTTCTTCAGATGAAGAGATCTACCAGCAGAGTGGTCCAATGACATCTTGGACAATTCAGACAGACCATTATAGAATATACATAGGATGCTCCATTCTGAAAGCATGTCAGAAGGACACCTTCTGATCAATTGCTTGTAACTTTTCCAAGCTTCATAGAGGGATTCACCTTCCTTCTGTCTGAAGGTTTGGACTTCCACTCAAAGCTTGCTCATCTTTTGAGGTGGAAAGAATTTGGCCAAGAAAGCATTGACTACCTTTTCCCAAGAGTTCAGGCTTTCTTTAGGTTGTGAGTCCAACCATGTTCTAGCTTTGTCTCTTACAGCAAAGGGGAAAAGAATAAGTTTGTAGACCTCAGAATTAACCCCATTGATCTTAACAGTGTCACAGATTTGCAAGAATTCAGCTAAGAACTGATGAAGATCTTCCAATGGAAGTCCATGAAACTTACAATTCTGCTGCATTAGAGAAACTAATTGAGGCTTAAGCTCAAAGTTGTTTGCTCTAATTGCAGGAATTGAGATGCTTCTTCCATAGAAGTCAGAAGATGGTGCAGTAAAGTAACCAAGCATCTTCCTTGCATCTCCACCATTGTTGTTGTTTTTGGCTGCCATCTCTACTTCTTTTTCGAAAATTTCTGTAAGGTCCTCTCTAGAGTGTTGTGCTTTAGCTTCTCTTAGCTTCCTCTTCAGAGTCCTTTCAGGTTCAGGATCAGTTTCAACAAGAATGTCTTTATTCCTGTTTCTTCTCATATGAAAAAGAAGAGAACAGAAAAAAAGAGGAATCATCTATGTCACAGTATAGAGATTCTTTTATGTGAGTAGAAGAATAGAAGAATGAGGTAGAGAGAGAGTAAAGAGAATTCGAACACAAAGAGAGGGAGAGGGTTCGAATTTTTAAAAAAAAAGAGAAGTGTTAGTAATTAAATAAAATAAATAGAAAGAGAAGAGAGGGAGAGGATTCGAATTTAAAAAGAGGAAAAAGAAAAATATTTTTGTTTTTATTTTAATTATTGGTTAAAATTTGAATTTATTAAAACAAATAAAATAAAATATAAAACAATTAGTTGATTAAAAAGATTTTTGAAAAAGATGTTAATTATTTTTGAAAATTAGAGAGAGAAATAGTAAATTTTTAAAATCAAACAAAAAAATCAAGTGGTTAATTGAAAAGGATTTGAAAATCAATTCTGAAAAGATAAGAAGTTAGAAAAGATTTTGAAATTGAATTTTGAAAAAGATATGATTGAAATTTATTTTGAAAAAGATTTGAAAAAGAAATTAAAAATATTTGATTTTTGAAATTAAAGTTGATGACTTGACTAACAAGCAACTAAAAGATATGATTCTTAGAATTTAAAGATTGAACCTTTCTTAATAGGCAAGTAACAACTTGAAATTTTTTACTCAAAACATTAAATGTTAGCAATAATTTCGAAAATATGAAATAAAAATAAGAAAAAGATTTTGAAAATCAATTTTGAAATTTTCGAAAATGTTAAGAAAAAAATGAAAAAGATTTGATTTTTGAAAAAGATTTGAAAAGATAGAATTTTTAAATTGAAATTTTGACTTGACTAATAAGAAACAACTAAATTTTTAAAATTTTTGACTAAGTCATCCAAAATTTCGAAATTTATGAGACAAAAAAGGAAAAGATATTTTTTTTATTTTTGAATTTTTAATGAGGAGAGAGAAAAATAACTAAATGACTCAAGACATAAAAATTTAAGATCAAAACTAATAATGCATGCAAGAACACTTTGAATGTCAAGATGAACACCAAGAACATATTTTTGAAAATTTTTAAGAAAAGAAACACATGCAAGACACTAAACTTATAAATTTTTAAACTTTAGACACTAATAATTCAAAAATGCATATGAAAAATAAGAAGAGACACAAAACAAGAAAATTTAAAGATCAAATAAAGAAAATCATCAAGAACAACTTGAAGATCAATGAAGAACACAATGCATATATTTTCGAAAATTTAAGAAAGATTAAAACATGCAATTGACACCAAACTTAAAATTTGACACTAAACTCAAACAAGAAACACAGAATTTTTGGTTTTTATGGTTTTATTGATTTTTTTTGTATTTTTCAAAATTATTTTGGAAATAGAAAATAAAGAAGTTCAAAATTTTTAATCAGAATTCCAGGATTCATGTAATGTTAGTCTAAAGCTCTAGTCCAAAAGAATTAGACATGGCCAATGGCCAGCCAAGCTTTAGCATAGAATTATAAATGAGAATCCCAAAGCTGATGCAATGTTATTCTAAAGCTTCAGTCCAACAGAGTTAGACATGGCCAGATGGCCAGCCAAGCTTTAGCATAACAAATACATACAACAATCCAATGAACATGATAAATTAAAGCTCCGGTACAAAAGATTAGACATGACTTAATAGCCAGCCAAGCTTTAACATACCATCATGAAGCTCGAAGATGGAATTCATTCTTAAAAATTTTGATGAATTTTTTGAAAACTAAATATATATTTTTTTATTTTTTCGAAAATAAAAAATATAAAAAGCCATAAAATAAAATTACCCAATCTAAGCAACAAGATGAACCGTCAGTTGTCCAAACTCGAACAATCCCCAGCAACGGTGCCAAAAACTTGGTGGACAAAATTGTGATTCACACTTTTCATAACTCCGCACAACTAACCAGCAAGTGCACTGGGTCGTCCAAGTAATACCTTACGTGAGTAAGGGTCGATCCCATGGAGACTGTCAGCTTGAAGCAAGCTATGGTCATCTTGTAAATCTCAGTCAGGCGGATTCAAATGGTTATGAGGTTTTGATAATTAAAAGATAAATAAAACATAAAATAAGATAGAGGTACTTATGTAATTCATTGGTGAGAATTTCAGATAAACGTTTGGAGATGCTTTGTTGCTTCTGAACCTCTACTTTCCTATTGCCTTCTTCCAATCATGCGTGCTCCCTTCCATGGCAAGCTGTATGATCCTCTCGGATGAAAAATACCAGGTACGATCTCTGCACGGCTAGTCAACTGTCGGATTTCTCGTCTCGGATGAAAAATAACAGGTACAGCTACCGCACAGCTAATAATCTGTCGGTTCCTGCTAGCGTCGGAATAGGAACCTTATCCTTTTGCACACTGTCACTGCGCCCAACATTCGCAGGTTTGAAGCTCGTCACAGTCATCCCTTCCTAAATCCTACTCGGAATACCACATACAAGGTTTAGACTTTTCGGATCTCAGGAATACTGCTAATGGTTCTAGCCTATACCACGAAGATACTAATCTCACAAACTCGGTCCGTGTATTAGATACCAAAGAGAATATACTCAGGCTGTCGTCCAATGACTATGTTGAATATCATGTAGACCGCTTGTGGTTGTCAGGCACGCAGATCTTTGCTAAGCGAGTAACGAAGATAGTGGGTGATTGTCACGGGTCACCCCTTCATTCTGACTTAATTGAATTAAGTACAAGAGTATATCTTGGAGAAGAAGTAGGCGTGAATTGAAGGAAAAACAATAGTACTTGCATTAATTCATGAAGAACAATAGAGCTCCACACTTAATTTATGGGGTGTAGAAACTCCACCGTAGAAAATACATAAGTGAAAAAGGTCTAGGCATGGCCGTGAGGCCAGCCTCCAATGGAGGTTCCTAAGCATAAAAGTTACATAAGATAAAAGTCATAAAATAAACCTCTAAAAGTAGTTTTTATACTAAACTAGTTACTAGGGTTTACAAAAAATGAGTAACTAAGTGCAGATAGTGCAGAAATCCACTTTCGGGGCCCACTTGGTATGTGCTTGGGCTGAGCATTGAAGCTTTCATGTGCATAGGCTGTTCTTGGAGTTAAACGCCAGCTTGGGTGCCAGTATGGGCGTTTAACTCCAATTCTGGTGCCAGTTCTGGCATTTTACGCTAGAAAAGGGTCTCTAGCTGGCGTCTGAACGCCAGTTTGGGCCATCAAATCTCGAGCAAAGCATAGACTATTATATATTGCTGGAAAGCCCAAGATGTCTACTTTCCAACGCAATTAAGATTCTACCAATTAGGCTTCTGAAGCTCCAGAAAATCCACTTCTAGTGTAGAAGGGTCAGAATCCAATAGCATCTACAGTCATTTCTCAGTCCCTGAATTAGACTTTTGCTCAAGTCCCTCAATTTCAGCCAGAAAATACCTGAAATTACAGAAAAACACACAAACTCATATAAAGGCCAGAAATGTGATTTTTGCATAAAAACTAATAAAAATATAATAAGAAGTAACTAAAACTTACTAAAAAATATGTAAAAACAATGCCAAAAAGGGTATAAATTATCCGCTCATCACAACACCAAACTTAAATTGTTGCTTGTCCTCAAGCAATTAAAAACAAAATAGGATAAAAATAAGAGAAAATACAATAAATCTCAAAAATATCAATGAAGATTAGTTTCAATTAGATGAGCAGGACTAGTAGCTTTTTGCTTCTGAACAGTTTTGGCATCTCACTTTATCCTTTGAAGTTCAGAATGATTATCATCCATAGGAACTCAGAATTCGGATAGTGATATTGATTTTGAAAACTTATTAATGTATACAAGAAAAATTAAAAAGAGTTGAGAAGAATTTGAAAAGATATGTAAGTTTTGAAAACGTTTTGGAAGAAATTGAAAAGAAATAAAAAAAAGAAAGAATTAAAAAGGATTGGAAAGATTATTAATATTTGAAAATAGAAATTGAAAGATGAACATTTAAAATATGTTTGATGCAAAAAATTATGAATTAAAACATGAAAAATTGAAAAAAATCGAATTAGAAATAAAATTACCTCCCTTGTGTCATCCTGGCGTTAAACACCCAAAATGCTATCCATTCTAGCGTTTAACGCCCACTTGTCTGCCTCTTTGGGCGTTTAACGCTCAGCCAGATACCCTGGCTGGCGTTAAATGCCAGGAATCTTTCTTTACTGGGCGTTTTTCTGAACGCCCAGAATGCTGCCATTTCTGTCATTAAACGCCCAGAATGTTGTCCATTCTGGCGTTTAACGCCCAGCATGCTGCCTGCATGGGCGTTAAACGCCCATTCTGCTATCCTTACTGGCATTTAAACGCCAGTAAGCCTGTCCTCCAGGGTGTGCTGTTTTTGATGCTATTTTTGATTACGCTTTAATTCTGCAGCTATTTTTATGACTCCACATGATCATCAACCTAAAGAAAACATAAAATAACAATGGAAAATAAATGTCTATAAAAATAAATATAATTAAATAACATTGGGTTGCCTCCCAATAAGCACTTCTTTAATGTCAATAGCTTGACAGTGAGCTCTTAGAGAGCTTCACAGAGACTCAGAGCTTAACGGTGGCCTCCCAACACCAAACTTAGAAGTTGAGTGTGGGGTCTCTGTTTGACTCTGTATTGAGAGGAGCTTTTCATGCTTCCTCTCCATGGTTACAGAAGAAGATCCTTGAGCCTTGAACACAAGGTAGTCCTCATTCACTTGAAGGACTAACTCTCCTCTGTCCACATCAATCACAGCTTTTGCTGTGGCTAGGAAGGGTCTTCCAAGGATAATAGATTCATCCTCATCCTTCCCAGTGTCTAGGATTATGAAATCAGCAGGGATGTACAGGCCTTCAACCTTCACTAGGACATCCTCTACAAGTCCATAAGCCTGTTTTATTGATTTGTCTGCCATCTCTAGTGAGATTTGTGTAGCTTGTACCTCAAAGATCCCTAGTTTCTCCATTACAGAGAGTGACATGAGGTTTATACCTGACCCCAGGTCACACAGAGCCTTCTCAAAGGTCATGGTGCCTATGGTACAAGGTATTAAGAACTTTCTGGGATCCGATTTCTTCTGAGGTAATTTTAGTTGAACCAATGCATTCAGTTCATAGATGAGCAATGGAGGTTCATCCTCCCAAGTCTCATTACCAAATAACTTGGTATTCAGCTTCATGATTGCTTTTAGATATCGAGCAACTTGCTCTTCAACAATATCTTCATCCTCTTCAGAGGAAGAATACTCATCAGAGCTCATGAATGGCAACAGTAAGTTCAGTGGAATCTCTATAGTCTCTGTATGAGCCTCAGATTCCTTTGGTTCCTCAATAGGAAACTCCTTATTGGTCAGTGGACGTCTAGCAAGGTCTTCCTCACTGGAAATCACTGCCTTTTTACTCTCTCCAGGTTCGACCACTTTGGATATAGTTATGGCCTTGCACTCTCTTTTGAGATTCTCTTTTGTACTGCTTGGGAGAGTACTAGGAGGAGTTTTAGTAACTCTTTTACTCAGCTGACCCACTTGTGCTTCCAAATTTCTAATGGAGGACCTTGTCTCAGTCATGAAACTATGAGTGGTCTTAGTTAGATCAGAGACTATGGTTGCTAAGTCAGAGAGGCTTTGCCTAGAATTCTCTGTCTGTTGCTGAGACGATGATGGAAAAGGTTTGCTATTGCCAAACCGAATTCTCCTACCATTATTATAATTGAAGCCTTATTGAGGCTTCTGCTGATCCTTCCATGAGAAATTTGGATGATTTCTCCATGAAGGATTATAGGTGTTTGGTACGCGGAATCGTGATTACACTTTAATTATGTAAAATTCATCACTCTTTCTTTCCCTGGTAATGGCGCCAAAAACATGATGCCAAGACCACGGTTCACAACTCCGTGTAACTGACCAGCAAGTGCACTGGGTCGTCCAAGTAATACCTTACGTGAGTAAGGGTCGAATCCCACGGAGATTGTTGGTATGAAGCAAGCTATGGTCACCTTGCAAATCTCAGTTAGGCAGATATAAATTGATAATGGTGTTTTCGAATAATAAATAATAGAATAGGGATAGAGGTACTTATGTAAATCATTGGTAGGAATTTCAGATAAGCGAATGGAGATGCTTTTCGTTCCTCTGAACCTCTGCTTTCCTGCTATCTTCATCCAATCAGTCTTACTCCTTTCCATGGCTGGCTTTATGTGATACATCACCACTGTCAATGGCTACTTTCGGTCATCTCTCGGGAAAATGATCCAATGCCTTGTCACGGCACGGCTAATCGTCTGGAGGCATCACCCTTGTCAATGGCTTCATCTTATCCTCTCAGTGAATAATATGCTCACGCACCCTGTCACGGCACGGCTATTCATCTGTCGGTTCTCGATCATGCTGGAATAGGATTTACTATCCTTTTGCGTCTGTCACTAACGCCCTGCAATCACGAGTTTGGAGCTCGTCACAGTCATTCATTCATTGAATCCTACTCGGAATACCACAGACAAGATTTAGACCTTCCGGATTCTCTTGAATGCCGCCATCATTCTAGCTTACACAACGAAGATTCTGATTAAGAGATCTAAGAGATATTCATTCTAGCTTATTTCATGTAGAACGGAAGTGTTTGTCAGGCACGTGTTCATAGGGGAGAATGGTGATGAGCGTCACACATAATCATCACCTTCATCACGTTCTTGGGTGCGAATGGATATCTTAGAAGCGAAATAAGATGAATTGAATAGAAAACAGTAGTACTTTGCATTAATCTTTGAGGAACAGCAGAGCTCCACACCTTAATCTATGGAGTGTAGAAACTCTACCGTTGAAAATACATAAGTGAAAGGTCCAGGCATGGCCGAATGGCCAGCCCTCAAATGTGATCTAAGATAGTATACAACTGATCAAAGATGCCTAATACAATAGTAAAAGGTCCTATTTATAATAAACTAGTCACTAGGGTTTACAGAAGTAAGTAATTGATGCATAAATCCACTTCCGGGGCCCACTTGGTGTGTGTTTGGGCTGAGCTTGAGTGTTGCACGTGTAGAGGTCCTTCTTGGAGTTGAACGCCAGTTTTTGTGCCAGTTTGGGCGTTCAACTCTGGTTTTGGCTCCTTTTCTGGCGCTGGACGCCAGATTTGGGCAGAGAGCTGGCGTTGAACGCCAGTTTACATCATCTATTCTTGGCCAAAGTATGGACTATTATATATTGATGGAAAGCCCTGGATGTCTACTTTCCAACGCAATTGGAAGCGCGCCATTTCGAGTTCTGTAGCTCCAGAAAATCCACTTTGAGTGCAAAGAAGGTCAGAATCCAACAGCATCAGCAGTCCTTCTTCAACCTCTGAATCTGATTTCTGCTCAAGTTCCTCGATTTCAGCCAGAAAATACCTGAAATCATAGAAAAACACACAAACTCATAGTAAAGTCCAGAAATGTGAATTTAACATAAAAACTAATGAAAACATCCCTAAAAGTAACTAGATCCTACTAAAAACATACTACAAACAATGTCAAAAAGCGTATAAATTATCCGCTCATCACAACACCAAACTTAAATTGTTGCTTGTCCCCAAGCAACTGAAAATCAAATAGGATAAAAAGAAGAGAATATACTACAAGTTCCAAACTATCAATGAAACAGAGCTTCAATCATATGAGCGGGACTTATAGCTTTTTGCCTCTTGAATAGTTTTGGCATCTCACTTTATCCATTGAGGTTCAAAATGATTGGCATCTATAGGAACTTCAGATTTCGAATAGTGTTATTGACTCTCCTAGTTCAGTATGATGATTCTTGAACACAGCTTCTTTATGAGTCTTGGCCGTGGCCCTAAGCACTTTGTTTTCCAGTATTACCACCGGATACATAAATGCCACAGACACATAATTGGGTGAACCTTTTCAGATTGTGACTCAGCTTTGCTAAAGTCCCCAATTAGAGGTGTCTAGGGTTCTTAAGCACACTCTTTATTTTTGCTTTGGACCTTGACTTTAACCGCTCAGTCTCAAGTTTTCACTTGACACCTACACGCCACAAGCACATGGTTAGGGACAGCTTGGTTCAGCCGCTTAGACCAGGATTTTATGGCCCTCCTATCCACTGATGCTCAAAGCCTTGGGATCCTTTTTATTTCCCTTGCCTTTTGGTTTTAAGGGTTATTGGCTTTTTCTGCTTGCTTTTTCTTTTTCTTTCTATTTTTTTTTGCCAATTTTTTTTTTCTGCAAGCTTTGTTCTTTGCTGCTTTTTCTTGCTTCAAGAATCATTTTTATGATTTTTTAGATTATCAAATAACATGTCTCCTAGTCATCATTCTTTCAAGAGCCAACATATTTAACATTCTTAAACAACAACTTCAAAAGACATATGCACTGTTCAAGCATTCATTCAGAAAACAAGAAGCATTGTCACCACATCAATATAATTAAACTAAGTTCAAGGATAAATTCGAAACTCATGTACTTCTTGTTCTTTTGATTTAAAACATTTTTCATTTAAGAGAGGTGATGGATTCATAGGACATTCATAACTTTACGACATAGTTACTACTACTAATGATCATGTAATGAAGACACAAACATAGATAAGCACATAACATAGAAAACGAAAAACAGAGAAAGCAAGAACAAGGAATGAATCCACCTTAGTGATGGTGGCGTTTCCTTCTTGAGGAACCAATGATGTCCTTGAGCTCTTCTATGTCTCTTCCTTGTCTTTGTTGCTCCTCCCTCATTGCTTTTTGATCTTCTCTTATTTCATGAAGCATGATGGAGTGCTCTTGATGTTCCACCCTTAGTTGTCCCATATTAGAACTCAATTCTCCTAGGGAGGTATTGATTTGCTCCCAATAGTTTTGTGGAGGAAAGTGCATTTGAGGCATCTCCGGGATCTCATGGTGATGAGCTTCATACGCCTCTTGAGCTCCATGGATGGGCTCTCTTGCTTGCTCCATCTTTTTCTTAGTGATGGGCTTGTCCTCTTTAATGAGGATATCTCCCTCTATGTCAATCCCAGCTGAATTGCATAGGTGGCAAATGAGGTGAGGAAAGGCTAACCTTGCCATAGTGGAGGACTTGTCAGCCACCTTGTAGAGTTCTTGAGGTATAATCTCATGAACTTCCACCTCTTCTCCAATCATGATGCTATGGATCATGATGGCCCGGTCTATAGTAACTTCAGACCGGTTGCTAGTGGGAATGATTGAGCATTGAATGAACACCAACCATCCTCTAGCTACAGGCTTGAGGTCCAATCTTCTTAGTTGAACCGGCTTGCCTTTGGAGTCAATCTTCTATTGAGCTCCTTCTACACATATGTCCATAAGGACTTGGTCCAACCTTTGATCAAAGTTGACTCTCCTTGTGTAGGGGCGTGCGTTCTCTTCCATGTTTGGCAAGTTGAACGCCAACCTCACATTTTCCGGACTAAAATCCAAGTATTTCCCCCGAACCATTGTAACATAGTTCTTTAGATCCGGGTTCTTACTTTGATCATGGTTCTTGGTGATCCATGCATTAGCATAGAACTCTTGAACCATTGAGATGCCGACTTGTTGGATGGGATTTGTTAGAACTTCCCAACCTCTTCTTTGAATTTCATGTCGGATCTCCAGATACTCATTTCTTTTGAGTTTGAAAGGGACCTCAGGGATCACCTTCTTCTTGGCCACAACATCATAGAAGTGGTCTTGATGGGCTTTGGAGATGAACCTTTCCATCTCCCATGACTCGGATGTGGAAGCTTTTGTCTTCCCTTTCCCCTTTCTAGAGGATTCTCCGGTCTTAGGTGCCATCAATGGTAATGGAAAAACAAAAAGCTTATGCTTTTACCACACCAAACTTAGAATATTGCTCGCCCTCGAGCAATAAACAAAAGAATATAAGAAGAAGAAGAAGAAATATGGAGAGGGAGAGGGAGATGTGGTTTCGGCCAAGAGGAGTGTAGAGGGATGTGTTGTGTGAATTTGATGAAGAATGGAGGTCTTTATATAGGGAAGGGAGGGGGGAAGGTTTCGGCCATATAGGTGGGTTTGGGTGGGAAATTTGTGTTGAATTTTTGAAGGTGGTGGAGTTTATGAGGTAGGTTTATGGGGAAGAGTGTTTATGGGGTTGTGTGAAAGAGAGTGGTGAGAAGAAGTGAGTGGAGGTAGGTGGGGATCCTGTGGGGTCCACAGATCCTGAGGTGTTCAAGGATTTACATCCCTGCACCCATTAGGCATGTAAAAATGCCTTTGCACACAACTCTGGGTGTTCAGCGCCAGGTTGGTGGCCATTTTGGGCGTTCAACGCCCATTTGTGTGCCATTTCTGGCGTTGAACGCCAGAACCATGCCTGTTCTGGCGTTCAGCACCCAGAAGCTGCCCATTTTGGGCATTCAGCGCCAGCACCATGCTCTGTTCTGGCGCTGAACGCCAGACAGATGCTCCTCCAGGGTGTGATTTTTCTTCTGCTGTTTTTGATTCCATTTTCAATTTTTATATTTATTTTGTGACTCCACATGATCATGAACCTACAAAGACATATAACTAAGGAAAATATAGTTAGATAAATAAAAATTGGGTTGCCTCCCAACAAGCGCTTCTTTAATGTCAATAGCTTGACAGTGGGCTCTCATGGAGCCTCACAGATGTGCAGAGCTTTGTTGAGACTCTCCAACACCAAACTTAGAGTTTGGATATGGGTGTTCAACACCAAACTTAGAATTTGGTTGTGGCCTCCCAACACCAAACTTAGAGTTTGACTGTGGGGGCTCTGGTTGACTCTGCTTTGAGAGAACCTTTTTCTGCTTCCTCTCTATGGTTGCAGAGGGAGATCCTTGAGTTTTAAACACAAGGGAGTTCTCATTCCATTGAAGGACTATTTCACCTCTGTCAACATCAATCACAGCTCTTGCTGTGGCCAGGAAAGGTCTTCCTAGGATGATGGATTCATCCTCTTCCTTTCTAGTATCCAGGACTATGAAATCAGCAGGGATGTAAAGGCCTTCAACCTTTACTAACACGTCCTCTACTTGTCCATAAGCCTGTTTTCTTGAACTGTCTGCCATCTCTAATGAGATTTTAGCAGCTTGCACCCCATAGATTCCCAGTTTCTCTATTACAGAGAGGGGCATGAGGTTTATGCCTGAACCAAGGTCACACAGAGCCTTAAAGATCATGGTGCCTATGGTACAGGGTATTATGAACTTTCCAGGATCTTGTCTCTTCTGAGGCAATGTCAGTTGATCCAGATCACTTAGTTCATTGATGAACAAGGGAGGTTCAACTTCCCAAGTATCAATGCCGAATAATTTGGCATTCAGCTTCATGATTGCACCAAGAAACTTGGCAGTTTGCACTTCAGTAACATCCTTATTCTCTTCAGAAGAGGAATACTCATCGGAGCTCATGAAGGGCATAAGGAGATTCAATGGAATCTCTATGGTCTCTAGATGAGCCTCAGAGTCCTTTGGTTCCTCAGAGGGAAGCTCCTTATTGATCACTGGACGTCCCAGGAGGTCTTCCTCCTTGGGATTCACGTCCTCTCCTCTACTCACAGGTTCGGCCATGATGCTTATGTCAATGGCCTTGCACTCTCCTTTTGGGTTCTCTTCTGTATTGCTTGGGAGAGTACTGGGAGGGATTTCAGTGATCCTTTTACTCAGCTGGCCCACTTGTGCTTCCAAATTTCTAATGGAAGACCTTGTTTCATTCATGAAGCTCACAGTGGCCTTGGATAGATCAGAGACTAGATTTGCTAAATTAGAAGCATTTTGTTCAGAGTTCTCTGTCTGTTGCTGAGTGAATGATGGAAAAGGTTTATTAGTGTTAAACATGTTTCTTCCACCATTATTAAAGCCTTGTTGAGGCTTTTGATCCTTCCATGAGAAATTTGGATGATTTCTCCATGATGAGTTATAGGTGTTTCTATAAGGTTCACCTAAGTAATTCACCTCTGCTATTGCAGGGTTCTCAGGATCATAAGCTTCTTCTTCATAAGAAGCCTCTTGAGTACTGTTGGATGCAGCTTGCATTCCATGCAGACTCTGAGAGATCATATTGACTTGCTGAGTCAATATTTTATTCTGAGCCAATATGGCATTTAGAGTATCAACTTCAAGAACTCCCTTCTTCATAGGCGTCCCATTACTCACAGGATTCCTTTCAGAAGTGTACATGAACTGGTTATTAGCAACCATGCCAATGAGTTCTTGAGCTTCTGCAGGCATTTTCTTTAGGTGAATGGATCCACCTGCAGAAGTGTCCAGTGACATCTTTGATAGCTCAGATAAACCATCATAGAATATATCCAGGATGGTCCATTCTGAAAGCATATCAGAAGGACACTTTTTGGTCAACTGTTTGTATCTTTCCCAAGCTTCATAGAGGGATTCACCTTCTTTCTGTCTGAAGGTTTGAACATCAGCTCTAAGCTTGGCTCAGCTTTTGAGGAGGAAAGTACTTGGCTAAGAAAGCCGTGACCAGCTTATCCCAAGAGTTCAGGCTGTCTTTGGGTTGAGAATCCAACCATAATCTAGCTCTGTCTCTTACAGCAAAAGGGAAAAGCATGAGCCTGTAGACTTCAGGATCTACTCCATTAGTCTTAACAGTATCACATATCTGCAAGAATTCAGTTAAGAACTGAAAAGGATCTTCAGATGGAAGTCCATGAAACTTGCAGTTCTGCTGCATCAGAGAAACTAATTGAGGTTTCAGCTCAAAGTTTGTTTGCTTCAATGGCAGGAATGGAGATGCTTCTTCCATGTAAATTGGAATTAGGTGCAGTAAAGTCACCAAGCATCTTCCTTGCATTATTATTATTTTCGGCTGCCATATCCTTTTCCTGTTCGAAAATTTCTGAAAGGTTATCTCTAGATTGTTGTAATTTAGCTTCTCTTAATTTTCTCTTCAGAGTCCTTTCAGGTTCTGGATCTGCTTCAACAAGAATATTCTTATCCTTGCTCCTGCTCATATGACAAAAAAGAGAGCACAGAAAAATAATAATAATAATAATAATATGGATCCTTTATACCACAGTATAGGGATCCCTGTGTGAGTAGAAGAAGAGGGGGAGACAAAGAATGTAATATAATGGAAGAAACACAACTGTGAGGATGGCAGAGATGTGAGATGAGATGTTAGTAGATGAATAAATAAATAGAATAAGATGAGAGAGAAGGAATTTTCGAAAATAGTTTTTGAAAAGGAGTTAGTGATTTTTGAAAATAGTTTTTGAAAAATGTTAGTAATTTTTGAAAATTAAGATTTAAAAATTAAAATAATTAATAAATTAAAAAGAAATTTTGAAAAAGGGAGAAGATATTTTCGAAAATGAGAGAGAGAGTTAGTTAGGTAGTTTTGAAAAAGTTAAGAAACAAACAAAAATTTAGTTAGTTAGTTGAAACAAATTTGAAAATCAATTTTGAAAAGATAAGAAGTTAGGAAGTTAGAAAAGATATTTTGAAAAAGATAAGATAAGAAGATATTTTTGAAAAGATATGATTGAAATTAGTTTTGAAAAAGATTTGATTTTTAAAATCACAATTAATGACTTGATTCACAAGAAATCATAAGATATGATTCTAGAACTTAAAGTTTGAATCTTTCTTAACAAGTAAGTAACAAACTTGAAATTTTTTTTGAATCAAAATATTAATTGATGATGTTATTTTCGAAAATATGATGTAAAATTAAGAAAAATATTTTTGAAAAATATTTTTGAAATTTTCGAAAATAACTAAGAATTTTGAAAAAGATTTGATTTTTGAAAAAGATTTTGAAAAAGATAAGATTTTCAAATTGAAAATTTGATTTGACTCATAAGAAACAATTTGATTTAAAAATTTTTGAAAAAGTCAATCCAAATTTTCGAATGATGAGAGAAAAAGGGAAAGATATTTTTTTTTATTTTTGAATTTTTATGATGAGAGAGAAAAACAACAAAAAGACTCAATGCATGAAAATTTTGAATCAAAACCATGAATGCATGCATGCATGATATGAATGTCAAGATGAACACCAAGAACACTTTGAATGTCAAGATGAACATCAAGAACATATTTTTGAAAAATTTTTGATGCAAAGAAAACATGTAAGACACCAAACTTAGAAATCTTTCATGTTTAGACTCTAAGAAACGAAAAATGCACATGTAAAACAAGAAAAGACACAAAACATGAAATCATCAAGATCAAATAAGAAGACTTACCAAGAATAACTTGAAGATCATGATGAACACTATGAATGCATGGAAATTTTCGAAAAAATGTAAGATGCACATGCAGTTGACACCAAACTTATGATATGACTCAAGACTCAAACAAGAAACACAAAATATTTTTGATTTTTTATGATTTTCTAAATTTTTATTTTTGGTATTTTTCGAAAATTAATTGAAAAAGGAAAAATAAGGATTCCAAAATTTTTAACATGAATTCCAGGAATCTTGCATTCTTAGTCTAAAGCTTCAGTCCAGGAATTAGACATGGCTCACTAGCCAGCCAAGCTTTCAATGAAAGCTCCAGTCCAAAACACTAGACATGGCCAATGGCCAGCCAAGCTTCAGCATTTAACATCAGAGTATATTGCTCTTGATAACAAATTGCAAGCCTCAGTCCAAATAAATTTAGACATGGCTTTACAGCCAGCCAGGCTTCACATGCTTCATGAAACACTAGAATTCATTATTAAAAATTTTGAATAAAAATATATTTTTTTCGAAAACAGGTGAGAAAATTTTGAAATATTTTTGAAAAATTTTTGAAAAGAAAACAAAAAGAAAATTACCTAATCTGAGCAACAGGATGAACCGTCAGTTGTCCATACTCGAACAATCCCCGGCAACGGCGCCAAAAACTTGGTACGCGGAATCGTGATTACACTTTAATTATGTAAAATTCATCGCTCTTTCTTTCCCTGGTAATGGCGCCAAAAACATGATGCCAAGACCACGGTTCACAACTCCGTGTAACTGACCAGCAAGTGCACTGGGTCGTCCAAGTAATACCTTACGTGAGTAAGGGTCGAATCCCACGGAGATTGTTGGTATGAAGCATGCTATGGTCACCTTGCAAATCTCAGTTAGGCAGATAAATTGATAATGGTGTTTTCGAATAATAAATAATAGAATAGGGATAGAGGTACTTATGTAAATCATTGGTAGGAATTTCAGATAAGTGAATGGAGATGCTTTTTGTTCCTCTGAACCTCTGCTTTCCTGCTATCTTCATCCAATCAGTCTTACTCCTTTCCATGGCTAGCTTTATGTGATACATCACCACTGTCAATGGCTACTTTCGGTCATCTCTCGGGAAAATGATCCAATGCCCTGTCACGGCACGGCTAATCGTCTGGAGGCATCACCCTTGTCAATGGCTTCATCTTATCCTCTCAGTGAATAATATGCTCACGCACCCTGTCACGGCACGGCTATTCATCTGTCGGTTCTCGATCATGCTGGAATAGGATTTACTATCCTTTTGCGTCTGTCACTAATGCCCTGCAATCGCGAGTTTGGAGCTCGCCACAGTCATTCATTCATTGAATCCTACTCGGAATACCACAGACAAGGTTTAGACATTCCGGATTCTCTTGAATGCCGCCATCATTCTAGCTTACACCACGAAGATTCTGGTTAGGAGATCTAAGAGATATTCATTCTAGCTTATTTCATGTAGAACGGAAGTGTTTGTCAGGCACGAGTTCATAGGGGAGAATGGTGATGAGCGTCACACATAATCATCACCTTCATCACGTTCTTGGGTGCGAATAGATATCTTAGAAGCGAAATAAGATGAATTGAATAGAAAACAGTAGTACTTTGCATTAATATTTGAGGAACAGCAGAGCTTCACACCTTAATCTATGGAGTGTAGAAACTCTTGAAAATACATAAGTGAAAGGTCCAGGCATGGCCGAATGGCCAGCCCTCAAATTTGATCTAAGATAGCATACAACTGATCAAAGATGCCTAATACAATAGTAAAAGGTCCTATTTATAATAAACTAGTCACTAGGGTTTACAGAAGTAAGTAATTGATGCATAAATCCACTTCTGGGGCCCACTTGGTGTGTGTTTGGACTGAGCTTGAGTGTTGCACGTGTAGAGGTCCTTCTTGAAGTTGAATGCCAGTTTTTGTGCCAGTTTGGGCGTTCAACTCTGGTTTTGGCTCCTTTTCTGGCGCTGGACGCCAGATTTGGGCATAGAGCTGGCGTTGAACGCCAGTTTACGTCGTCTATTCTTTGCCAAAGTATAAACTATTATATATTGCTGGAAAAACACACAAACTCATAGTAAAGTCCAGAAATGTGAATTTAACATAAAAACTAATGAAAACATCCCTAAAAGTAACTAGATCCTACTAAAAACATACTAAAAACAATGTCAAAAAGCGTATAAATTATCCGCTCATCAGTGTTTTCATAGGATTCTCCCATGTAATTCACCTCTTCCATTGCAGGATTCTCAGGGTCATAAGCTTCTCCTTCAGAGGAGGCTTCTTTAGTACTACTGGATGCAGCTTGCAAACCAGTCAGATTCTGAAAAATCATATTGAGCCAATATGGCATTCAGAGTATCAATCTCAAGAACTCCTTTCTTCTGAGTTATCCCATTATTCACAAGATTTCTTTCAGAAGTGTACATGAACTGGTTATTTACAACCATCTCAATGAGTTCCTAGGCTTCTGCAGGGGTTTTCTTCAGATGAAGAGATCCACCAGCAGAGTGGTCTAATGACATCTTGGACAATTCAGATAGATCATCATAGAATATACATAGGATGCTCCATTCTGAAAGCATGTCAAAAGGAAACCTTCTGATCAATTGCTTGTATCTTTCTCAAGCTTCAAAGAGGGATTCACCTTCCTTCTGTTTGAAGGTTTGGAGTTCCACTCTAAGCTTGCTCATCTTTTGAGGTGGAAAGAATTTGGCCAAGAAAGCATTGACCAACTTTTCCCAAGAGTTCAGGCTTTCTTTAGGTTGTGAGTCCGACCATATCCTAGATCTGTCTCTTACAGCAAAAGGGAAAAGCATGAGTCTGTAGACCTCGGGATTAACCCCATTAGTCTTTACAGTGTCACAGATTTACAAGAATTCAGCTAAGAACTCATGAGGATCTTCCAATGGAAGTCCATGAAACTTGTAATTCTACTGCATTAGAGAAACTAATTAAGGCTTAAGCTCAAAGTTGTTTGCTCCAATTGCAGGAATTGAGATGCTTCTTCCATAGAAGTCGGAAGATGGTGCAGTAAAGTCACCAAGCATCTTCCTTGCATCTCTACCATTGTTTTTGTATTTGGCTGCCATGTCTTCTTCTTTTTAAAAAATTTCTGTAAGGTCCTCTCCAGAGTGTAGTGCTTTAGCTTCTCTTAGCTTCCTCTTCAGAGTCCTTTTAGGTTCAGGATCAGCTTCAATAAGAATGTCCTTATCCTTGTTCCTACTCATATGAAAAAGAAGAGAACAAAGAGAGAATGGGAATTCTCTATGTCACAGTATAGAGATTCCTTTATGTGAGTAGGAGAATAGAAGAATGAGGTAGAGAGAGAATAAGAAGAATTTGAACACACAGAGAGAGAGAGGGTTCGAATTATGAGTAGAAAAGAAGTGTTAGTAAATAAATAAATAAATAGAGAGACAGGGAATTCGAATGTTAAAAAGAGGGAGAAGAAAAATATTTTTATTTTTATTTAATTAATTAAGTTAGAATTCGAAATTTAAGAAAAGAAATAAAATAAAATTAGAATTTAAAACAATTAGTTAATTAAAAAGAATTTTGAAAAAGTGGTTGGTAATTTTCGAAAATTAGAAGTGGAAAAGTAGTTAGGTGGTTTTGAAAAAGATAGTAAACTTTTAAAATCAAACAATAAGTCAAGTAGTTGATTGAAAAAGATTTGAAAATAAATTTGGAAAAGATAAGAAGTTAGAAAAAGATTTTGAAATTAAATTTTGAAAAAGATATGATTGAAATTTATTTTGAAAAAGATTTGAAAAAGAAATTAAAAAGATTTGATTTTTAAAATTAAAGTTGATGACTTGACTAACAAGAAACTAAAAGATATGATTCTAGAATTTAAAGATTGAACATTTCTTAATAAGAAAGTAACAAACTTGAAATTTTTGAATCAAAACATTGAATGTTAGCAATAATTTCGAAAATATGAAATAAAAATAAGAAAAAGGTTTTGAAAATTTATTTTGAAGAATTTTCGAAAAAAAATGAAAGAAAAATGAAAAAGATTTGATTTTGAAAAAAATTTGAAAAGATAGAATTTTTAAATTGAAATTTTGACTTGACTAACAAGAAACAACTAAATTTTAAAAAAGTTTTGACCAAGTCAACTCAAAATTTTGAAATTTATGAGTAAAATAAGGAAAAGATATTTTTTTATTTTATTTAATTTAATGAAGAAAGAGAAAAATAACAAAATGACACATGACATAAAAGTTATGAATCAAAACAAATAATGCATGCAAGAACACTTTGAATATCAGGAAGAACACCAAGAACACTTTGAAGATCAAGATGAACATCAAGAACATATTTTTGAAAATTTTTAAGAAAAGAAAGACATGCAAGACACCAAACTTAGAAATTTTTAATGTTTAGACACTATGAATTCGAAAATGCATATGAAAAACAACAAAAAACACAAAACAAGAAAAATTAAAGATCAAACAAGGAAAATTATCAAGAACAACTTGAAGATCAAAGAAAGAACACATGATGAATTTTTGAAAATTTAAGAACAATTAAAAAGATGCAATTGACACCAAACTTAAAATTTGACACGAGACTCAAACAAGAAACATAAATATTTTTTTTCTTTTTATGGTTTTATTAAATTTTTTTGTATTTTTTTCGAAATTAAAAATAAAAAGCTTAAACATAAAATAAAATTACCCAATCTAAGAAACAAGATGAACCGTCAGTTGTCCAAACTCAAACAATCCCCAGCAATGGCGCCAAAAACTTGGTGCACGAAATTGTGATCACACTTTTCACAACTCCGCACAACTAACCAGCAAGTGCACTGGGTCGTCCAAGTAATACCTTACGTGAGTAAAGGTCGATCCCACGGAGATTGTCGGCTTGACGCAAGCTATGGTCATCCTGTAAATCTTAGTCAGGCGGATTCAAATGGTTATGAGGTTTTGATAATTAAAAGATAAATAAAACATAAAATAAGATAAAGATACTTATGTAATTCATTGGTGGGAATTTCAGATAAGCGTTTGGAGATGCTTTGTTGCTTCTGAACCTCTGCTTTCCTATTGTCTTCTTCCAATCATGCGTGCTCCCTTCCATGGCAAGCTGTATGATCCTCTCGGATGAAAAATACCAGGTATGATCTCTGCACGGCTAATCAACTGTCGAATTTCTCGTCTCGGATGAAAAATACCAGGTACAGCTACCTCACGGCTAATCATCTGTCAGTTCTCATTAGCGTCGGAATAGGATCTCTCTATCCTTTTTCACACTGTCACTGTGCTCAACATTCGCAAGTATGAAGCTCGTCACAGTCATCCCTTCCCAGATCCTACTCGGAATACCACAGACAAGGTTTAGACTTTCCAAATCTCAGGAATGCTGCCAATTGGTTCTAGCTTATACCACGAAGTTTCTAATCTCACGGATTCGGATGCTCTGTTGTCAGGAGAGACGATGTAAATCATGGATTAGAGACCCAAGAGATTATACTCCGGCTGTCATCCAATGACTACGTTGAACATCATGTAGACCGCTTATGGTTGTCAGGCACGCGGATCTTGGCTAAGCGAGTAATGAAGATAGTGGGTGATTGTCACGGGTCACCCCATCATTCTGACTTAACTGAATTAAGTACGAGAGTATATCTTGGAGAAGAAGTAAGCGTGAATTGAAAGAGAAACAATAGTACTTGCATTAATTCATGAAGAACAGAAGAGCTCTGCACCTTAATCTATGAGGTGTAGAAACTCCACCGTAGAAAATACATAAGAGAGAAAGGTCTAGGCATGGCCGGGAGGCTAGCCTCCAAATGTAACATAAAAGTGTTCAAATTCTCCTAAGATAAAAGTCTGCAAATACAATAGTAAAAAGTGCTATTTATACTAAACTAGTAACTTAGGTTTACAGAAAATGAGTAACCAAGTTCATATAGTGCAGAAATCCACTTCCGGGACCCACTTGGTGTGTGCTTGGGTTGAGCATTGAAGCTTTCACGTGCATAGGCCATTCTTGGAGTTAAACACCAGCTTGGGTGCCAGTTTGGGCGTTTAACTCCTGTTCTGGTGCCAGTTCTGGCGTTTTACGCCAGAAAATGGTCTTTGGCTGGCGTTTGAACGCCAGTTTGGGCCATCAAATCTCAGGCAAAGTATGGATTATTATATATTGTTGGAAAGCTCAAGATGTCTACTTTCCAACGCAATTGCGAGCGTGCCAATTAGGCTTCAGTAGCTCCAGAAAATCAACTTCGAGTGTAGGAGGGTCAGAATCCAACAGCGTCTGCAGTCCTTTCTCAACCTCTGAATCAGACTTTTGCTCAGGTCCCTCAATTTCAGCCAGAAAATACTTGAAATCATAGAAAAACACACAAACTCATATTAAAGTCCAGAAATGTGATTTTTACATAAAAACTAATAAAAATATAATAAAAAGTAACTAAAACATACTAAAAACTATGTAAAAATAATCCCAAAAAGGGTATAAATTATCCGCTCATCAAGAAGTAAAATTGAACTATAACTTGAATTATAAGAAAGAGTAAGAACAATGTAACTATAAAGGGTAGTAACAAAGAGATACTTACAATGGAAATTAGCGAAATCCAAGATCAAAATGGAAATGGCACTTGAATGTAAAAACCCTAGTATAAACCCTAGTAGAGATTATGAAAAACTTAAAGAAAAACTATACTAAAGCTATCTACCACTACTCCTAAGCTACCCAAATGTTATGCTATCGTATGGTCTTCATTCTCCCTTCCTTATGAGCTAAATTGATTTAGAAATGGGCCTCCAAACCACTAAATTTGTGAGTCACGTGAGATTTTAATGAAGGTATGTGCGGCCATCTGTGCGGATGCACAGACGTGTGCGTACACACACTCTGCCGAAAATCTCTACTCGTGCGTACACACAGGAGGTTGTGCACACGCACACTAGGTGATGCCTGAATAGACGTGCGACGTGCACAATGCGACTCACGGGCACGCGTGGCTCTGATCTGATGGATGTGCGTACACACGCAGGTCTGTGCGTACACACACTAGGCTGAGCTCTTCTCCTTTGATTCTTCGTGCTTCCTCCTCTTTGAATGCTCTTCTTCCATTCTCTCGAAGCCATTCCTGCCTTATACCTTTGAAATCACTCACAAATAACATCAAGGCATCGAATGGAAGGTAAATGGAATAAAATTAATCAAATTAGGCACAAAAGAGCATGTTTTCATAATCAAGCACAAATTAGGAGGAAAGTTCAAATGCATGCTATTTAGTGGAATAAGTGCAAGTTTATATGATGAAATCCATTCAATTTCAACCAAAAATGATAATCAAATATGGATTCATCAGTTCCCTCAGTTAAGTGTCTGTGGCGTTTATGTATCCAGTGGTAATACGGGAAAACAAAATGCTTAGGGTCATGGCTAGGCTCAAAAGGAAGTTGTGTTCAAGAATCAAGAAAACCAACAGAAGAGAATCAATAATATCATCCGGATTCTAGCTCCAAGGGATGCTAATATTTCTAAGCTTCAAAGGAAAGTGAGATGCCAAAACTATTCAGAAGTCAAGAGCTACTAGCCCCTCTCATCTAATTGGAACTGAACTTCATTGACAACTCTGAGACTTATTGTATTTCCCTCTTCCATTAGTCCTACTTTGTTTTTGGTTGCTTGAGGACAAGCAATAATTTAAGTTTGGTTTTGTGATGAGTGGATATATTATACGCTTTTTGGTATTGTTTTCTTAGTGTTTTTAGTACATTTCATTGCGTTTTAGTTAATTTTAATAGGTTTTAATGCAAAATTCACTTTTTAAATTCTACTTTGAGTTGTTGTGTTTTTGTTATGATTTCAGGTAATTTTCGGCTGAAATTGGCAGGTTTTGGTAAAGTCTGATTCAGAGGCAAAGAACAAAGTGTAGATGATGTCAGATCCTGACCTCTATGCGTTCAAACGAGCATTTCAAGAGCTACAAAGGTCCAAATGATGCGCTCTCAATGGCTTTAAAAAGCTAACTTCCAGGGATTTCCAGCAATAGATAATGGTCTATACTTTTCTTTGAATGAGATTACCCATATTGGGCGTTGAACACCCAAATCACCCCCTTTCTGGCGTTCAACGCCCCAAAGGGAGCAAGCCCAGTGTTGAACACCCAAAGCTGGCGTTCAACGCCCCAAAAGGAGCAAGGCAGTGTATAACCAACCCCTTAATGGGCATCCAATGCCTATTCCTCAAGCCTGACACGAAGCTTAGCCCAAAACACTCACCAAAGTGGGCTCAAGAGTGGATTTTCGCACCTTTAGTCTAGTCTATCATATTTATGTACTTTTTCATTATTAGATTAGTATATATAGGAGATGATCGCCCGTGTTTAGGGGCTTCTTCCTCATCTTCTCCCATTACTTTTGAATTACATTGTACATCATGAGTTACTAAACCTCCTAGGTTAAGGTTAGGAGCTCTGCTGATTCTCATGGATTAATAATATTACTGTTTCTATTTCAATATATGTTTGATTCCATTCTAAGATGTATTCTCGTTTTTCAATCCTTATGAATATGGGGTGGAACGGAAGTATAACCCCTTGTTCTACATGAGTTCTTGCAAGTCTCAGAAAGGATAGCATTGAACTACAAGCTTGAGAATACGTCTCTTAGACGGCTAATCCTCGCACTCGTTGGGGACATGGGAACATCTGTTCAGCTGAGTCTGGGGCGATTAGGGCCTTTGTGGTATAAGCTAGAATTATAAAGCTTCATTCTCCAATTCGGAAGATCTGACCTTGTCTGTGGCATTTTGAGTAGGATCACCAGAGATTGAATTGCTAGAGCTTTACCCTCGTTCAGATTGAATGACCATTGATGTAGAGTTTGATGTGGATCAGAGGAGATTAATGGCCATTGACGTGGCGTCAATCACTTACAGCTTGCTATGGAATGAATCATCCATTGTTGGAATAGACAGTAAGAAAAGTTGAGATAAAGCATCTCCAAAGCCTTAACCGACCTCTTACTATTGTTTCTTGGCTATTTCTTTATTACTTTCTTGTTTTGTTTATGCGCATTCAACAATAACCAATCAACTTTCTATTCGCCTGACTAAGATCTGCAGGATAACCACTGCTTTCTCGTGGGATCGACCCTCACTCACCTGAGGTATTACTTGGATGACCCGGTAAACTTGCCGGTTGAGTTGTGCAGAGTTCTAAATTTTGCGCACCAAGGTCCACTAGTACCGGCACGTCTCCTTCCTCTCTTCTCTTCTCCCCCGTCGCAGCTTCCCCCCTCTCTTTCTTTCTTTATTTCTGCCGTGTGTGTTTGTGTTTTCCTGTTTTTTCTTTTGGGAATGGCATGGCAGCTGGTAGTATTAGAAGGGTTTAAGGTTAGGGTGTGTGTGTGTGTATGTTTTGAGATTTTAGGGCTAGGGTTAAATTTGGGACAAATGTGAAATTAGAGATTTTTGGGTAAATTAGGGTTTGGTAATTTTAATCAGATTAGGGTGTATAGTCTTAATTAAAATTCTAATTTAATCCTTTAAAATTACTTTAAAAAAATATTATTTAATTTATCCATTTGCTAATTGGCTTTTAAACAAGTATTCTAAATTTGAAATTAGAGATAATATAATTAATTTTCTTTGTTTATAAAAATTCAAGTATTAAATTCAAAAATTTCAATTATTTAAACCAAATCATTTAAAATTCTTATTCATTTACAACTACTAAACTTTATAATTTAAATATAGAAAATTATTCAATAATTATAAAATTGAGTAAAATTTCTATTTTAATAATAAATTGAAATTAGCTTATAATAAGATTTTCCAAAATTATGCGTCTTACATTCTACCCATCTTAGAAAAATTTTTGTCCTTAAAAATTAAAATAATATACAAGATATTACATAGTTTTAATACTTTACTTTTGAATACTTTAGAAAAGCAAGAAGTCTTGGCATATATATAAATTTTCAAATGCTAGATAAGTCATAAAACTTAGATACAAGGGAAGAGTGCGGTGTAAAGTAGGAGTTACAAGATATGCTCAAAACAAAGGGGTTACATGGTGTCAACACTTTACCAAAACTTGAAGAAACACAATAAGGTGCAAGTTTTCAAGATAGGTTTTTGCGAAAACAATGTGGTCAATAGGCCAACGCTCTTGTTTCCTTAACTAATCAATCACTAGGCGCTTTTCAACTCGCTTATAATTTTCCAAGAACATTCTTACTCCATAATCTCATGATTCCATTCTGTTGCTTACATTTGATTACATCCATGGTAATAACTAGTTTTCACATCAAGCTTTAAGGTTTCAACTTTCCATGCTTTAACATAGCTTACCATCATAACTCTCAACTTTACATTATCAAATGACTCATCTAAAAATTCTCAACATCACCCATTGCTAGTCACAAGCCTAATATCAACGAAACTCTTTTGCATAAAACAAAGCTCCATAACATCCTGTGGCATCGCACACTTACAAGCTTCACTTTTCGCATTCACCAACTGTGTCCTACGAACTAACGAATCGCTTACTATATTTAAAGGTCACACTTGACACTAAAACAAATCTCAAGTTTACTCAGAAAGGAATCAATTGGAAACTTCAAGCATAACTCTTGAATCAAAGAAATTCAATAAGGTCAATAAGAAGAAAAACAACGCATCAGTTTGAAACAGATTCAAGTTGAGTCGAAGAAGTATGAGGTTTACAGAAAAGAATATCTAAAACCCAAGACAACGCTCATAGAACTCAAGAGTATGATTAAAAATACTTTCGAATACATTGTTCATAAAAAATGGAAAACTTGAGGAAAAATTATTTCGTGGTCTAAAAGAAAAGATAAGCAACAAGTATCCTTCAAAAGAATAACAAAAATATGAACGTGGCATTATTCCAATATAATTTATAGTTGAAATAAACTATGCAAAGGTTAAAAAGAAAAGATTAATTTGGCTAAGGGAAAAGTTATATTTTCTCAAATACTTTGAAAGATATTTAGGTACCTGACTAAACAAAAGCATGCATGAAAACTGCGATCTGGTTGGAAGAAAACCTGAGATAAAGTTTTGCTCATAAAAAATTAAAAAGGGATAGAGGGTGGATTACAAACAAATAGGTTTAAACGCATACAAAAATTTTCAAAGTATGAGGTAAAGGAGTATAGGATGAGTTAAAAGCAATTTTATTAACACTTCAAGAGATGGTTATGTCGCACTAAAACAGATTCAAATTACAACAAAGAGATGCACAACTCAAGTAAAGGAAAGCAAAGTCAATGACAACCTTGCACAAGAATAAACCAAAAACTTATTCAAAAAGGTTTAAAACAAAACTTTGAGAGTATACTTGAATTCGCAACCTCATAAGAATATTCAAGAATATTAAGATGCGCTAAAAAGGAAAATCAAATTACATTTCAAGGAAGAAAACTTAAATCAAGGGCATTCAAATAGGGTTTATGAGCACGTCAAACTAAACAAGTTTTCAGCTGATCCAAATGAATACAAAACTCAAAAAAAAAGATAATTCAATCAACAACAAAATCTCAAAGATTTCAACGATCACTTTGATGCATCTAACAAGTTCGAAGCACATCAAAAAAAGTACACGAGTCAAGAAAAAGAGTTTATAGCACAAGACAGATATCCAAGAATGTAAGCAAACATATGCAGTCTACATCAAACGAATATGCAAATGCACAAGGAACATGGTTAGAGAATAATTAGTTTACTTTTCAAGAAAGAGATCTCAAACAGGAATTTCAAGGCAAACCATGAAAGAATAAGATAAGTAACTGAGTAACCTCGAGAAGCAACCTCTATCATTTCCCAAACCCCATGATATTTGTTACTTTTACTCCTATCTCGTCTATGATAACCCGTTAACTTATCGTACACATAAACCATCAACATTAAGTTGGCCAAACTTAACATCAGCAGCTCTGCAATGGTAAGCTAATAGTGTTAATCAATAGACAGTCATGTGCATAGAGCTCTAACTCTCGTCATCAAGACAAGGCCTATAACATGACAGACACTCAGAGTATGCAATAAAGCATAGTCTATCCATTTCCAAGGCTCTAATCAGGATGAACTGCTCTGATACCATAATGTAACACCCTAACTTTTAGCATCTCATGATCGCACTAAAAGTCACGGCGTTACCTACCTCTACTCCTTTAATTTTATACTATATTTATTTAATATTGAGCCTTTGCGAATATAAACTGAACTTTTACTTAAGAAATAGAAAATTCTTCACTTTAAACTACACAATTACACAATTATATCCACATAGTAATAAATACATAGATTTATTCAAAACTTCTCAAATACAAGTCCTGTCCCTCTAAAATCTCAAAATGACAAATGACAAGGGGTAAAATCTTAGCTAAACCAACAAACAAAAAATACAATATATATATAAAGCTTGTACTTCAATTGCAGACTTGCATCAAAGCTTCCTGAACCTGTCACTGAAAAAGAAATCTTTAAGGGGGAGAGCATCGTCCTCGTAGGTTCTCAGTAGGGAAAGGAATACCATCAAAGCAAAGCAATACTTACAAATAGAATTAATTTCATTATAAAATAGTTTATCCTTAAAATAACATTTTGAAAAAGTGTTGTGAAAAAACTTATTTTGAAAAGTCGTAAAGAAACTCCTTTAGTTTGCAAATAAGTAAGGTGAATAGATTAAAGAAATTAAAACGACCAAGGACGTGCCTAAGGGCTTCCTACCCAACTCATATCACTCACTCCCATCCAACTAATACATAAATTAGAGTAATAAAGCAACACCTAGTTCATCCTGCCTCAACCTTTATCAACACATATCAAAAACAACCCTCAGCATCACCACCGCCAGCATGAAGGATTTCTCTGTTGTCAAACACATACAAAACAATGCAAAGCATACACAAATAAAGAGTATAGATAGAACAATTAGATTAAATAGCAAATTAATGAAATTAATCAATTAGGTAAACCAAAAACAAGATTCACACCCAAACAATACACATAAATGCAAATGATGAATGTGTGTCCTATGGCCAATGAGCTCATCTGTCGATTATACAGTCAAACTCGACATGTCCGGTAGCAAACCCTGGACAGTCCCTGTGTGCACGCATCTACCAGGAGGAATTTTACATCTTCAAGGAGGAACATCCGGAAAAGTATAAGTGTCCGGCAACAACTTGCAATGCAACGTCAACAAAATTTTCACCACATCCCAGAGCAAGTGGAATCACTCCACTACAACTACCCAGGCAATTACATTTCACCACGTCCCGAAGCAAGCAGAATCACTCCACTACATCTATAAATGCAGCTCACGCGCGCATCCCCTTGTCATGCATACACTAACGGAGGGAAAATGTTGGTAAAGATTTTCACAAAAATGTCGCGTTGCAAGTATAGTTCTAAACCGACAATTAAACCTCAATCAATATTTAATTTGTTGTTACTTAAGCAAACCCAATAAAATTAACCAAAGTATTTAAACCCCAAGTCGTCTCTCAAGGAATTTCAGGGAAGTGTACTTATAATTGGTTATGGAAAAGTATTTTTGGGGTTTTTGTGATAAGAGACAAGTAATGTAAATAACAAGGAAATAAAATAACAACTAAGAAAAGTCCTAGCAAGGATTGAGAATTGGAATTTCTATTCTCATTATCATTATCAATTGTGATGATAATTGCCTTTTGCTTTCACTTAGTTAACCTCTAACAATGAAGGAAAGTCAAGTGAGCAAAATCAACTTAAGTTCACAAGTCCTAATCAAAGATTGGATTTAGTGAAGCCTAAGCCAACTAGCATTTTTCAATCACCAATCAACAAAAGAATTTTGATAACTCAAGAGTCTCTAATTGATCAATCTAAGTTAAGAACATAAAAATCTAATTTAAAATCCAACCAAGAATTTTATCAAACACTTGGAAGGCATAAAATAAAAACAGAGAAAACTAACAAGACGTAGCAAAATCTAAGACTAAACAAAGCAAGGAAATAACAATAACAAGGCAATTGAACAATAAGAAACGTGAAACATAAATTGCATTATGAAAGTTGAGAGTAACACGAGTTCATAAACTAAATTAGCAAAATAAAAGAATCAATAAGAGAGGTAGATAACTAAAGTGCTAGAACAAATAAGAGTAGAAGAAAACTAAATTAAAGCGAGGTAGAATTCTGAAATTGAGAAGAAACAAGACTAAAAATCCTAAAACCTAGAGAGAGGAGAGAGCCTCTCTCTTTAGAAAACTACATCTAAAACCTAACTAATGTGAATGAATGTGTGAATGATTGATTCCTCCTTCTAGCTCCACTCTGTAGCTTCTAATCAGTATTTTCGGACCTGAAACTGGGTCAAAAGCAGCCCAGAAATTGCCCCAGCATTTTTTGTTTAATGCAGCACGTGACGCTCTGTCATGCGTACGCGTCATCCACGCGTACACGTCGCTTGCCTGCTGCACTGGTCACGCGTGCGCGTCGCCCATGCGTGCGCGTCGCTACCAGATTCTAAAATCCCCTATTTCTTGTGTTCCTTCCACTTTTGCATGCTTCCTTTCTATCCTCTAAGCCATTCCTGCCCTATAAACCCTGAAATCACTTAGCACACATATCACGGCATCGAATGGTAATAAGAGAGGATTAAAAAAATTAGCAAATTTAAGGCCAAAGAAGCATGTTTTCAATCATAGCACAAAATTAGGAAGGAAAATGTAAAACATGTGAATTATATGCATAAGTGTGAGAATAATGGATAAAATCCGCTCAATTCAATACAAAATAAACTGTAAAATAGCGGTTTATCAATCTCCCCACACTTAAACATTAGCACGTCCTCATGCTAAGCTCAAGAGAAGCTATAAAGGAGTGAAGAGGAATGGTAGAATTTATGCAATGCAACCTATCTAAATGCAACTACATGCAAAATGCTTTACCTGCTTGGTCAAAAGTAAATAAATCTTTTAAGAAAAAAAATGTGAACTGGATCTCACTAATTCAAATCATAAAATGAAGTACAAATAGACTTGCAAGAAGAAAGTTCGTGAAAGCTGAGAACAAAGAATCGAGCATCGAACCCTCACCGGAAGTGTATACACTCTAATCACTCAAGTGTTTAAGGTTCGATCCTCTCAATTCTCTACTAACCTTGCTTTCTAAGGCTTGCTCTTCTTCTACCAATCAACAAAAATTTAATGCACAAATACACATATCAAGAGATCTTCTAAGGGTTGTAATGGGGTTAGGGTCAAGGTGGATTGTATTTGATCAAGTGGACTAAAATAGGAATCCTTGATTAACCCAAACTTCTCACCTAACCTAAGACAATCCATGTAATTAGAATATAAAATCTAACTACCCGTTAACTATGTTTTGCCACATATTCATGCATCCAAAATTTGAATACAGTACATATGCATTGCTACCACCATTTACTTTGGGGCATTTTATCCCCTTTTTATTATTTACTCTTTTTTTCATTTCTTTTTTCTTCTTATTATTCATGTTTTTTTTATTTTTTTTAAGTGAGTTAATGCATATGATTAATGTGCTAGATGCATGAACAAGTGCCCAACTGTTTTCACATTTTCATATAGGAATATAGAATACCCAATTTTCTAAACATGTATTCCCCAATTCAATTTATCCATACTTAATTCATGTACACTTCATTAGTCTAAGCTAATTAAGGATTTAAATTAGGGACATTTATTATTTTCCGCTTAGAGTTAGTGATGAGCTAAAGTAAAGAATAAATGGGATAAGTAGGCTCAACATTAGTTTGCAAAGGATAATGAAAGGTTAAGGCCATATGGGTATGTAAGCTCAGTGAAACAAGGCCTCAATCACGTAGGTGTATGCATACATCAAACAATGGAAATATAGAATAAAACAAGACAAAGATCACAATTTTAGAGAGAACAACACACACCAAAAATAAAATATTGGTTGATAAAGTGCAACCAATTAAATAGGTTCAAAATCTTACTGGTTTTGTGTGTTCGAGCTCTAAACCATGTTCTAAAATAAGTTACTTCAAGAAAGTTCAACAAAAAATTTAATTCAAATTAGTGAAATGCTCTAAAAAGTTTCTTGAAAAAGAAAATATTACTTCAACCAAGTAGTAGCTTAATGCAAGAAACTAACTGACTATGCAATCTATCATGCAATGCAACAACTAATCTAACAAAGAAGAGTAAGAATTGGTGTTGAAAAAAAAGTAACTAACCCACGAAGTCGGTATCGACCTCCCCACACTTAAAGATTGCACTGTCTTCGATGCATGCAAAGATGTGCAAGTGGATGGGTGGCTACAATAGATGCTCGTTCTCCAAAGATTGTGCACTGGAACTTGTTTGTCCCCCCAATTAGAAGCGTTCCATTCCCCTTTTTGGTGGCCATCCTGAAAGAAGAGAAAAAGGAAGAAGAATAAACCACAAACAAAGATATGTAAACAAATAAAATATGGGTAGGCTAATGCTAAATAATAATAAAGTTCTCAACTACATGGTAGCTACAACATGCAAGTGAAAAAACAATAGAAGCAAAGGGCGTGTCAACTAAATAGCGAACAAGTCAAGAAGCACCCAAAACAATGCAAGAAATATGCAACAGTTGAGTAAGAAAAGTTAACACCAATGGAAAAATAGCAGACTTAGAAAAGAAATTAAAAACATGCACAAAGTTAAAATACAATGAATGATAGTATGCAAATGTAATTTGTAAAATAGAATGAAGGATAAGAAAAATGATGAGTGAACTTTTGAAAAGTGAGAGAAGAAGAATGTAAGAAAGGAAGAAGAAAGAAGAAGAAAGGAGAAATAAAGAAGAAGAAAGGCATAAACAAGGCGCGAACGCGACGCGCGCGCATGAGTAACGCGTACGCGTGAAAACAGAAATAGGCATGTGATAAACCTCAATTTTGTGGTTTATCTTGTGCTTATTTTAGGGGATTTTATCAACTTATCTCACATTTATTCAATGAAATAGCATGGTTTTGTAATTCTCCCTTAATTTGTGCTTAAGTGTAAAAACATGCTTTTTAGGCCTTAAAATAGCTAAATTTAATTCACTTTAATTCCATTCGATGCCTTGATGTGTTTGTTGAGTGATTTCAGGTTCATAAGGTAAGTATTGGATGGAAGAAGTGAAGAGAAAAAGCATGCAAAGTGGAGAATTCATGAAGAAATGAGCATTTGGAGAATTATGGGCCACGCGCACGCGTCATCCACGCGTACGCGTGAGTTGAAGATTTGCAGGCCACACGCACGCGTCACCCACGCGTACGCGTGAGGAGGAATTTTGGCCAACGACGCGCATGCGTCACCCACACGCACGCGTCACAGCAGGCACGTGACCTCATTAAAGTGAAAACGCTGGAGGCAATTTCTGAGCTTCCCAGGCCCAAATCCAACTCATTCCTGAGGCTATTTCATGCAGAATTCAAGCTTGGACAAAGGGGGAGCAATTACTTGTAGACTAGGAAGCATGTAGTTAGTTTCTAGAGAGAGAAGCTCCCTCTTCTCTCTAGAATTAGGTTAGGATTAGGTCAAATTCTCTTAGATCTAGGTTTAATTCCTTGTTTTCATCTTGTCTTCTTTACAATTCCTTGCTGTATTGTCTAAATTCTCCTATTTTCTCTTGTTAATTTCTCATTTTGGTTATTTTTATGTCCTGAACTCTTGTTAATTTTCATTCTCTTTAATGCAATTTTGAGGTATTTCATGCTCAATGTGCTTTCCTTAGTTGTTGTTATTAATTTTTTATATTAGATAGTAGTAGATTTCATTAATGAGTACTTTGTTGGATTTTGTTTTCATTTAATGCAATTTGATATTTGATGTTCTTTTATTGTTAATTGAGTTGTTGTTATTGTTTCCTTGCAGATTTTATTATTCTTGCAATTTTATTATGCTTTCCTTTTATGCCTTCCAAGTGTTTGACAAAATGCTTGGTTGGTTGTTAGAGTAGATTTTTGAGCATTCTTGGCTTGGGAAGATGAATTATGCAATCTTGAGTCATGAATACCCAACTTATGTTGGTGATCTAGGGTTGTTAGTTAATATTGTTTCCATTGACGCTAATCTTTTGCTAATTCAATTAGTGAGTTGATTAGGACTTTGGGATTGAGATTAACTAGTCTTATTTGACTTTCTCCCTATGTGAAGATAACATTGTACCTTCTTCCATTGTTGAAGATGACGAAATAAGATAAATTCTTGTTAATCATTGTTATGATTAGTGACTATGATAGAAAGCCTATATTCTCAATCCTTGCCATGAATGTCTCTTTTTATTAATTGCTTTCTTTAATTGTTTACTTTATTTTTTTCGTCATTTATTTTCTTGCCCTTTCATCAAATCAAACCCCCCATGTTCCTTCAATGCCAATAATTGAACACTTCATTGCAATTCCTTGTGAGACGACCCGAGGTTTGAGTACTTCGGTTAATTTTCATTAGGGTTTGTACTTGTGACAACCAGTATCTATTAAAATTTGAATTGAGCATTACTAATTGGTTGGGAACTATACTATCAACAGAATTATTTTGAATGAAATTCCTAACCATATGAAAATGTTTTCATCAAATTTTTGGCGCCGTTGCTGGGAAATTGCAATGGTGCTATATTATTGGCTATTGTATATATTTTGATTTTGTGAATATGTTTGCCTTTTGCTTCTTTGTTAGTTGTTGCTAGTTGTAGGACTTTGCTTTCTTTGTTTTTTGTTAACTTTGTTTTTATTTTCTCTTGTCAGTAGGAATTCTCACCCTTTTGGCTATGAATATGGTTACAACTATGTTGTAGGAGATAGAAGCTACAATGAGGATATGCATCAAGGATGGGAAAATCAAAGGTAGGAGGAGCCTCAAGCATTTGTTCAACCGCAATAACCCCCACCAATGTACTATGAGCAAGAATCACTCCAAGATGCATACCAATCTAATGTGTGTGGTGACCCTCATTGTGGTTGTCAACCACAATCACCATATGCTTATGAACCCCTTTCGCAACATTATCAACCACCATACTCACAAGCCTCATACCACCATTCATCCCTATATGACCCTAACCTATATCCACCATACCAACCACCATATCAACCATATCTAGAGCCACCACCATTCCAACACCAATACTCTCATGAATCACAATTTCCATACACACCACCTCAAGACTTTCACCAATATGAACTACCTTCCAACTATAATATATTTCCCTCAAACAACGAACCCTCTCTTTCACCACCTTCAATGGATGAAGGTCTCTATGCCCTCATGCTAGAACATAGAGATCTTAGATATCGTATCCTAAGGCAACAAGAGGAGACAGAAAAGGAGTTTAAGGAGCTAAAAGCTAAGATTGCTATCATGATGGAAGCCGTTAGCAACATGGTCTCATCCCGCCTAAGCTTATACAATCAAGGCACTCCCATTGTTGAATGTGGATAAGCACTCAAGGAGCTTAGTGAGGGAATGGACTTGAAGCTTCGAGGTGAAGAGGAGGAATTGAGACAAGAAGTGCAACAAGAAGAGGAGGTATAGATTATTGAACAAAAAGAAGTAGTTGAAGATTTAGGAGATGTTGGATGCAAGGAGGAATCTAGAATTGAAGAACCCTCTTCCATGGAGTTTGAAGTTGATGTCAAGGAGGATAGTGCACAACCTCCAAGGCATAATGTGATTGAAGAATTGGAAGAAGTGGGGCAAGCACCAAGTTCTCCTATCTATGATGATTCCGCATCAACATATAATCCTTTTGAGCTTGATGGATCCTTCCCCATTGGGCTTGGAATTGACAAAGAGGTAGATTTCACTAAACCTCCAATATATGATTTGAGTGATGGGGAAGAGCTAGAGGACATTGGTGAAAAAGAATGTGAACTTGAGGAAGGTTGGCAAGAGGTAGAGCTTGAAGAACCTTGCCAAGTGGTGGAAGCCTCTAGAAGAGGATGGGTGGGAGTGGAACGTACTTTGTCAAGATCATTGGGAACTCCTCCACCTAAGTTGCCATCTAATCCTTCATTTGTGTGGGTAAAAATTTTTAACTTTTAGCTTTATTATCCCACTTGAATATGGTATTCTTAAAACGGATGGCCAACTTAGGGCGCTTTGTGGAATGAAGCGTAAGAGGAGGATGTTTAGTGGATGGCGGTGTAAATCTAGGCTCAATGTGGTTGGAAGCTCAAAATTGAGGAGCAAGGATTGGTGTAGTGCTCAATTGGATGGGTCTAGGAGGGTGGTTTGGTGCCTTCATGAGAATTTGACTTTTATACCACCCGGAGAGGATTACCATGATTGACTTCAACATGGGTGTGAAAACAAAGTGTGGGATCCCGGATTACAATGTGAGAATCAACTTTAGGAGCCTATGGTTTGTGAAGAACTCCATCAAATCTTGGAGCTATTAACTTTGAATAGTGGAGCTTATTGGAAGTCTAAGCATTGGTGGATGTTCAAGGATGGATTCAAGCACAAGCCACCTTGATGAAGAGCTCCCCATAAGTCCAACTTAAGGACAATAAACAAAAGTGCTAGGTGGGAGACACTCCACCATGGTAACATCTTTCCCTTTTTTCTTTTCGTAAATATTGGTAAAATAGGTTTAATTTCATGTCTTGTTTAGTTTATTGAGTTTATTTGGGAGTCTAGTAGGTTAAATAAGGTTTTATGGTGTTTTGGTAGCTGTTTTGGAGGTTTATAATGCTTGGTTTGGTGCAAGAACTTGAAAATTTTTGAAAAATAGAGCACCATGCCATGCGTACGCGTCACCCATGCGTACGCGTGACACCAAGTTTTTCGACAATCCACGCGTACGCCTCACCCACGCGTACACATGGAATCCACTTTTTCACCTCCCATACAAATTCCAAAGAGTTATGTGAGTTTTGGGCTGGAATTGTGCATCTAGCACAAAATCCACCCACGCGTTCGTGCCACCCTATGCGTACGCGTCGCCTCTCTGATTTGTCCCTCACGCGTACGCGTGACACACGCGTACGCGTTGATCCCCTTTCACCCCACCACGCTTACACGTCACACGACGCGTACGCATGGATTGCCCTATTTCACCACCCTCTTTTCTTCTCTTCTTTCCATTTCTTTCCTTCTTCTTTCTTTTCCTCTTTCCTTTCCCTCCTCCAACTATCATCCGACACTACCAAGAACCATTTATCACCATTTCTTTTAGTTAGTTAGTTATTTAGCTATTTAGTTAGTTCAATTTTTGTTTAATTCTCTATTTTTCATTATAAGTGTTGGATTATTGAGCTTGTTTACTGTTTATTGCTGCTGATTACTGATAGGATGTTAGTTTAACATCATTGTTGTTAATTTCCATTGTTGGATTTCTTTTATGAGGTTGTATTTTGTTACTTGGTTTTGAGTTTTCATGTTGAACATTTGTGCATACCAATTACTTGTACATTGCCTTCAAGCATTGTAACTCTTTTGAATTGCATGTTTTGGCCACCATGTATTCATCATTCATTGTTAGGAAATTGTACATTATCAATGCATTTACTTTTAGGTGATGCTTGTTTATGATTGACCTTTATTGACACCACCTATTTCATGCATTGAGATTTGTGGAATCATGAAATTGGATCGAAAGCTTACCTATTGACATATTTTTTAGCTCTCTAAAGCTTTGTGGACCATGCTTGCTATGTAATTGATTTTCACTTCTATCTTCTTTTTCCTAAGTTCTATAGAACTCATGTGTTCCACTTCTATATCGCTTAGGTGTTGCAACAACTTTAACATGTGTCATTGTTTGATGTGTGAGCTCTATATTTCTATTAGTTCATTAAGTTTCCTTGCACATCAATCAATACACATGCATTATCCAATTTCACAATTGCTTGATTGTTGCTTGAATGCTTTTATGCTTCTTCACTACTTGTTTGTATCTTAACCTACAAGTCTTTTAAAGTATTTCAAGCACAAACTACAAGAAAAAAGGCCTATGGCCACGCTTTTTTCTTGCCACGCTTTTGAAGCGTGGCCAAAAGTGGTCAATGGCCACGCTTCTATGAGGGTGGCGGTAGATTAGAGATTTGGCCACTTTTTTTTGCCACGCTTCAAAAGCGTGGTGAAAAGGATCAACGGCCACGCTTTTGTAAGGGTGGCAATTGATTAGAGAAACGGCCACATTTTTTTCTGCCACACTTCAAAAGCGTGGCCATAGAGAGAAACAAGGACGTTTTAAAAGCGTGGCGACAGGGTTTCATTACGGCCATGCTTACAAAACGTAGCCATATCCTGGTACTCTTTTGGAACGCTTTAAAAGCGTGGCCAAAAGGTTTTTTTGCCACGCTTCAAAAGCGTAGCCGTAGAGAGCTACAGGAACGTTTTAAAAGCGTGGCAAGAGGGTTGAACCGGACAGAGAACTGACCGGTTTAAAAGAAACGGTGTCATTTTTGCCAAACTTGCTTACTTTCACTCTTAGCTTGGTTCTAAAGCTCCTTCGTTTCTTTCTCTCTTTCTCCCTCCATTTCTTTCATTCACAGAAACTCAGCCAAAAAACCCTAGCACTGTAAGCCTACACCACTGCCGCCGCAAGGAGTGGCATACTGCTGCCGTCCATCTGTCTATCTAGCTTCCCTCATGCTCCAAGTCTCCAACCCCTGTTCGCTGTCACCGATCGCAGCTGCTTCCTCGAGCTCGGCATCCATCATCTTTGTCTGCTCAGCCGCGCTTCCGCCGCCGTTGGTTGCCGTTAACGTTCGTGTCTTTGTTCAGCCGTCGTCTTCGTTCGCTTTCTTCGTCATTCAAGTTTGCTCGGCGTTTACCATTCGCGTTCACTCGCCGTTCACCGTTCGCGTTCACTCGCCGTTCACCATTCGCGTTTACTCGCCGTTCACCGTTCGGGTTCGCGTTCGTCTGGAAGCCACGTTGCGCTGATTCAAACTCTGCGACCAACCCGTGCGCTCCACCTAGCCGTCGAACTGCTCTCTTTTGTTGCCGCCGTGAGTTCCCTAAACCCACCACCAGACAATACACTCACACAACACCAATACTCTGCTTGAAACTCTTCAACTTCTTATTTCTATTACAATAAGTAACTATTTGATTTGGGTTTGGATTTTTTTTATAGACTGAATTAAAGTATACAATAGTTATGTTCTCTTCTCTATCACATTGATACTAAGCTTTGAATTCTCTTATTTCGTTTCAAGTTTTCCGCACTCAACATGTTTGATGAAATGCTTTAACCATATTTCGGGTTGGTTTTATCATTTCTAGCTTTTAGAAACTTAGTAAGTTGATTGGGCGTGAAATTAGAATAATTGGATCTTAGTAATTCGGAAATTTTAGCTGCAAAAATAGCATCTTTGTAGAAAACATATTAGCATGATGATTCCACTTGCATTAGTGTTCTTCTGGTAAATTTTAACTGTTAGTGTGAACTTGTTAATTTGCTAATTGTTCTTGTGTTGTTGTTCTGTTGTTCTTCTGTTATTTTTATTTTATTTTTTTTGTTGTGATTTTCTGTTTTTAAACCTGTTAAGTTGATAATTTGCTAAATTATTGGGCTGTTGTTGTTTTAATTTGCTAAATTGTTAGGTTTCTGTGATTTAATTTGTTGGATTTTCTATTTAGGTCTTGTTCTTGTTTATTTGCTAAATTGTTGTTGTGTATTTATTGTTGTCTTTGAGATTCTTGCTGGATATTGGTGATCATTGATTTATTATATGCTTCATGTTTTCATTGTTTTCTTCTTCTGAAGGAAAAAAAATTCTGTTTTCATTGTTTTGTTGATTGTTTGTTTTGTTTCAGAAATTAATTTTTTGTGATCAATGCTCAAACTTTAAATGATGTTCTGTTGGTTTTGCAGTGTTTGTTTTGTTTCAGAAATTAATTTTTTGTTATCAATGCTCAAACTCTGAATGTTGTTCTTTACAAAGAGTTGTTTATCTTGTTTCTTTAAATAGCTATGTAAGTTTAACTTGCAGAAAATGTATTAATAAGCCAGAATGTGAGTCAAATTTTGAGCATTTTTCTATTTTCTGTACTAAATTTTGGACTAGCAACTGTGATTATTTGAACTAATTAATTACCTTTATTCTTGTTCAACATGGCACTCTCGGGGCACTTGTCCAAGATTCTGTTAAGAGCCACTACTAGACCCTGTTTTACTATGCACCCACCCTCCGCCACTGCCGCTACCCCAGCGCCACCACTAGGCCGCCACCGTGTTGCTCCAGCCATTCACTCATCATCATCAATCTTTCCCTTCCCTTCCTCTGTTCCAATTCCCTGCTTCCCAGGTTCCCCTTTCATCTCATTTGATTTTATTTCTCTTACATGAATTAATAATGAAGAAACTTATGTTACACATTATAATGACACTCTTTAACATTTTGTTGTTTTCCATTACAGGAATGCTATTGATTCCTCTTTATTCAAGAAATGGTTGCATAACTTGCAAAGTGAGATTGGGATTCTAGCTGATGGCACCTTGGCTCTGAGACAAGTTCTAATTCAGGTAATTGCATCATCAGTGTTTAAAAAGTGGATATGATTTCTGATAATTAGGCCTTGTTAATTGGTAATTTAAGTAACTGACTAACCTGTTAGTCTTCTAGTCTTATTCATGTTCTCAAATCAAAATCAATGAAACTAGTTGGACTCTTTTTGGTGTAAACAGGGTGTAGACATGTTTGGAAAGTGCATTGGGTTTCTCAAATTTAAAGCTGACATTTATAAGCCAGTCTATGTTTCCATTTTTCTTGTGTTAATTTTAGCAAGGGGCTATGAACTAATAGACATTTTACCTGTTATGCTCTATATATATTATTCAAAAATAGCTTCTTGTGCTTCAATCCAAAAATTGGATTCCTCATCATGGCTAGCAATGTATTAATAGTATTTGATTCATAGGCATACCACATTCTGAGCTATGTGGTATCTAAAATGCACAACTATTAGGATCTTTTGCTTCTTACCTTATGTTCTCAGGCATCCATCATTCCTCTTTTGCTTGTAATTTCTGTGCACTTGCACCTGATGCTGATTTCTTTGTTTATATATAATAAAGTAAACCGTGATTCGGTTCCAGGTATTGTATTTGCAAGAGGACCTGCTATGACTATGTTGATACTTCTGGAATCAGATGGTGAAACTTATGCTATCCTTACTAAACAGGTTCTTAGATGTTGGATCCTTGTAGAGAGAACTATATGTTTTTTTTCAAACATTTTAACTAGAGTTCCATATTATGCTTATTATTTTTTATTTATCAAGCAAGGGTTCCTACTGGAAGAATTATTTTGGAATTGCCTGCTGGAATGACAGCACCTGAGGAATTAGCAAAGGTCCGTCTAATTGTATGTTTATTTTATTGGTATTGGTAGTTTGGTACTATCAATTTTTTAAGCAACACTAGTTTTACATGCATGGGGATCAACTCTGCTCAAGGTGTTTCCAGTTTTCTTCTATTTTTAATTTCTCTAGTTTCACTATCCATTGCCATTACCTATTAATTTTTGGTATAGTATCCCTAATAACAATAACAAGACGTTCAGGTGGTTGGAGTTGAATTTAGTTTTGAAACCAAAAAATCCATATCTCATGTATAAATTCTGGTATTTAAATTAAAGATTTTGCTAGCGATTGGCTTTTAAGTAGTTAAGAGTGGAATGTTTTTGCATAGAAAATTAAGCAGTCCATCAAATTTATCAACCTTTAAAAGTTTTTCTACTTGTGGATTTTTAAAAAGTAGTAAAACTCTTCAGAATATTGATAAGAGCTATGGATTTAATTGGAAGAGAGGAAAGTGTAACAATGTAACATTGAGTAATATTGAACAAATGAAAATTATGTGGTATGTTCTTTTGATATTTATCTATTTAGTAATATTAATTTATCATATAAGGCGGCATAAGGAAAAAAACAACTTGAATACTTGATAGATATAATCACTATTTTGAAAAGAATGATTTTTGACTTTTCCTTTCTCTAGATAAAGCTTGACTATCAAATGCTAAAATATAATTAAGAAAGGGAAAATGATTGAAAAATGCTTTCTTTATTTCAATATACCTGTCAAGTTTTTTTTTTTTATAGTAGAATGTGAACCTGGTTTAATTTGGAATTGTTAATACATGCATAAATTAGATTATTTCTTATAATATTTTTATATATATCGTTTTTGTTGGTTCAATTTGTTCTTGATATTTTGCTGCAGGCTAGTATTGGAATGGATAACTTGAACGCTTAATGCACAAAGTGGAGCAGTTTTAGGTTGATTTTGATCTTTTACTAAGTATTTAGGTTGATGATCATCTCTATTAATGTAATTTGATATATTATGAGCAGTTCTAACTTGTATTGTTTCTGTATTTTTCTTCGGTTTTTAGTTTTGTAATTTGAACTCGAGATTTATTTTGTATTTGAGTAATAGTTTTTTAATGTATAAAACAATTATAGTAAATTATATATCTCACTAATTATTGTTTGATTTTTATTGTAATAAAAATTGCATACTATATTTGTAGGTTTGGTAATAAAAAAGGATTAAAAATTTATATTGTGTAGCAATGAAGATCAAGTAAGGGAAAGAAATTTTTTTTAATTTAACAAGGCTTTCGCCACACTTTTAAAGCGTGGCTGTATATTTTGCTATGGCCACGCTTTAAAAGCGTGGCTGTATCTCTTCTTATCGCCACGCTTTAAAAGCGTGGCTGTATCTCCACTTATCGCCACGCTTTAAAGCGTGGCCAGATCTATCCTATCGCCACGCTTTAACAGCGTCGCCATATCTCTACCTATCGCCACGCTTTAAAAGCGTGGCCATATTTCCTGCCTACAGCCACGCTTTTACAAGTGGCAGTTTGTAAAAAAGTGTGGCAAACAAAAAGCGTGGCAATAGACTGAAAAAAGCGTGGCGGTAGCTCAAAAAGCGTGGCAATAGACGTATTTTCTTGTAGTGAGACTAGAATGAGTGAAGTGTATGCTTTCTTTTGTGTAATTGTGACAATTTTTTATGATAGTGTGTGTGTTCTAAACCGCGCGCAATCTTAGAACTCACATCGATTTTTCATCAATGTCACACTAATTCACTCACTTCATCCTAGTGATTTACCTCATTCCAACAATTTACGCTTCCTTGCTTTTGTATTTTCTCATCTTACGGTGTTATTTTCTATTTTTCATGACTGATGCACCATAAGCAAAAATGGAAGCAGAAGAAAGAACACGCAGCACTGGTTGATCCGCCAGCTGAAGGTGCCAGCTAGAAAAGTCGCCGTACCCCCTTGCTCATCTCCGAATGCACCAAGGACGGTGTAAACTTTTAAGTGTGGGGAGGTCATCCGACCAGTCGGCGTTTTTGAGTGACAAGTTTCTAATCCCAACACTTTTGCATTTCATTCTTAGGTCTTTTTAGAATTTTTAGTTGCATTTTAGTCACAGCCAAAGACTCATAGAGTAGCTGTGTTCAAGAATCAACATACTGAACTAGGAGAGTCAATAACACTATCTGAATTCTGAATTCCTATGGATGCCAATCATTCTGAACTTCAAAGGATAAAGTGAGATGCCAAAACTGTTCAGGATTGCAGTTGTAAACCCCACTATAAGAGAAGACATGGGCTTAATCGAACTCTCATTCTCATGCAAATTCACATCCTAAGCTTATATTAGTTTGGGTTGCTTGAGGACAAGCAACAGTTTAAGTTTGGTGTTGTGATGCGTGAGCATCTTGTCTATCTTTTCCTAGTGAATTTGCATCTAAATTGTTGAATTTAATTAAGAATTAATTATATTTTAGCCACTATGGATGCTATTTTGAGTTTTGTACAATACTATTTATTTTAGGTAGCATTTGGTGGAATTTGATGGAGTTTCTGCAGAGAAAGAGAAGAAGCCAAGGAGATGACCAGCGAATACCGACGTGGACGCATGGCTCACGCGACCGCGCAGAATGGAGGAAATCACAATGACGTGATCGCGTGCCTGACGCAAACGCGTGGACTGGAATCTGCACAAATGACGCGAACGCGTGGACGACGCGGACGCGTCACATGTGCCATGTGCAGAAAAATGCAGAAAACGCTGGGGGCGATTTCTGGGCTGTTTTGACCCAGTTTCCATCCCAGAAAACACAGATTAGAAGCTGCAGAATGGACGAAATAAGTGGTCCCCATCCATCCCTTAAAGACTTGATTATTTAAATTAATTCAAATTTAAATTCAAATCTTAAATTAGGAAAAGATATTATTTTAATTTTTAGTTTTAGATATTAGATTTTAAATTTATTAGGATTAGTTATAAAAAGGGAAAAACTTTCCTTCCTTTGGAGAGAGGTCCTGGGGGAGATTCCACCTCATCCCATTAGGGGAACATAATTGACAATCCTAATTTTCTCTCTTTTCTATGAGCAACTAAACCTCCACTGTTAAGGTTAGGAGCTCTGTCTATTTGTATGGATTGATTTTATTGCTTTTTCTATTTTAATTTATGTATGGATTTATAATTTAAGAATTGTTTTCGCTCTTTATTTTATGAATTTGGGTGGAACGGAAGTATGACCCTCTTTCTATTTGAGTTCCTGTAAAACTTGGAAAAGCTCTTTACTTGAACAACAGCTTGAAAACAATTTCTCCTAAATTTTAATTATTTGGATTTAACGGGATGCGTGACATATAATCCTTTTATTTTTGGGTAATTAGAGTTTTTGTAGCATATAAACTAGAAACTGATTATCACCTTTTAATTGGAATTAATTGACCAAGGAATTGGCTGTTGATGAATTTTAGAGGAGACTAGGAAGGTCTAAGGAATCAGGGTCTAGTCACATATAGTTTGCCATAAATTAAATCCTACATGATTAAAATAGTTAGTAAGAAAAATTAATTAGGAAAAATAGATAACTCTGAAACCTTAACTATTTTCTCCATATTTTCTTCCCAATTTATTTACTTTGCTACTTTAATTTCTGCACGATTGAATATTCAAATACTCTTTTCTGTTTGTCTAACTAATCCTATCAAACGCTATTGTTGCTTAATCCATCAATCCTCGTGGGATCAACCCTTACTCACGTAAGGTATTACTTGGTACGACCCGGTGCACTTGCCGGTTAGTAAGTGTGGTTGTAAAATACTGCACCAAGTTTTTGGCGCCGTTGCCGGGGATTGATTGTGATTAACAACTATTAGTTGTTTGATTGCTTAGATTAGGCATTTTATTTTTAATTTTATTTAAATCTTACCTTAAATATTTTCAAAAAAAAAGTTTATTTTATTTTTCTTTATTTCGCTATTTATTTATTTATTTTTTTCCTTTCTTCTGTTTTTTTTCCTTTCGTTTCCCTGTTTCTTTTTTTTATTATTCTACTTCTAAAAAAAAAAACTTACGTCCTTTTTTTTTCTTTTTTTCGTTTTGTTTACTTCCCCCCTCCCTTATTCGTTTCTTTTTTTATTTAGAAAAAAAATAAAAATAAAAATATTTTGATTTATTTTATATAAAAAAATTTTTTTTCTCTCTTAATTTTTGAAATTAAGTTTGGTGTCCCCGTAGTAATTTTTCTCTAAAATAAAAAAATAAAAAAAATAAAAAAATTTATCTTCTTTGCTTTCCTGTTTACCACATGGTGCGTTTGATTTTGTTTGGTGTTTTGTGCTAAGGAAAAATAATGGAGAGAGATCACATGGGTTACTACTCACACCCAAGTAGTGATTCATATTATGGTGGACGGAGGAACTATCCAAATTTTGGTTGGCAAAGTCAAAACCAAAGAAACTCCATTGCTCCATGTTCCAACTATCTAGAGCCACCATCTCCATATTCATATCAAGAGCCACCATCAGATATTGAGGCTCCTCAGAAGAAGGGTGTTATGAAAGTAGAAACTCTTAATGCTATTCTTGCTCAGAACAAGCTTATGTCTCAGCAATTAAATCTACTTACACAACAGATGGGTAGCATACAAGTTTCAGCTATCGACACCCAAAATTCTCTTCAAAAGGTCAATTACATAAGGAGTGCTCCTGGAAATCCCAATAATGATCCCTATTTTAAGACCCACAATCAGGGGTGGAGAAATCACCCAAACTTTGGGTGGAGAGACCAACATCAGAGACCTCAGAATTTCAACAATAACTCTCAGGGCGGCTTTCAACAGAATAATTTTAATAACCACCAGTTTCAATCAACTCAGCAGGCAAACTCTAAATTCCAAGAAGATTCTAATTGGGAGATGATGATGAATTTTATGCAGGAAACCAGAGCCTCCATTAGAAACTTGGAAGTGCAAATGGGCCAAATAAGCAAGCAATTACCTGAGAGGTCTGCCAGTACATTTCCAAGTGATACAGTGGTGAACCCAAGAGAAGACTGCAAGGTTATTCAGTTGAGAAGTGGTAAAGTAGCTGGATCTGAGACCAAGGCCAATGAAGAATTAGTTGAAAAAGAAAGCCACCAAGAAGAAGAGGTTGAAATTGAGGAAGCTTGCAAGGAGGTGGTAGAATTCAAAGTAGAACACAAGGGAGTAGAGCTTGCAAGACCTCTTCCAAAGCCATCACCATCCAATACAACATTCAAGTGGGTAAAATTCCTATCCTTAATCCTTACTTTCCCACTTGAATATGGGCTACTGGAGACGGATGGTCAACTTAGAGCTCTTTGTGGAATTAAGAGCAAGAGGAAGATGGTTAGTGGTAAGAGTTGTCAAGCAAGGTTCAATATGGTTGCATGCTCCGAATTGAAGTGCAAGAATTGGTGTAGAGCTAATTTGAATGGGTCTAGAAGGTTGTTTGGATGTCTCTGTGAGAATTCAGATTACTTGCCACCCGGTGGGAACAATGGTGATACACAAGAAGACGGGTGTAAAAGCAAGGTTTGGGACCCTGGAATTCATTCCCACAATTAACACTCTTGGGACCTTGTCACTTACTTCAACTTGCTCAAAGGCGTTATGCGCCTAGTTTGGGATCCCGGTAGCCATTGGAATTACAAACATTGGTGGAGATTCCTGGATCAGTATAAGCACAAGCCACCATGACAAGGAAGCTCACAACATGTCCAACTTAAGGACTTTAACTAAAAGTGCTTGGTGGGAGACAACCCACCGTGGTATGATCGTTCTTTTTTATTCTTAGTTGTTTTTCGTAATAGTAGTTTTCTTACTTAGTTGATTTTTATTAAGTTCTTACTAATTTTTTGATCATGCAGCTATTTTATCACAGGAACCGAACACCTCAGGCTATAAAAAAAAGAGTGCACACGACGCGCACGCGTCGCTAACGCGTCCGCGTCAGATGGATGTGTGTGAAAAAAATAAATTTGATAGAGAGTTGCGAGGGAGTGGCGCTGGAATAGTGCCTTTGGCACAAATTGTTCCACGCGACCGCGTCGATGACGCGCCCGCGTCATGTAGGAAAATTGCCTCCCATGCGTCCGTGTCACTCACGCGAACGCGTGACCTATAGAATCGACGTAAAAGAGTGCTTGGGCAGAGAGTTGTGCTGGCTTCGGGCAAGAAGTGTGCTAAAAGCACAAATTTGGTCATGCGAACGCGTACCCCATGCAATCGCGTCGTTTTTTCAATATCGGCCATCCACGCGATCGCGTTACCCACGCGTTCGCGCCACTTCAACAGCGCGCTAACCGCGCAATCGCGTGACTCACGCGTCCGCGCCGCTTGCGCCACACTAATTCCACCCAGTTTTCTTTCCCTCTCTCTCCCAATCTTAATTTTCTCTTATTCTTTTATCCTCTTCTTTTTCTTTCTTTCATAATAAATTATCTCTTTCTATTTTCAGTTCTTCTTTGCTTAAGGACAAGCAAACTTTTAAGTTTGGTGTTGACGCTTCGCTTAAGGGTTTTCTGTTTATTCCTATGGCACCAAAAGGGAGGCGAATCATCTTCACTGAGGAGCACAACCTGAAGAATAAACGATTGCTAGGATAACTAAGGTGGTTGAGTTCCTTTCATTTTTTTTATTTCTCCCCTCTTTGTCTATGTTATGTTCCGGTTTTCTGCTATTTTTCTTTGTTTGTTGCATGATCCTTTATTAGTTAGAATCATAGGACTAGATTAGTTTTCTTTTAATTACTTTAATGCTGAAAAGATGTTTCATGTACCACTCACTGAACTTGAACCTAAAAAGAAAAGAAAAAGAAGTGATGTAGTGCATGAGAATTTGAGTTTAATTTTTAGAGTAGTCTTATTTACTTAAATGTGGTGGTATTTTCTGTGACTCTGAATGCATGCTTGAACAGTGCATATTTTTGATAGTGAAGTTTATGAAGGTTAAAATTGTTGGCTCTTGAAAGAATGATGAAAAAAAAAGAGAAATGTTATTGATAATCTGAAAAACCATAAAATTGATTCTTGAAGCAAGAAAAAGTAGTGAAAAACACAAAGCTTGCGAAAAAATATATAAATATATATATATATATATATATATATATAAAATACAAAGAGAAAAAAAAAAGCAAGCAGAAAAAGCTAATAACCCCTTAAACTAAAAGGCAAAGGGTAAAAAAAAGGATCCAAGACTTTGAGCATTAATGGATAAGAGGGCCCAAAGGAATAAAATCCTGGCCTAAGCGGCTAAATAAAGCTGTCCCTAACCATGTACTTGTGGCGTGAAGTTGTCAAGTGAAAAGCTTGAGACTGAGCGGTTAAAGTCGTGGTCCAAAGCAAAAAGAGTGTGCTTAAGAACTCTGGGCACCTCTAACTGGGGACTCTAGCAAAGCTGAGTCACAATCTGAAAAGGTTCACCCAGTTATGTGTCTGTGGCATTTACGTATCCGGTGGTAATACTGGAAAACAAAATGCTTAGGGTCACAGCCAAAGACTCATAAAGTAGCTCTGTTCAAGAATCAACACACTGAACTAGGAGAGTCAATAACACTATCTGAATTCTGAGTTCCTATGGATGCCAATCATTCTAAACTTCAAAGGATAAAGTGAGATGCCAAAACTGTTCAGGATTGCAGTTGTAAACCCCACTATAAGAGAAGACATGGGCTTAATCGAACTCTCATTCTCATGCAAATTCACATCCTAAGCTTATATTAGTTTGGGTTTCTTGAGGACAAGCAATAGTTTAAGTTTGGTGTTGTGATGCGTGAGCATCTTGTCTACCTTTTCCTAGTGAATTTGCATCTAAATTGTTGAATTTAATTAAGAATTAATTATATTTTAGCCACTATGGATGCTATTTTGAGTTTTGTACAATACTATTTATTTTAGGTAGCATTTGGCAGAATTTGATGGAGTTTCTGCAGAGAAAGAGAAGAAGCCAAGGAGATGACCAGCGAATACCGACGTGGACGCATGGCTCACGCGACCGCGCGGAATGGAGGAAATCACAATGACGTGATCGCGTGCCTGACGCGAACGTGTGCACTGGAATCTGCACAAATGACGCGAACGCATGGACGACGCGGACGCGTCACATGTGCCATGTGCAGAAAAATGCAGAAAACGCTGGGGGCGATTTCTGGGCTGTTTTGACCCAGTTTCCAGCCCAGAAAACACAGATTAGAAGCTGTAGAATGGACGAAACAAGTGGTCCCCATCCATCCCTTGAAGACTTGATTATTTAAATTAATTCAAATTTAAATTCAAATCTTAAATTAGGAAAAGATATTATTTTAATTTTTAGTTTTAGATATTAGATTTTAAATTTATTAGGATTAGTTATAAAAAGGGAAAAACTTTCCTTCCTTTGGAGAGAGGTCCTGGGGGAGATTCCACCTCATCCCATTAGGGGAACATAATTGACAATCCTAATTTTCTCTCTTTTCTATGAGCAACTAAACCTCCACTGTTAAGGTTAGGAGCTCTGTCTATTTGTATGGATTGATTTTATTGCTTTTTCTATTTTAATTTATGTATGGATTTATAATTTAAGAATTGTTTTCGCTCTTTATTTTATGAATTTGGGTGGAACGGAAGTATGACCCTCTTTCTATTTGAGTTCCTGTAAAACTTGGAAAAGCTCTTTACTTGAACAACAGCTTGAAAACAATTTCTCCTAAATTTTAATTATTTGGATTTAACGGGATACGTGACATATAATCCTTTTATTTTTGGGTAATTAGAGTTTTTGTAGCATATAAACTAGAAATTGATTATCACCTTCTAATTGGAATTAATTGACCAAGGAATTGGCTGTTGATGAATTTTAGAGGAGACTAGGAAGGTCTAAGGAATTAGGGTCTAGTCACATATAGTTTGCCATAAATTAAATCCTACATGATTAAAATAGTTAGTAAGAAAAATTAATCAGGAAAAATAAATAACTCTAAAACCTTAACTATTTTCTCCATATTTTCTTCCCAATTTATTTACTTTACTACTTTAATTTCTGCACGATTGAATATTCAAATACTCTTTTCTGTTTGTCTAACTAATCCTATCAAACGCTATTGTTGCTTAATCCATCAATCCTCGTGGGATCGACCCTTACTCACGTAAGGTATTACTTGGTACGACCCGGTGCACTTGCCGGTTAGTAAGTGTAGTTGTAAAATACCGCACCACTTAGGCTAGTGAGAGTGTTTATCATTCAAGTTTGGGGGAGAGTTAGGAACATTGGATAGAGATAAAAGTGTATTTTGTGGTTTTGTTTAAAATCATGGGAATTTGGTACATACTCATGTATCAATTATGTTTAAACCATATGCATTGATGCTTTTATGTATATTTTAGTTTGAGAAAAACAATAGAAAAAAATGTTGAAAAATAAAAAGAAAAAAATAGAAAAAAGAAAGAAAAAGAAAAGCAATAAAAAGGGGACAAAATTCCCCAAAGTAAAGTTCAATAAAATCAATGCATATGTATGGTGATAAAAAAGAGAATGCATGAGTGTGTGAAAAAGTGAAGAATGGGTAGTTAGGTTAGCTTTGAAATTGTATAGGTTGTCATAGGTTAGGTGGGAAGTTTAATTAATCAAAGATTCAAATTTCAAGCTCACTTGACCAAATATACATCCTACCTTGACGCGACCCTAGTCCCATTACAACCTATGGGAAAGTCCTCATGATATTTGTATGTACGCATGAAATAATTGTTGATTGTTAGATGAAAAACAAATCTTGGAAAGCATGATTAGGGGAAAATTTAGTGAATCAACCCCATACACGTGAGTGACTAGAGCGGATACACATCCGGTGAGGGTTCGATCGCTCAATTACATGCTTCCACCCGTGATCATCTTTTCTTGCAAGTTTGTGAACTATTTTTAATGACTCAATTCAATTGTGGATTTGACTTGGTTGTTAATACCTTGAGCCCTCATGTTCATCATGTTTTCTTGGAGATTGATTTATTTTGACTAAGTAAATGCATTCATTTAGATAGATTACTGATGACAAGTCATCTTAGCCTAGTTTCACTAGTCTTTTTCCTTTGTTTTCATTTAGTTTTATGCACTTTCTTGGGCCATAAGTAAGCCAATTGGGTGGAATATCATGTCTCCCTAGATTCAATCAACTATGGATGAATTGATGCATTTTCATGAATTTTATGCCATAATTGCTTATATGACAAGAAAAAGAATAACTATCATGATTAGAGCATAGCTTTGATGCAATTGTTGGTTGATGATAGGTGGAATAAAGCTTGGAAGAAGGTTGCAAGAATGGGCTTGAAAAGAGGGATTCACATTTGAGCTAACGTTTGCCTCAAACGTTAACTCAAACGTGAGAAGCAGATGAAGAACACCCTGGAGAAGAGCCAACGTTTGCGCCAACGTTTTCCCCAAACGTTGAGGCAAACGTTGGCTGAAGAAGGAGCAAGGGAAGGCAACGTTTGCGCCAACGTTTGCCTCAAATGTGAGGTCAAACGTTGGCGCCAAAGAGAAGAGAAAGAGCACTCCTAGGCATGGCAACGTTTGAGCCAACGTTTGCCTCAAACGTGAGGTCAAACGTTGGCCACATATTAACAAGGAGAAGCACCCCTGGAGCAAACCAACGTTTGCGCCAACGTTTGCCTCAAACGTGAGGTCAAACGTTGGCGCGATAAAAGCAAAGAAGAGCACCTCTGTTTGATGCATTTAGTGAGCCACGTTTGCACCAACGTTTGCCTCAAACGTTGGGCCAAACGTTGGCCAAAGGAGTAGCATGGGGGAACCACGTTTGAGCTCACGTTTGACCTCAAACGTTGGCTCAAACGTGGAAGACAGCAACTTGGCCGAGCTGCATAATGTCACACAAGGGACGTTTGAGTCAACGTTTGCCTCAAACGTTGACTCAAACGTGAATGGTTCATGGCCCGATTCACTAATGGATTTCTTCCTAACACCAAGAGCAATCAACGGAGGCTACTATCAACCCAATTCCATCAAGGCTAAAGGCCCAATTCAAGGCTTAATGATCATTTGAAGAAAGTGTATAAATAGCTTAGGATTTGAAGTTTTAGAGGAGCTTCCTTTTTAGAATTTTTAATACTTGCAGTAGAGAGCTCACCTTAGTAGTTGCTTTTAGAATTTGAGAGTTCCTGGGAAGGAGAATTGAATTCTCTTCCTCTGGGTTGTTTTTGTTTTCTTTTCTACACACTTTGTTTGAGTCTTGAGTGTTGAGAATTGAAGGAATTCTGTTTCAATCTCACCTTGAGATCTCTCTGTTTTGATTTACTGCATCATTGAGAATTTGCGATTTCACTTTTTTCTTCTACTGCTGGATCTTTACTTTTCTTGCAATTGAATTCTAAATTTGGATCTAGGAAGGCATTAAGATCTAGACTTGGTTATCTAGTCTCTTGGGTCCTGAGATCTACATCTTTCAATTTAAATTTCCTTGTTTCGTTGCTACACCAAGCTTATTGTTATTGTTATTTGAGATCCGGTTTGATTGAATCCATATTTTATATTCCTGCTTGTTGCAATTTACTTTTCCTTGTTTAATTTCTGCAATCCCAATTCCCAATTCCTTTTATAATTCAAGCAATTTACATTTCTTGCACTTTAAGATTCTGCAATTTACATTTCTTGCGTTCTAAGTTTCTGCCATTTAATTTCTTGTTCTTTAAGATTCCGCTCTTTTTCTTTTTGTTCCCTTTAATTTTATGCAAATCACCCACTCCCCTTTACATTCTATGCAATTTAATTCCTGTCAACACAATTTCACACAATCAACACTTGTTTGCTTGACTAATTCAACCACTAAACTAAAGTTGCTCAATCCTTCAATCCCTGTGGGATCGACCTCACTCCCGTGAGTTATTATTACTTGATGCGACCCGGTGCACTTGCCGGTGAGTTTTGTGTCGGATCGTTTTCCGCACATCAAGTTTTTGGTGCCGTTGCCGGGGATTGAATATATTGACAATGATTAAGTGAGGTGGTAGTTTAGATTAAGCATTTTTTTCTTTAATTTTGACTAACCTACTAACTGTTTGAATTTTTGCTTAAGCTAACTAAAACTTCATTCTAGCAATAGATTGAAGTATCACTGATTGTGTGTTTCTTGTTTTGTTTGTATGTCAGGTACAGGGAGAGCTACTCCTATCTTATCCGAAGCTGACCAGAGAACTCTCAAGAGATTAAGAAGAGCTGAGAGAGGGAAAGGTATTGTTGGAGAGGAAGAATCTGAGGAAGAATATCACAAGATGGAAGGAGATCCATCTAATCCCAATCCACCACAGAGGAGAGTGTTGGCCTCCTACACTTTTGCAAATCCCAGACACTGTGGAAGCAGCATCTTAACTCCCAATGTCAATGCAAACAACTTCGAGCTAAAACCACAACTCATTTCACTTGTCCAGAACAATTGTTCCTATGGAGGCAGCCCATTGGAAGATCCCAACCAGCATCTATCTACTTTCTTAAGGATTTGTGACACTGTCAAATCCAATGGCGTGAATGCTGAAACTTACAAGCTTCTGCTGTTCCCGTTCTCATTAAGGGACAAGGCCGCACAATGGCTTGAAACTTTTTCCCAAGGAAGTATCACTAGTTGGGATGATTTGGTGACTAAATTTCTAGCCAAATTCTATCCACCCCAAAGAGTCATCAGGCTGAAAACCGAGGTGCAGACATTCACACAATTAGATGCCGAATCCTTGTATGAAGCATGGGAGAGGTACAAAGCCTTAATCAGAAAGTGTCCTCCAGAGATGTTCAATGAATGGGACGTGCTGCAAAATTTCTATGAAGGACTGACATTGAAATCTCAAGAGGCATTAGATCATTCTGCTGGAGGTTCACTACAACTGATGAAAACTGCTGAGGAAGCCCAGAATCTTGTGGACATGGTGGCCAACAATCAATATTTCTTTGCTCATCAAAGAAACCGCCAACCATCACAGAGAAAGGGGGTATTAGAACTGGAAGGAGTAGACTCCATTTCGGCTCAAAACAAGATGATGCAACAACAAATTCAACAACAGTTTGAACAAATGGCCAAAAGAATTGATAGCCTTCAAGTAGCAGCTGTGAACACAAGCCACCCATCAACTGTATATGTGCAGAATGAAGAAAGCCAAGAAGAGCAACAACAGGAGCAAGTGCAGTATATGTATAACCAAAACTCTGGACAGAATGAAGTTTATGGTGATACCTACAATCCATCCTGGAAGAACCACCCAAACCTCAGATGGGGAGACAATCACAACCAGAACCAACAACCATGACAGAGGAACTCAAACCAAAACACTTCAAGGAACAACCAAAACCACAACCAGCAGCAAACTAACCAAAACCCTTACAGAAAACCTCAAAACAACTACCCCAACCCCAACCATTATCAATCCAATAACCAACCCACCAACCAAAATGCCTACCATCCACCATCCACACCTCACAACCCACCACAAGTATCACCAGAATCTCAAAGAATCACTAACTTAGAAACCTTGATAGACAAAATGTGGAAACACCAAGAAATGACAACCAAGAACCATGAAGCCTCCATGAAGAGCCTAGAGAGGCAGATTGGGCAAATCTCCAAGCAGATTTATGTTGAGAGACCTTCAAGCTCACTACCAAGTGACACCATTCCTAATCCAAAAGAAGAGTGCAAAGCTGTACAACTACGGAGTGGAAAGACATTGACAGACAACAACAAGGAGGTAACCAAGAAGCCTTTGGATAGCAACAAAGAATTATCAGAGAAAGGGGAAGCTAGCAAGGAAGATATGACAACAAGAAGAAATGCCCCAGAGAAGCTTAAAGAGAAAGACAACCACCCACATAGTTCAAAGGAAGCAATTCCGGGACAACAGCAAGTGGAGAAGAGCATTACACCTCCACTACCATACCCTCAGAGATTCAACAAAGAAACCAAGGATCAACACTTCTGCAAATTCCTGGAAACTTTCAAGAAGCTGGAAATCAACATTCCCTTGGCTGAAGCATTGGAACAGATGCCTTTATATGCCAAGTTCTTGAAGGAACTCATTAACAAGAAAAGAAGCTGGTTGGAGAAGGAAACTATAGTTCTCACTGAAGAATGTAGCGCGGTGCTTCAAAAGGGAATCCCACCAAAGCTTAAAGATCCAGGAAGTTTTGTAGTTGCTTGCACCATAGGCAACATGACATTAGACAAGGCTCTTTGTGATCTCGGAGCTAGCATCAACCTAATGCCCCTGTCTATGATGAGGAAGCTTGCTATAGAAGAACTCAAACCCACCAGGATGTCACTAGTCATGGCTGATAGATCGATCAAGACACCCAATGGAATTGTGGAAAACCTGTTGGTGAAGGTTGGGGAGTTTATTTTTCCAACAGATTTTGTAATTTTGGATACTGAAGAGGAAGGAAATAATTCAATCATTTTGGGAAGGCCATTTCTAGCCACAGCAAGAGCCATCATTGATGTAGAAAAAGGAGAGATGATCTTCAGGGTCCACAATGAACAAATGGTCATAAACGTTTTCAAGTCAATGCAACACATCCCTGAGCAAGAGGATTACATGAGAGTGGATATGATAGAGAGTTTGGTGGAAGAAATATTGGAAGATAATCCTCAAGAGCAAGAAGAAAATCAAGAGACAACAGAGGAACAAGTAGCCGAGATGTCTATTGAGCAAGAGGAAAAAAAAGACAAGAAGGAAGAAGTACGAAAACAAGAACTAAAGCCATTAACCACCCATCTCAAATATGCATTCCTGGGTGTATCAGAGAGCTTCCCAGTGATCATCAATTCGTCATTAACAAAAAAGGAAGAAGGAGAACTTCTTGATGTACTCAAAGCTCACAAAGACGCTTTAGGATGGACCATTGACGACCTGAGAGGCATCAGCCCTGCAGTATGTATGCATAAGATCTTCTTGGAAGACAACTCCAAGCCAGTAGTTCAACCTCAAAGAAGGCTAAATCCCACGATGAAGGAAGTTGTCCAGAAGGAAGTAATGAAGTTGTGGAATGCAGGGATAATCTTCCCAATATCCGACAGCTCATGGGTAAGCCCAGTCCAAGTTGTACCAAAGAAAGGAGGAATGACTGTCATCACCAATGAGAAGAATGAGTTAATCCCTACTAGAACAGTGACTGGGTGGAGGATGTGCATAGACTATAGAAGATTGAATGACGCCACCAGGAAAGATCATTTTCCTCTCCCATTCATTGATCAGATGCTGGAAAGATTGGCCGGCCATGCCTATTATTGCTTTTTGGACGGATATTATGGGTATAATCAAATCGTGGTGGACCCCAAGGATCAAGAGAAGACTGTCTTTACATGCCCATTTGGAGTCTTTGCATACAAGAGGATGCCCTTTGGGCTTTGTAACACCCTAGCCACATTTCAAAGGTGTATGCTCTCCATCTTCTCTGATATGGTCGAAAAGTTTCTAGAAGTCTTCATGGATGACTTCTCTGTTTTTGGTGACAATTTCAATACTTGCCTGAAATATCTAACTCTCGTCTTGAAACGGTGCCAAGAAACTAATTTGGTTTTGAACTGGGAGAAATGCCATTTCATGGTGCCCGAAGGGATTGTTCTTGGTCACAAAGTTTCAAGAAAAGGGATAGAAGTTGACAAGGCAAAAGTGGAAATCATAGAGAAGCTCCCTCCACCAACTAATGTGAAATCTGTTAGAAGTTTCTTGGGGCATGCAGGATTTTATAGAAGGTTTATCAAGGATTTTTCTAAAATAGCTAAACCTTTGAGTAATCTTCTTATGATTGATACTCCTTTTGTTTTTGATGAAAATTGCCAGCATGCCTTTGAAACTTTAAAAAACAGGCTCACAACAGCACCAATCATCACACTCCCAAATTGGGAACTACCTTTTGAACTCATGTGTGATGCAAGTGACATTGCAATTGGTGCTGTACTTGGACAAAAGAAGGGAAACTTGCATCACGTCATATATTATGCAAGTAAAGTATTGAATGAAGCTCAAAAAAATTACACCACAACAGAGAAGGAATTGTTAGCTGTGGTTTATGCATTTGATAAGTTCAGATCATACTTGATAGGATCCAAAATTGTGGTTTATACTGATCATGCTGTCATTAAGTGTTTAATGTCAAAACATGATGCTAAGCCAAGACTTATCAGGTGGATATTACTCTTACAAGAATTTGATATTGAAATAAAGGACAGGAAGGGCACTGAAAACCAAGTTGCTGATCATTTATCAAGACTACCACAAGAAACAATCCAAGAAGCCTCACAGCCTGTGAATGAAAGCTTCCCAGATGAACATTTGCTGCAGATTCAACAAGCACCTTGGTTTGCTGACATAGCAAACTACAAAGTAGGGAGGAAGATACCTCAAGAATTATCTAAGCAACAAGTGAAGAAGTTAATCAATGAAGCAAGGAAGTTCTTGTGGGATGAACCTTTCCTGTTCAAGACATGCTCTGATAGAGTAATTAGGAGATGTGTTCCTGAGAGTGAAATAAGAAATATACTGTGGCATTGTCATGGCTCAGCCTATGGTGGACATTTTGGGCCAGAAAGAACAGCTGCAAAGATACTACAGAGCGGGTTCTATTGGCCAACTATCTTCAAAGATGATAGAGAATTTGTTCACCAATGCAACGAATGCCAGAGAACAGGAGGCCTGACAAGAAGGAATGAGATGCCTCAAAACTTCATTCTGGAAGTGGAATTATTTGATTTATGGGGTATTGACTTCATGGGACCTTTTCCCCCTTCCTATTCTTTCAGATATATTTTGGTGGCAGTAGAATACGTCTCAAAGTGGGTGGAAGCCATAGCCACAACCACCTGTGATGCACAAATTGTCCTTCAATTCCTTAAGAAGCATATTTTCACTAGATATGGGGTTCCCAAGGGTCTTGTGAGTGACGGTGGTAGCCATTTTTGCAACAAACAGATGGAGAAGCTCCTCCATAAATATGGAGTGATTCATAAAGTAGCCACGCCATATCACCCCCAGACCAATGGACAGGCTGAATTGGCAAATCGGGAACTGAAGAAGATTCTGGAAAAGACAGTAGGAAGTTCAAGAAAAGATTGGGCTCAGAAGCTGGAGGATGCACTCTGGGCATACAGGACAGCTTTCAAAACTCCCATTGGGAAGTCACCCTTTCAGCTATTATATGGCAAATCATGTCACCTCCCTGTGGAGCTTGAACACAAAGCTTTTTGGGCTACTAAACTCCTAAACCTTGACTCTGAAGCAGCAGGAGAGAAAAGGTTGTTGCAGCTAAATGAGCTGGATGAATTTAGGCTAGAAGCCTATGAAAGTGCCAAGATATACAAGGAAAAAGCTAAGAGGTGGCATGATAAGAAGGTCATGAAGAAAGAATTCAAACCAGGGCAGCAAGTACTTTTGTACAACTCACGGCTCAAGATATTCCCTGGCAAGCTTAAATCTAAGTGGACTGGTCCATATTTGGTAACCAAGGTTTTTCCTTATGGAAGTATTGAATTGCTAGATGAAGCAACAAAGAGTCAATTCACAGCAAATGGTCACAGAGCAAAGCTGTACTTATGAGGACATTGGGCAAGGAAAAAGAGGTCCAGAGCTTACAACATCCTTGAAGCAAAAATTGAAGAATGTCAAGCTAGTGACATTAAAAGAGCGCTTGTTGGGAGGCAACCCAACCTGAGGTAGTCATTTTCTTTCAATGATAGTTCAATAAAAAGATTAAGTGGATTCACCTACAGTGCAACGAGCTAAGTTTGGTGTCACACGTCAAAATAATTTAAAGGAGAATGAAAGATTTTAAGTTTGGTGTTCCACCAAAAATCTAGTTTAAAAACACATTCTCACCTTCTGCATAAATGGTTGCTAGTTCCAAGCAATCAGATGAATCATTTAATCATTGTTTGTTTCTACTTTGTAGTTTTATTATTTTTAGCTAAGACACTAGGAATTCACATATGGTTAACTCGATGCATCAAAGGTAGTGGCAAGGGACTAAGTTTGGTGTTCACACACACCAAAGTAAGTTCAAAAGCCCACAAGAAGGTCCTGCACACTAACTAGTTATCTAAGGGCTTGAGAAACAAGCAACTTCCCTTTAATTCTGCAGGGATTCAAACACTTTCTCGAGAGGACTTCACACCATCAGTTGAGAGTAAGAAGAAGAAGCCACCAAAAGGTTGTATTGACACTTAATTCCATCAACATGCAATTTTTCTAAATTTGAAGTTTGAATATGCCTATCTTAGCAGTAACAGTTAGTTCAGTAGTTATGCATCTCGAATATTATTGTCAATAAGAATGCTAGTCTAAGTGTGCTTGTGTGTTTACTTTCACTTAACTAATGCATGCTTTGTCCCCTGCATCTTTTCAATTCAATAAAAGAAATGTTTGAAGCATGAAGTAAGATGGTTCATTGTTAGCTAGAAGTCAAATAATAGTAAGTGGTGGTATATATGTGTGATTGTGTGGCAACTCACTATTAGTGAATAAAAGGAATAGATTGTTCTCTTTTTAAGAAGAAAGTAGTTCACTGTCTATGAATTTCAACAAAATAAAAGTCCTTGGGTGTAAAGAAAAACAAAAAGAGAAGAGAAAAAGCCAAAAGTGGCAACAGAACAAAAGAAAAATAAAAAGAAACAAAGCTAGACACCAATAGTTTGAACTTTAGAATATATGCTTGTGGTGTCTTTGTACTAGGATCTGCTTGGATTATTAAGTTCTTTGGAGTGCATTAACACTTGGTAACTTGGGTTAACTAACCCGGGATTATCAACTGAAGGTCCACTATCAAGAGCAACCTAGCTATAAGACATTTAGTAACCCAAAGAGGTGCTGGGCATCAATGTTCTAAGAAGGGATGTGAGCCAAGTGTCTAAAGTGAATAATGTGTCAAGCATAAATAAAGAAAAGAGCTTGTTACACATGACACTGAACTAAAGCTTATAAAGAAAAGAATTCAGTAAACAAGGACAAAGGAATAATGAGAGGTCATAGCAGTGTTTTGCTTGATGCTTAGAGAGAACTTTCTAGGCTTACTTGTCAATAAGAAGTGAGTAGTTACATATCTGTATAAAACCCCATGAGCTACCAATAATACTCTGCTAACATGAGCATTCTCTTTTTTTTTCATTCTTTCTTCTTAATAATTCTGTTCTTGCTTGGGGACAAGCAAGTTTTAAGTTTGGTGTTGTGATGACAAGTCATCTTAGCCTAGTTTTACTAGTCTTTTTCCTTTGTTTTCATTTAGTTTTATGCACTTTCTTGGGCCATAAGTAAGCCAATTGGGTGGAATATCATGTCTCCCTAGATTCAATCAACTATGGATGAATTGATGCATTTTCATGAGTTTTATGCCATAATTGCTTATATGACAAGAAAAAGAATAACTCTCATAATTAGAGCATAGCTTTGATGCAATTGTTGGTTGATGATAGGTGGAATAAAGCTTGGAAGAAGGTTGCAAGAATGGGCTTGAAAAGAGGGATTCACGTTTGAGCTAACGTTTGCCTCAAACGTTAACTCAAACGTGAGAAGCAGATGAAGAACACCCTGGAGAAGAGCCAACATTTGCGCCAACGTTTGCCTCAAACGTTGAGGCAAACGTTGGATGAAGAAGGAGCAAGGGAAGGCAACGTTTGCGCCAACGTTTGCCTCAAACGTGAGGTCAAACATTGGCGCCAAAGAGAAGAGAAAGAGCACTCCTGGGCATGGCAACATTTGAGCCAACGTTTGCCTCAAACGTGAGGTCAAACGTTGGCCACATATTAACAAGGAGAAGCACCCCTGGAGCAAACCAATGTTTGCGCCAACGTTTGCCTCAAACGTGAGGTCAAACGTTGGCGCCATAAAAGCAAAGAAGAGCACCTCTGTTTGATGCATTGAGTGAGCCACGTTTGCGCCAACGTTTGCCTCAAACGTTGCGCCAAACGTTGGCCAAAGGAGTAGCATGGGGGAACCACGTTTGAGCTCACGTTTGACCTCAAACGTTGGCTCAAACGTGGAAGACAGCAACTTGGCCGAGCTGCATAATGTCACACAAGGGACGTTTGAGTCAACGTTTGCCTTAAACGTTGACTCAAACGTGAATGGTTCATGGCCCGGTTCACTAATGGATTTCTTCCCAACACCAAGAGCAATCAACGGAGGCTACTATCAACCCAATTCCATCAAGGCTAAAGGCCCAATTCAAGGCTTAATGATCATTTGAAGAAAGTGTATAAATAGCTTAGGATTTGAAGTTTTAGAGGAGCTTCCTTTTTAGAATTTTTAATACTTGCAGTAGAGAGCTCACCTTAGTAGTTGCTTTTAGAATTTGAGAGTTCTTGGGAAGGAGAATTGAATTCTCTTCCTCTGGGTTGTTTTTGTTTTCTTTTCTACACACTTTGTTTGAGTCTTGAGTGTTGAGAATTGAAGGAATTCTGTTTCAATCTCACCTTGAGATCTCTCTGTTTTGATTTACTGCATCATTGAGAATTTGCGATTTCACTTTTTTCTTCTACTGCTGGATCTTTACTTTTCTTGCAATTGAATTCTAAATTTGGATCTAGGAAGACATTAAGATCTAGACTTGGTTATCTAGTCTCTTGGGTCCTGAGATCTACATCTTTCAATTTAAATTTCCTTGTTTCGTTGCTACACCAAGCTTATTGTTATTGTTATTTGAGATCCGGTTTGATTGAATCCATATTTTATATTCCTGCTTGTTGCAATTTACTTTTTCTTGTTTAATTTCTGCAATCCCAATTCCCAATTCCTTTCATAATTCAAGCAATTTACATTTCTTGCATTTTAAGATTCTGCAATTTACATTTCTTGCGTTCTAAGTTTCTGCCATTTAATTTCTTGTTCTTTAAGATTCCGCTTTTTTTCTTTTTGTTCCCTTTAATTTCATGCAAATCACCCACTCCCCTTTACATTCTATGCAATTTAATTCCTGTCAACACAATTTCACACAATCAACACTTGTTTGCTTGACTAATTCAACCACTAAACTAAAGTTGCTCAATCCTTCAATCCCTGTGGGATCGACCTCACTCCCGTGAGTTATTATTACTTGATGCAACCCGGTGCACTTGCCGGTGAGTTTTGTGTTGGATCATTTTCCGCACATCAATTACATGTAGATAGATTGCATTTAGGTAGTTTGCATTGAATAAATGTTTAATACCCTTTGCTTCTTTCTTGAGTTTAGCATGAGGACATGCTTGGTTTAAGTGTGGGGATGTTTGATAAACCCCAATTTTGTGGTTATCTTGTGCTTATTTTAGGGGATTTTATCAACTTATCTCACATTTATTCAATGAAATAGCATGGTTTTGAAATTCTCCCTTAATTTGTGCTTAAGTGTAAAAACATGCTTTTTAGACCTTAAAATAGCTAAATTTAATTCACTTTAATTCTATTCGATGCCTTGATGTGTTTGTTGAGTGATTTCAGGTTCATAAGGCAAGTATTAGATGGAAGAAGTGAAGAGAAAAAGCATGCAAAGTGGAGAATTCATGAAGAAATGAGCATTTGGAGAATTAAGGGCCACGCGCATGCATCACCCACGCGTACATGTGAGGAGGAATTTTGGCCAACGACGCGCATGCGTCACCCACGCGCACGCGTCACAGCAGGCACGTGACCTCATTAAAGTGAAAACGCTAGGGGGCGATTTCTGAGCTTCCCAGACCCAAATCTAACTCGTTCCTGAGGCTATTTCATGCAGAATTCAAGCTTGGGCAAAGCGGGAGCAATTAGTTGTAGACTAGGAGGCATGTAGTTAGTTTCTAGAGAGAGAAGCTCCCTCTTCTCTCTAGAATTAGGTTAGGATTAGGTCAAATTCTCTTAGATCTAAGTTTAATTCCTTGTTTTCATCTTGTCTTATTTACAATTCCTTGTTGAATTGTCTTAATTCTCCTATTTTCTCTTATTAATTTCTCATTTTAGTTATTTTTATGTGATAAACTCTTGTTAATTTTCATTCTCTTTAATGCAATTTTGAGGTATTTCATGCTCAATGTGCTTTCCTTAGTTGTTGTTGTTAATTTCTTGTATTGGATAATAGTAGATTTCATTAATAAGTACTTTGTTGGATTTGGTTTCCATTTAATGCAATTTCATATTTGATGTTCTTTTATTGTTAATTGAGTTGTTGTTATTGTTTCCTTGCAATTTGGTAGTTGTAGATTTTATTATTCTTGCACTTTTATTATGCTTTCCTTTTATGCCTTCCAAGTGTTTGACAAAATGCTTGGTTGGTTGTTAGAGTAGATTTTTTATCATTCTTCGCTTGGAAAGAGGAATTAAGCAATCTTGAGTCATGAATACCCAACTTATGTTGGTGATCTAGGATTGTTTGTTAATATTGTTTCCATTGACGCTAATCTTTTGCTAATTCAATTAGTGAGTTGATTAGGACTTTTGGATTGAGATTAACTAGTCTTATTTGACTTTCTCCCTATGTGAAGATAACATTGTACCTTCTTCTATTGTTGGAGATGATGAAATAAGATAAATTCTTGTTAATCATTGTTATGATTAGTGACTAGGATAGAAAGCCTATATTCTCAATCCTTGCCATGAATGTTTCTCTTTATTAATTGCTTTCTTTAATTGTTTACTTTACTTTTCTCGTCATTTGTTTTCTTGCCCTTTCATCAAATCAAACCCCTCCATGTTCCTTCATAGCAAAAAATTGAACACTTCATTGCAATTCCTTGTGAGACAACCCGAGATTTGAATACTTCGGTTAATTTTCATTGGGGTTTGTACTTTTGACAACCAATATCTATTAAAATTTGAATTGAGCATTACTAGTTGGTTGGAAACTATATTAATAACGGAATTATTTTGAATGAAATTCCTAACCATATGAAAATGTTCTCATAAGCATACGACGCGTGAGTGTCGTCCACGCGTACGCGTAGATTCCCCAAAATGTGAAGTGACGAGTGAGCGTCAGTCACGCGTAGGCGTACATACTCGGCTTACCAGACGCACGATTCCAGCATTATACCAACACAACTCTCTGTTCAATGTACCAAAGTGCGCCGATTTTTCATACCACGCGTATGCGTCGCTGATGTACACGCGTGGAACCACAAAATTGCTAGTGACGCGTACGCATGGGGTGGTTTGCGTGCCAGGCACCCCACCCACACAGTTCCAGCGTAACTCTCTGTTCATTGTATGGGAGAGCGCCGACCTCCACATGATGCGTGCGCGTCATTAACGCTTACGCGTCAGCTGCACTTTTTTTTATATTATAAAAATAAATCAAAATAAAAGTAAACATGCAGATATGGAAATTAACACTGACATAAATAAAATAGAACTAATAAAAAAGAAGATCATGCCATGGTGGGGTGCCTCCCACCTAGCACTTTTAGTTTAAGTCCTTAAGTTAGACAATTGAGGAGCTCCTTGTCATGGTGGCTTGTGCTTAAAATCCTGAAACTTCCACCAACGCTTGGACTTCCAATAAGCTCCAACATTTCCAAGTGAATTCACCAAGCCTTGATGAAGTTCTTCACAAGCTTTGAGCTCCCAAAATTGATCCTCATATATTCCTGGATCCCAAATCCTATTTTTACACCCATCTTCAAGTTGATCATCATTGTTCCAACCGGGTGGCAAGCAATCTGAATTCTCACTGAGGCATCCCAACAACATTCTAGACCCAATCAATTGATAATTATACCAACCATTGCACTTAGGCCTTGAACATCCAACCATAACGAACCTAGGATTGTATTGCCAACCACTAACCATCCCCCTTTTACTCTTAAAACCATAGATATCTCTAAGTTGTCCATCCGTCTCAAGCAAACCATATGCAAGCAAGAAATTAAAGCTTAAGGAGTAGAGATTTACCCCCTTGAATGGTAGGACGGATGGTGATGGTTTCGGGAGAGGTGTCTCCAATGGCGGCCCTGCCAATGTACGCTTCACTCTCTTGGACTCCTCTTTGATGATCTCCACCTCCTGACAAGCTTCTTCAACATTAACCTTTTTTTCAAGTCCAATGGTAGAGGATTCAATTGTAGATAAAAACTCATCAATTATTGAATCCATCTCATGATCAACCTCCTCAAAGTCTTCAACCATGATATGCCTTGGAGGTTGTACACTTTCCTCAACATCAAATTCAAACATCTTGGAAGGAGGCTTTATGACCTGAGTTTCCCATGGAGGTTCTGCATCTCCTAAATCTTCAACAACTTCCTCTTCTTCAATAATTTCGGCGTTCTCCACTTGCTCTAGTACAAAATCAAACTCCTCCTTGATGTCTTCCACCTCTTGACAACTTTCTTCAATTCCCACTTTCTTGTTAACTTCTTTCAACTCTTCCTCATTGATCAAGTCATGTGTTGGAGGGTGTATACATTCCTTCTCAATATTGGTTTCACATCCGATGGAAGAAGCTTCAACAAAATTCCTATTATCACTTAGTGTAGAGTTGTCTTCAATGGTGGAACTTCCCTCTTGTTTAGCCTCCCCTAATTCTTCAACTATTCCTACATCTTCAAGGGTCTCTCCTACCTTCACTTTTGGGCTTCCTCTTGCTTCTCTTAAAGTATGGATGCGTGAACCCGAGCCATTAAGTCCCTAAGATGATCTCTTCTCTCTTGTTCCATGTCAATAGCATAATTGGGATCATGTTACTCTTGGATTGATGGATATGGGTGAAAAAGAAGTGCACTAGAGCTTGAGGGTTGAGTATTGGGGGTAGAGGATGGATCCACATGGGATATAAGATCTTGGAGAGTAGATGTGAGACCGGTGTGAGTAGAGGTAAGTGTTGCTTGCAGCTCTCTTTGCCCTTGGTGAATAACACTTAAGGTATAATCTATGGGAGTTTGGGGTAGAATAGAGGGTTCTTTTGTTGGAAAAAAGAGCTCATAATGGGAGGGTGGTTCTTCTTGATAAGGATATGGAGATGGTGTATATTGAGGTGGTGGTTCTTGGGGGTAATTGTGTTGGAATTGGGGTGGTTATGTATATGGTTCATATAGTTCATATGGTGGTTAGTATGGTGGATAAGGATTAGGGTCATATGGAAGTGTTTGATTGTAGATAGCTTGTGAGTATGGTGGTTCAAAGCTATGCTGAGGAGGGGGTTCATAGTCATATGGTGGGGCTTGTTGGTAACTACAAGGGGTCCACCATAGCTATTGGATTGATATGCATCCTGGAATGGCTCTTGCTCATAGTACGTTGGTGGAAGTTGTTGCCAAAAAGGTTGATCATATGCTCGAGGCTCCTCCCACCTTTGATGGTTCCATTCTTGATACATATCTTCATTGTAGCTTTCATTCCCTACAATATATATAGTTGTAATCACTCTCATAGCCAAAGGGATGAGAATTCATAGCAGTAAATAGAAATAAAAACTAGTAAAAATAAGCAACAAACTCCTAAAATTAACAAAAACTAACAAACATGCAAAAGGTAAATATATAAAATAACCAATAATAAGGCACACGTTTGCAATTCCCCAGCAACGGCACCAAAAATTTGACGGAGGGAAAATGTCGGTAAAGATTTTCACAAAAATGTCGCGTTGCAAGTATAGTTCTAAACCGACAATTAAACCTCAATCAATAATTAATTTGTTGTCACTTAAGCAAACTCAATAAAATTAACCGGAGTATTTAAACCTCGGGTCGTCTCTCAAGGAATTGGTTATATATGGAAAAGTATTTTTGGAGTTTTTGTGATAAGAGACAAGTAATGTAAATAACAAGGAAATAAAATAACAACTAAGAAAAGTCCTAGCAAGGATTGAGAATTGGAATTTCTATCCTCATTATCATTATCAATTGTGATGGTAATTGTCTTTTGCTTTTACTTAGTTAACCTCTAACAATGAAGGAAAGTCAAGTGAGCAAAATCAACTTAAGTTCACAAGTCCTAATCAAATATTAGATTTAGTGAAGCTGATGACAAGTCATCTTAGGCTAGTTTCACAAGCCTTTTTCATTAGTTTGTACTTGGTTTTCATGCATTTTGTAACAACCCTGATTTTCGAGTATGCGAGATCTTTTCCGAAGGCACGAATTTCGCTAGAAGATCAGTAAAGGGAACACCTCTTCTATATCAACAAGTATCTCAATCCTCATAGTCATTATGTCATCCTTAAGCTAGAACCTTTTCCGAGGCAAGCTCGATAACGCAGTCACGAAGAACCTAGTTTTTGAACCATATCGGTTGGCAGTTTTGATTCTGATTTTTGTAAATAGTCTCTGTTTGATGAACCGGACTCGATTCAATTTGTGTTAAAATCATGTAGAAAAGATGGGGTTTTAGTGGCTGAGAATTTATTTTGAATTTTGGTAAAAATCGGTTGCTGAAAAGACTGAAAAACGGGTGAAAACAGAGAAAGAATCTGAAGAATTTACGAAGAACATGAAGAACACTTTGAGTGTGGTGAAGAACATTGAAGAACACCTTTTAGATCTTAAAAAGGGTAAGGTTGTAATTATTTTGGTGTTTGAGGGGTTATTTGGTAATTTCTGAAAGTTAGGGTGGTTAAAGTAGAAATATTAAAAGTTACCGGTGGTAAAAAGTGAATTTTAAAGGTTAAAAGTTAAAGTGAGGTAATTTTCGAAAATATATTAATAAAATAATAAATAATAATAAAATATTAAATAATAATATTTAATTAAAAATAATATTTTAATAAAAATAATAAAATAATGCAGAAAAGGCAGTTTTCTGTAAAAGCTTTAGAAAGATAACTTTAAGCGTAGAAGCTAATAATTACCTTCATAAAACACTTAGGGAATGGTAATAACATGTTAGTAAGGCAAAGATAAAGGAAAGATATAAAGTTAAAGAAAAGATAAAAAATAAAGAAAAGTCTGTAAAGTTTTAATAACAAAAAAGCAGACAGAGATTAGTGAACGAACTAGGGCAACATGGTTAGTTCTTGAATTGCGACTAGGGTTAGGTATTATAAGAAAAGTTAGACTGTTTCAGTATACACTTAATGAACCTATACTTGGGACAGGCTAACTATTCATACCAAAATTTACATAAGCTTTAAATATATACGTTAAGCAGAGAAACCAGAGCAGAGTAAAGAGATACAGAGAAAAAAGTAATCAGAACAGAGTAATAAGACAAAGAGAGAAGAGTAATATAATAAAGAGTTAAGCCTTGTGGCATGATATTCTATTGTATGTTTATCTGCTGTTTTTCCGTTGGCCCTAGAGGTCCTGTAGGCCCAAGTTCACCTACAGTAAGTTGTTATTCCTGTAGGCCGAAGTTCACCTACAGTGAATATCAATTGTGTAGCTCTAAGGCCATTCCATCTTGAAAGGCATAGTGGCGATAGTGGCAAATTATATATCTGCTCTAAGGTCATTCCATCTGGCGCTTGAGTGCAGCTTCTTGAAAGGCGTCCAATCCTTCTAGAACAAGGGGAAGACCTAGAGCTTTTTGAATGGCCTCTTCTGTAATGGGGACTTGCTTCTAACAGACGTAGACAGACTGCAGGGTTGGTAGGTGGAAGTTGGAGTAGAACTCGACTACCCAAGAAAGATTGACCTGCCTTGGATGTCTCTGTAGGAAATCCCATTGTTTTCGTGAAATCTGCGGCTCAACAAATGTAGCAATGTGGTTTGGAAGGAGAAGAAGGTATTCGTTGTTGTAATTCCTTTCTGCCAGGATGGGGAACATCTGCTCACAGTAGCGATTGGGGAATCGCGCAGTGTCCTTTGCTGGGAAGGCTCTTTCTTTATCATCAACTTTTATAATCCTCTTAATTTTCTTTGTTGAGGGCTTAACCGCAGTTGAAGAGGGTTCTGCCATTAATGCTCTTTTCGTTCCTCCTCTTGCTGGTTGTTTGGGAGTGGCTTTCTCCTTTCCTTTCTTGGTGGCCATCCTGAAAAAGAAAAGAGAAAGTAAATTAAATTTAAAGGGGTAGAGTAAGGAAGAGAGCGGGGAAGGTGGTAATCAATGCACAATAAAGAAGAATGACGTTAACACATGGTCATGACTACATGTGAAAAGTTCATCAATGAAAATATAGCAAGTGCATGTGGGGACAATTAAATGCAAGGGGTTTATTGGCATGCAGGCAAAGGCATGAGTAGCATAGATCAAGCATTCAATGTTCAAGTTAGATTACCAAGTCTTTCAAACTAACAATTTGTTTGTAATAACAATTATATTTAATTAATAAAATATAAAAAGGGTTTTGTGAAAAGCAAGCATTGAAAAGTAGAATAAAGTAGAAGAAAAAAAATGCATAATGCCATATGGGCCTTTTCACAAACACATAGCATGCATGATAGTTAAGTTATTGAAAGCATGAATTTGAACATGCAAGTATCCCTTGAAAAAGTAATATATAATTGTCTAACAAATTTATAACAATCCACAAGCATATAATGACTCACATAAATTTATAACACCAAATAAAAAGGAAAAAGAAAGGAGAAAGAAAATATGAATAATGAAGGTAAAACGAAAAGAAAAGAAGATAATATATAAAAATAAGAAGAATAATGGAAAAGTAACGGGGGAAGGAGAAAAAGAAAAACCTTGTTAATGGGGTGAGAGAGAGAGAGAAAGTGTAAAAAGTGAGAAAGAAGGAAGAAGGAAGAAGGGAAGAAAAAGAAATAAGGAGGGAAAAGAGAAAATAGGATTTGGGGAGAAAAAGATAAGATAATTGGCAAATCAGGAAAACTGTGCGGCGCAAGCGACGCGGTCGCGTGAGGCACGCGGTCGCGCGACTTGCGCTTAAACTGAATGACGCGGTCGCGTCGGTCATGCGGTCGCGTGACCCGTTTTAGGCTAATGGCGCGAGGGCAGCCTCGCGCTCGCACAACTCTCTATTCAAAATCATTAATTGCCAAATATTGGGTGACATGATCGCGTGGGGCATGCGATCGCGTGAGTGGTCAATTGTTGCGAGGTGACGCGGTCGCGTCGGTCACGCGGCCGCGTGGAAAGGATTATGCGTTCAGCACCAATCCAGCACCACTCTAGCACAACTTTCTGTCGTGCACCTTTTTTACGTCGAAGTCCAGGTCACGCGGCCGCGTGGGGCACGCAGTCGCGTGGGAGGCCATTATTCCCACTCGACGCGGACGCGTCGGCGACGCGGTCGCGTGAGGCGATTTGTGCCATTGGCACGCCTCCAGCCACGCTCCTGCATAACTCTCTGTTCGTTTATTATTTTCTCCCATCTCCTTGCGACACGGACGTGTCAATGATGCGATCGCGTCGCGTAGCTTTTTTTTAATTTAAAGGTATGTAAATGCAGATGCACGAAATCTACTAATAAAGAGAAGAGTTATTGAATAGGAAAATTAAAAATAAAGAAGAGAACGATCATACCATGTTGGGTTGTCTCCCACCTAGCACTTTGCTTTAACGTCCGTAAGTTGGACGCTCCACTAGCTCAGTCTTCGGCTATGTGGGGATCTTCCAAGAGGAACATCTCGAGCTCCTTGTTTTTCCTCAGCTGCTCGCCATGGTACAGCTTTAAACGATGTCTATTAATTTTGATAAGTTCAGAGCTTGAAGGATGGCTTAGGTGATAAACTCCGTACGGTTCGGCCTTCTCTACTCCGTATGGACCTTTCCATCTTGATCTCAACTTGCCTAGCATGAGCCTCAGTCGAGATTTGTAAAGGAGGACTAAATCCCCAGGTTGGAACTCTTTCCTCCTGATGTGCTGATCATGTACAGCCTTCATCTTCTCCTTATATAGTCTTGAGTTCTCATAAGCTTCCAGGCGAAGGCTTTCCAATTCTTGCAGTTACAATTTCCTTTCAGCTCCGGCTTTCTCAATTCCCATGTTGCACTCCTTTACTGCCCAGAAGGCTTTGTGCTCTACTTCAACAGGGAGATGACAAGCTTTTCCATAAACTAAGCGGAAAGGACTCATCCCAATGGGTGTTTTGTATGCGGTTCTGTACACCCAAAGTGCATCTTGTAGCTTGGTGCTCCAGTCTCTTCTATGAGGTTTGACTATCTTCTGCAGGATACACTTTATTTCTCTGTTTGACACCTCGGCTTGCCCATTAGTCTGAGGGTGGTATGCTATTGCAACCTTATGAATTATCCCATGCTTCTTCATTAATCCAGTTAGTCTCCTATTACAAAAATGGGTGCCTTGATCGCTTACGATTGCTCGTGGTGATCCAAAGCGACAAATAATATAGTTTCTCACAAAGGAAACAACAGTGTTAGCATCATCAGTGCGGGTAGGAATTACTTCCACCCATTTGGAAACGTAATCTACAGCTAACAATATATATAAATAACCATTAGAATTTGGAAATGGACCCATGAAGTCAATGCCCCAAACATCAAAAATTTCACAAAAAAGCATAATTTATTGAGGCATCTCATCCTTCCTGGATATATTACCAAATTTCTGTCATGGGAAACAAGATCTACAAAATTCAGCAGCATCTCTAAAAAGAGTAGGCCACCAGAATCCACAGTCTAAGATTTTTCTAACAGTTCTTTGAGGGCCAAAATGTCCTCCACTCTCAGATGAGTGACAGGCCTCTAAGATGGACTGTAATTCTGATTGAGGCACACACCGTCTAATTACCTGGTCAGCGCCACATCTCCATAAATATGGGTCATCCCATATATAAAATTTAGACTCGCTTTTTCAGCTTGTCTCTTTGATGCTTAGAAAAGTTTGGAGGAAAAGTGCGGCTAACTAGATAATTAGCTACAGGTGCATACCAAGGGACTATCTCATATACTGCTTGCAGGTTATCAAATGGGAAATTATCAGCTATAGGAGTGGAGTCATCTATAATATGTTCAAGGCGACTCAAGTGGTCTGCCACTAAATTCTGGTTACCACTCCTGTCCTTAATTTTCAAATCAAATTCTTGTAATAGCAGTATCCAACGTATAAGTCTTGGTTTGGACTCCTTTTTAGCTAATAAATACTTTAGAGCTGCATGGTCTGAATACACTATTACTTTAGTACCAAGTAAATAGGCTCAGAATTTATCCAGAGCAAAAACAATAGCAATAAGCTCTTTCTCAGTAGTAGTGTAATTGGACTGAGCGGCATCTAAAGTTTTAGACGCATAAGCAATAACAAAAGGATCCTTACCTTCACGCTGAGCCAGTGCTGCTCCTACGGCATGGTTGGAAGCATCACACATTATTTCAAATGGTTGGCTCTAATCTGGTCCTCTCACAATTGGAGCTTGAGTCAGGGCGGTCTTCAGCTTATCAAACGCTTGTTTGCAATTTTCACTGAACTCGAACTCAATATCTTTCTGCAGTAGCCTGGATAAGGGAAGTGCTACCTTACTGAAGTCCTTGATAAATCTCCTATAAAAGCCTGCATGGCCAAGGAACGAACGGACTTCCCTCACAGAAGAGGGGTAAGGTAAACTAGAAATAACATCCACTTTTGTTGGATCTACAGAAATGCCAGTATTAGACACAACATGTCCTAGTACAATACCTTGTTTTACCATAAAGTGACATTTCTCAAAATTTAATACAAGATTTGTACTGACACATCTATCTAATACTCTAGATAATCCATCTAAGCAAAGGCTAAAGGAATCGTCGTATACACTGAAATCATCCATAAAAACCTCCATACAGTCCTCAATAAGATCAGAGAAAGGACTCATCATGCACCTCTGGAAAGTAGCTGGTGCATTGCACAAGCCAAAGGGCATTCTCTTGTAAGCATAAGTCCCAAAAGGACCTGTAAAAGTGGTCTTTTCCTGATCCTCAGGAGCTATATGAATCTGAAAATAACCTGTATACCCATCTAAAAAACAATAATGTGATTTACCTGACAGGAGATCCAGCATTTGATCAATGAATGGAAGAGGATAGTGATCCTTGCGGGTTGCTTGGTTGAGGCGTCTATAGTCAATGCAGACCCTCCAGGCGTTCTGAACTCTGGTTGTCAGGAGCTCTCCATGCTCATTCTTCACTGTAGTGACTCCAGACTTCTTTGGCACCACTTGTACTGGGCTTACCCATTCACTGTCTGAGATGGGATAGATGATATCTGCCTCTAGTAGTCTGGTCACTTCCTTTTTGACAACCTCTAAGATAGTGGGGTTCAGTCTTCTCTGGGGTTGACGGACAGGTCTCGCTCCCTCTTCTAAAAATATTCTATGCTCACAGACTTGAGGGTTTATGCCTACTATGTCTGCCAAACTCCACCCAATTGCCTTCTTGTGCCTCCTCAGCACACTAAGTAACTGCTCTTCTTGTTGAGAAGTAAGTTCCCTTGCAATGATAACTGGAAACCTCTGCCCATCTTCAAGGTAATCATATTTGAGGTGTGGAGGAAGGGGTTTTAATTCTAACTTCTGATCATGGTCAGGCTCTGGGTTGTCTGGAGCTAGTAACAGTGGTAGAGCACTGTCATTGTCCTCTGAGAATATCCCCACACTTGGACCTTGTCCTGCGTGCTTCTCTTTAAATTCCTCCTGATGGACTTCAGCCACGGTTTCATCTATAATGTCACACTTGAGGATAGAGTGATCCTCCGGTGGATGCTTCATAACTCCGTTCAGATTGAAGATCACTACTCGGCCATCTATTTCAAAAGAGTATGTTCCTGAAAAAGCATCTAATTTAAACTTTGAGGTCTTCAGGAATGGCCTTCCGAGTAGGATTGATGATGGCTTGTCTGAGTTATTTTGGGGCATTTCCAGGATATAAAAATCAGTGGGGAACGTGAGTCCCTTAATGCCCACTAATACATCTTCAACAACTCCAGCCACTGTAATAATGCTTTTATCTGCTAACACAAAACGAGCTGCCGACCTTTTTAAGGGGGGAAGCCTCAAAATATCATATATAGACAAAGGCATTATACTCACACATGCTCCTAAATCACACATGCAATCAGAAAATACTACACCACCAATAGTACAATTAACCATACAAGGACCTGGGTCACTACACTTTTCAGGTAAACCACCCATTAAAGCAGATATGGAACTTCCTAAAGGAATAGTTTCTAATTCATTAATTTTGTCCTTATGTATACATAAATCTTTTAGAAACTTTGCATACTTAGGTACCTGTTGAATAACATCAAATAGAGAAACAGTTACCTCAACCTTTTTGAATATCTCTACCATTTTTGGATCAGGTTCCAGCTGCTTCCTGGGCTTCCTTGCAAGTTGTGGAAATGGAATAGGAGTGGTGTCTTCTGCAGTGTCTGCGCCTTTTGATGCTTCCTCCTGTGGTTGAACTTCTTCTTTTTCAGTTATGTCCTGTATGTCTTCTTCCTCTTCAACATCTTCTATTTCCACTACCTCTTCAGCTGAGGTGTGTTCTGGTGGGCTTGGCTCCTCCTGGTTCCTCTCCTGCAGTGTGGTTCCGGACCTTAGGGTGATGGCGTTAATACCACCCTTGTGATGACAAGTCATCTTAGCCTAGTTCACTAGTCTTTTTCCTTTGTTTTCATTTAGTTTTATGCACTTTCTTAAGCCATAAGTAAGCCAATTGGGTTGAATTTCATGTTTCCTTTGATTCAATCAACCAGGGATAAGTTGATGCATTTTCATGAGTTTTTGTGCCATAATTGCTCATGTGACAAGAAGAAGAACAACTCTCATGATTATGGCATAGCTTTGATATAATTGGATTGATGATAGGTGGAATAAAGCTTGGAAGAAGGTTGCAAGAATGGGCTTGAAAAGAGGGATCAACGTTTGAGCTAACGTGAACTCAAACGTGAGAAGTAGCTGAAGAACACCCCTGGATGTCGCCAACGTTTGCGCCAACGTTTGCCTCAAACGTTGAGGCAAACGTTGGCTGAAGAAGAAACAGGGGAAGGAGCCAGCGTTTGTGCCAACGTTTGCCTCAAACGTGAGGTCAAACGTTGGTGCCAAAAAGAAGAGAAATAGCACTCCTGGGCACAGCAACGTTTGAGCCAACGTTTGCCTCAAACGTGAGGTCAAACATTGGCTACATTTTGGTAAGAAAGAGCATGGAAGAGTACCCTTGATTGATGGGTTAGATGAGCTACGTTTGCGCCAACGTTTGCCTCAAACGTTGGGCCAAACGTTGGCCAAAAAGGGAGCCTGGGAAGAACCACGTTTGAGCTCATGTTTGACCTCAAACGTTGGCTCAAACGTGGATGACAGCAAATGGGCTATCTGCATAATGCCTCACACAAGGGACGTTTGAGTCAACGTTTGCCTCAAACGTTGACTCAAACGTGAATGGTTCATGGCCCGGTTCACAAATGGATTTCTTCCCAACACCAAGAACAATCAACGGAGGCTATTATCAACCCAATTTCATCAAGACTAAAGGCCCAATTCAAGTTTTAATGATCATTTGAAGAAAGTGTATAAATAGCTTAGGATTTGAAGTTTTAGGGGAGCTTTTCTTTTTAGAGTTTTCTTTAAGAATTTTCATAGTATTCACAGTAGAGAGCTTTTGGGTTTTGAGCTGTTTGGAGATTCTGAGTCTTGGGGAAGGAGAATTGAATTCTCTTCCTCTTAGTTTTCTTGTTTTTCAATTTCATCTACACTTGTCTTGAGTCTTGGGTGTTGAAGAATTGAGGAAATTCTGTCTCAATCTCACCTTGAGATCTCTCTGTTTTTCTTACTGCAGCTTCTGGAAAATTGAACTTGGATTTACATTTCTACATTGCTCTCTTCTTTAATTTGGCATTTGCTCTCTAAATTTGGATCTAAGAAGGCATTGAGATCTAGACTTAGTTATCTAGTCTCTTGGGTCCTGAGATCTATTGGTTTCCATTTTAATTTCCTTGTTTAATTACTACACCAAGTTTATTTTCCTTTTAGTTTTGAGATCTGGTTCAACTAATTACATCAACTACTCTTCATTCTGTTAAGTTTTGCTTTTCCCTGTTTAATTCCTGCAGATCCAATTCTCATTCCCCTTTTATTTTTCAAGTCATTTATATTTCTTGCACTTTAAGTTTCTGCAATTTACATTACTTGCACTTTAAGATTCAGCTCTTTTTTTCTTTTTGTTCCCTTTAATTTCCTGCAAATCACCCACTCCCCTTTACATTCTATGTAATTTAATTCCTGTCAACACAATTTCACACAATCAATACTTGTTTGCTTGACTAATTCAACCACTAAACTAAAGTTGCTCAATCCTTCAATCCTTGTGGGATCGACCTCACTCCCGTGAGTTTTATTACTTGATGCGACCCGGTACACTTGCCGGTAAGTTTTGTGTCGGATCGTTTTCTACACATCAAGTTTTTGGCGCCGTTGCCGGGGATTGAATAGATTGACAATGATTAAGTGAAGTGGTAGTTTAGATCAAGCACTTTTTCTTTAATTTTGACTAACCTACTAACTGTTTGAATTTTTGCTTAAGCTAACTAAAACTTCATTCTAGCAATAGATTGAAGTATCACTGGTTGTGTGTTTCTCTTGTTTTGTTTGTATGTCAGGAACAGGGAGAGCTACTCCTATCTTATCCGAAGCTGACCAGAGGACTCTCAGGAGATTAAGAAGAGGCCAGAGGGAAGGATATCATTGAAGAAGGAGTTTCTGAGAGAGAAGAACACCACAACATGAAGCCGCAACTCATTACACTAATCAAGAACAATTGTTCCTATGGTGGAAATCCATTGGAGGATCCTAAACAGCACATATCCATTTTTCTGAGGATTTGTGGTGCTGTCAATCTCGATGGTGTAAATCATGATACCTATAAGCTCTTGTTATTTCCCTTCTCACTGAGGGATGAAGCAGCACAATGGCTTGAAACCTTTCTCCAAGGAAGTATCACTAGTTGGGATGATTTGGTTGCCAAGTTTCTAGCCAAATTTTCCTCATCCCAATAAAACATCAAGATGAAAGAGGGAATACATCCATTCATACAAGGAGAGGAAGAACCATTGTTCAAAGCATGGGAAAGATACAAGAAAGCAAGTGACAAAGTGGGTTATCAAGCGTTCTATGAAGGATTAACCTCAGAAACAAGAAGAGCGGTGAATTACTTCTCAGATGGCCTACTCAAAGCAACAACAACCGGCCAAGGAACTGCAGAATTCAATGACAAAAGAGCCAATAACCAACACCCATTTGAGAAACCACAGAATGCAATTTCAGAAAAGGAAGTGATGAATCTTGAAGGAGTGAAGGCAATCATGAATCAAAACAAACAGCTACACCAGCAAACTCAGCAACAATTGGAGTCAATAGCTAGACAAATTGAATTTCTACATTCTACTACAGTGAATGCACAATTTCCACCATGGAAGCCACATTCTTATCTAAGAATGGGGGAATATCAACATCAGGAATAGAGGAGTTCCAACATAGGCAAACCCATGATCACAAACAACCAAAGTCATCCATCCAATAATGACAAACAAAACCAATGCTCACAAAACATGCACCCTCAACCTCATAACAACCCACAAAATCCACAGAATACCTTTGCAACACCTACCTTTTACCCACACAATACATGTGGAATTCCTTCGCAAGGTTTTCCACAGCCACCAGTCCATCTCATACATTTGAACCACTCCCAGAACAACAATCATCACTCACCACCCCAATACACACACTTCCAACCCCGTCCTACCTCACCACTCGCCCAAAATGACTTTCACCAACCACCACAGTTGACACAGCCACAACCAATTCTAAACTTTCAAAGACTCTACACTCTAGAAATGATGATGGAGAGGTTTATGAAAGTTCAAGAAATGACAACAATAGAGCAGGAAGAAATAAGGAAAAATCAAGAGATGATAAGCAGGAACCAAGAAGCCTCACTCAGAAGAATTGAAAAGCAATTGGAACAACTAGCTCAAAACTTTGCTGAAATGAGCGAGAGAAAGGCAAATATACCCCTAAGGGCCACTGAAGTCAACCCAAAGAACAGCGAAAAAGCTGCTGGGTTGAAATGGAAAGCAATTCTAAAGGAAAGTGAGAAGGTCACGGGAAAAGAATTACTCACCCAAGAAAAGCATCACAGAGAAATTCCAGAAGAAGAAACAGAGGAAAGGAAACTCAGGATGGGAGGAGAAAACCAAAGGCAACAGAAGCCTCAGCTTCCATGATCAAAGGATGGAGGACGTCAAGCTAGTGACAATAAAAGAGCGCTTGTTGGAAGGCAACCCAACCGGAGGTAACCATCTTCTCATATCTATTTCAATAAAAAGGTTAATTAGTTGTATCTATATTGCAAGAAGCTAAGTTTGATGTTGCACACCAAAACAATCTAAGGGAGGATGAAGGATTCTAAGTTTGGTGTTCCACCAAAATTCCATAACATATTCTCACCTTCTGCATAGTGCTAGCTTCAAGCATTTAGACAAACTAGTTAACTATTCTGCTGTCTTCAGTTTTATTGCTTTTGAAAAAGAAAAAGAGTTTCACACATGGTTAATTTGATGCATGAAAACCATTGGCAACTTACTAAGTTTGGTGTTTCCACACCAAAGTAAGTTCAAAAGCCCACAAATAATTCATGCGTGCTAACCATTTTTCAAGTGCTTAGGGAACAAGCAACTTTCAATATCATTGCAGAGTATCATACAAACTTTTGGAAGGATTAAACATCATCAACCAAAGAGATGAAAGAGGAATGTGAGGATCAGTGATAGTGATGATGAGAAGTAAAGCAAGCGAACTCCAAAAGGTTGTATTGTTAAGTGATTATTTTACATCAAACACTGCTATGAGTGAGAATGATTTTGTTTCCGTGTCTGTCTGTCTGTCCGGTATAGTTTCTCTATAATTCAATAATTAAGATGTTTGATTTTTCACAACACTACACTTTTCAAACTTGCATGCACTCTAGATTTCAAAAAAAAATAAAAAATAAAAAATAAAATAAAAATATACATCACACGAAAGTTCTTTGAAAAGAAGGAATGAGGAATTAAACAATCTTGAGGCAAGCAAAAGATTATGAGAAGTGATGGTTCTAGTTGTTTGATTATGCATTGAGGTTGCATGCTTATGAAAACTTGCATGGGAGCTCATAGGCAGGACATAGAGTTCAAAGAAATATTGTGGAGATTCTCAAACATTTATTGATCCAAGAAGCAGCAAACAAAACAAAAGAAAATAAAGAAAATACAAAAACAAAAAGAACATGGCCCAAGGCTCTGAGCATCAATTACTAGGCAGAAAAGAAGAAAGAAACAGGAACTCAAAGAGTTATTATCCTAGTAAATGCTTGTGGTCGAATTGTGTCAAAGAGAGAGGCTTGAGTAAGTAAATCCTCAGGGGTGCTTTAACACCTAATACCTTAAAACCAACTGGTTTAGGAGTATTAATTGAAAGCTTATTTAAAGAGCCGCTTTGAGACATGACACTTAGAGTCAAGGCCAAAGCACAACAACTATAAGCTACTTCAAGGTGATTACCTATAGAGAGATCTCCATGATATCATTTGGGTGAAAGTCCTAGGACCTAAGACTTCCAATATGTAAGGACTAGTAAGCACTGAAACCCTTGCATGAACATATAATTTAGAGTTCACCCCACTGTCACTTAATCACTTCACTCACAGGACATTACAAGTTATTCTTCAATCCATCTTAGTCGAAAGAACCTTTGAACATAATTATGTTCTTGCTTGGGGACAAGCAAGTTTTAAGTTTGGTGTTGTGATGACAAGTCATCTTAGCCTAGTTTCACTAGTCTTTTTCCTTTGTTTTCATTTAGTTTTATGCACTTTCTTAAGCCATAAGTAAGCCAATTGGGTTGAATTTCATGTTTCCTTTGATTCAATTAACCAGGGATAAATTGATGCATTTTCATGAGTTTTTGTGCCATAATTGCTCATGTGACAAGAAGAAGAACAACTCTCAGGATTATGGCATAGCTTTGATACAATTGTTGATTGATGATAGGTGGAATAAAGCTTGGAAGAAGGTTGCAAGAATGGGCTTGAAAAGAGGGATCAACGTTTGAGCTAACGTTTGCCTCAAACGTTAACTCAAACGTGAGAAGCAGCTGAAGAACACCCCTGGATGTCGCCAATGTTTGCACCAACGTTTGCCTCAAATGTTGAGGCAAACGTTGGCTGAAGAAGAAACAGGGGAAGGAGCCAGCGTTTGCGCCAACGTTTGCCTCAAACGTGAGGTCAAACATTGGCGCCAAAAAGAAGAGAAATAGCACTCCTGGGCACTGCAACGTTTGAGCCAACGTTTGCCTCAAACGTGAGGTCAAACGCTGGCTACATTTTGGCAAGAAAGAGCATGGAAGAGCACCCTTGATTGATGGGTTAGATGAGCTACGTTTGCGCCAACATTTGCCTCAAACGTTGGGCCAAACGTTGGCCAAAAAGGGAGCCTGGGAAGAACCACGTTTAAGCTCACGTTTGACCTCAAACGTTGGCTCAAACGTGGATGACAGCAAATGGGCTATCTGCATAATGCCTCACACAAGGGACGTTTGAGTCAACGTTTGCCTCAAACGTTGACTCAAACGTGAATGGTTCATGGCCCGGTTCACAAATGGATTTCTTCCCAACACCAAGAACAATCAACGGAGGCTATTATCAACCCAATTCCATCAAGACTAAAGGCCCAATTCAAGGCTTAATGATCATTTGAAAAAAGTGTATAAATAGCTTAGGATTTGAAGTTTTAGGGGAGCTTTTCTTTTTAGAGTTTTCTTTAAGAATTTTCATAGTATTCACAGTATAAAGCTTTTGGGTTTTGAGCTGTTTGGAGATTTTGAGTCTTGGGGAAGGAGAATTGAATTCTCTTCCTCTTAGTTTTCTTGTTTTTCAATTTCATCTACACTTGTCTTGAGTCTTGGGTGTTGAAGAATTGAGGAAATTCTGTCTCAATCTCACCTTGAGATCTCTCTGTTTTTCTTACTGCAGCTTCTGGAAAATTGAACTTGGATTTACATTTCTACATTGCTCTCTTCTTTAATTTGGCATTTGCTCTCTAAATTTGGATCTAAGAAGGCATTGAGATCTAGACTTAGTTATCTAGTCTCTTGGGTCCTGAGATCTATTGGTTTCCATTTTAATTTCCTTGTTTAATTACTACACCAAGTTTATTTTCCTTTTAGTTTTGAGATCCGGTTCAACTAATTACATCAACTACTCTTCATTCTGTTAAGTTTTGCTTTTCCCTGTTTAATTCCTGCAGATCTAATTCGGATTCCCCTTTTATTTTTCAAGTCATTTATATTTCTTGCACTTTAAGTTTCTGCAATTTATATTACTTGCACTTTAAGATTCAGCTCTTTTTTTCTTTTTGTTCCCTTTAATTTCCTGTAAATCACCCACTCCCCTTTACATTCTATGTAATTTAATTCCTGTCAACACAATTTCACACAATCAACACTTGTTTGCTTGACTAATTCAACCACTAAACTAAAGTTGCTCAATCCTTCAATCCTTGTGGGATCGATCTCACTCCCGTGAGTTTTATTACTTGATGCGACCCGGTACACTTGTCAGTGAGTTTTGTGTCAGATCGTTTTCCACACATCAGGATTGGGTAATGGTTGAGAGGGAATTCCACTAGAGCTCAAGGGTTGGTTATTGGAGTTATTCATTGAACCAATCTGTGAGACAAGAGCTTGCAAAGTAGCGTTCAGACCATTCAGAGTGGCATTAATGTTATTTTCTATGGTCTGTTGTCTCCGATCAATAGATTGTAGTAAGTCATCATTAGCAGAAGAAGAAGGATAGGTAATTTGAGAGGTCTGCTGTTGGGTATTCTGTGGTCCTTAGGATTGCCTCAGGTGAGGTGCTCTGTAAGGCTGGTACTGGTTCTGCTGCCTGTTGTTGTTGTTATTCCACCTCTGATTTCCCTGATTATCTCTGCCGCCTCTGTTGTTGTTGTTGTCCCTCCAATTTTGGTTAGAATTGTCTTGCCATCCGTGGTTGTAATTGCCACCTTGATTGTATCCTTGGTTGGGGTGGTCATAGAAGTTATGAGTGGCTGCCACGGTGTTGTCTTCCTGCTGGAGCTGTGGACATTCATCAGTATAGTGGCTATAATTAGTACAGATTCCGCAAACTCTCTGTGGGACTAACTGTTGGTTTTGCTGTGGTGGAGAAGGTTGAGCTTGCTGAACTTGTTGTTGGTTTAATTGTATCTGCTTCAGCAAGTTGGTCATTTCACAGATACTCTGAGTTAAAGCAGCAGTCTATCTGCTAGAGGATACTTCTGCAACGGCTTTTGCACGGCCTTGTTTCTGCCTGTGATTCCTAGTAGATTCAGCTAAGTCGCTGATCAATTGCCATGCCTCATCAGTGGTCTTGTACTTTTTCATAGACCCATTGCTAGCACTTTCCAATGTGGTCTTATCTTGGGGCCTCATGCCCTGTGTGACGTAGCCGAGTAACACTATCTTGTCAATTATATGGTTGGGGCAGGCTTCCAAAAGATTATTGAAGCGCTCCCAGTACTCATAGAGAGTTTCAGATTCATCCTGAACAATCATGAAAATGTCTTTCCTTAGTTTATCAGTAACTTCAGCTGGAAAGAACTTTTCCAAAAATTCTCTTCTGAGTGTATCCCAGTTGGATACAGTTGCAGCGGGTTGAGTGTAGTACCACTCTCTTGCCTTTCCCTCAAGAGAAAACGGGAAGGCTTTCAGCGAAATTGAAGTTTCATCTGCACCATCACGCCTGACAATAGAACAGGCTGCTTGAAAATCTCTCGAGTGCTTGATAGGCTCTTGAGTAGGTAGGCCATGAAACTTGGGCATTAAATTGAGCAGTGCGGTCTTTATTTCGAAGTCTGTAGCCACCGCTGGATGATGCGCTTGAAACGGTTGCATTGTAAAATCAGGGGCTCCAGCCTCCTGGATAGTAACTCTCCTAGGTGCTGCCATGTCACCTATACGTAAATCAACCGAATCAGTAGAACGGGGGCTGTTTTCTTCCTCAAATGACATTTCAGATCTGCCTTCAGAGAGGACTAACCGATGCCGAGCTTGCCTTATTCGTGAAATAGTTCTTTCAATCTCAGGATCGAATACTGGCAAGCTTGGATCAGGAAGTGAACGCGTCATCTAGCGAAAGAAACAAGCAGCTCATAGTAGCAAAATAAAATAAAATGCAAATAAATAAATTCCAACTAATAACTTTAGCACTCTATTGCAACTCCCCGGCAACGGCGCCAAAAATTGACGTGGCGGAAATTGGCGAGTTAAGAATTGTTATAAGATATGCGTTGCAAGTATAGTCCTTAACCAACCAGAAATCCGCTTATCAATTTAAAAAGGGTGTCACAGAAATTAAAATTAAAATACTGGGAGTATGAATCCCAGGTCGTCTCTCAACGAGTTGTAGGAAAGTGTGCTATTTTATTAATCAGATGGTTTTCAAAAAGATTTGAGTTGAATGATAGGAAATTAAATCAGAGAATTAATGTAATTTAAATAAAAGCCTTGACTGGGAGTAGATTAGTTGGAAGCCCTATTCTTGTTGCAGTACTCTCAAGATTAATTGATAATTGGGGGTTGTTCTGTTTAGTTATCCCTTACTAGGTAAGGGAAAGTCAAATAAATTGGAATGCTGTTTCTATTCACAAGTCCCAGTCCGCTTACTTGGAAGGACTGGCGTTAGTGATAAGAGAGCAATCCAACAATAAACCCAATTATAATTTCTCCTTTGAGCATTCTAACTCAAGGGTTCCTTTCAATCAACTCCCCATCAAGTTAGGGAACTACTCACTCATTGTGAATGTGGAATTCATAACATAGGAAAGGGAATTAAAGAAAGACATGATAAATAAAACTCAAAGGAATCAATTAAAAATAAAAATAACTCTTGTATTAATAAATTCTAAAATAATCCAATAGTAAAATTGAAGTAAATTAAAGGACATGGAAGAGTAAAGCCAAGTAAAGAAAACGAACTAGAATGACGAAGTCTTGATGAGGTAATAACTCTTCTCAAAATCCCAATGCAAAAAGCAATAGAAAATAAGAATCCTAAGAACTATGAATGTGTAGAGAGAAAAACCTAGAGGAGAGGAAAACTAGATCTAAAAAAAACTAAAACTATGCGGAATGAATGTTGTTTTTGGTCTCTGCATGTTCTCTGGCTCTAGTCTGCTTTTCTGGGCCAAAAACTGGGTCAAAATAGGGCCCGAAATCGTCCCCAGCGATTCTGCAGATTATGCAGATCGCACACGTCACGCGATCGCGTCATTCATACGGACGCGTCATTCGGCGTTTTGCTTCTCCAGGCGAACGTGTCGTCCACGCCTCCGCGTCACTTATGCTATTCCAATCCGCGCGGTCGCGTGAGCCATGCGGTCGCGTCACTTCTCGCTGGTCATCTCCTTAATTTCTTGTGTTCCTTCCATTTTTTGGAAGCTTCCTTTCCAATCTCCAACTCATTCGTGCCCTATAAAGCCTGAAACACTTAACACACAGATCACGACATCGAATGGAATAAAGGAGAATTAAAATACATAATTAAAAGTCTCTAGGAAGCAAGTTTTCAATCATGTAATAATTTTAGGAAGGAAATATAAATGGATGCTAATTATATGAATAAGTGGGTAAAGATCATGATAAAACTACACAATTAAACACATTATAAACCATAAAATAGTGGTTCGTCAATCTTCTACACACTATTTTGAAGTAATGACCTGCATGTTCTTTGGTGCAGAACTTCTCTTGCATCCATTGTGGTTTTGGATTGTTTTCTTTCTTGCCTCTTGGAGTGGTTTGTTTTCCTTTAGGGGCCATGATCTTGGTCAGTGATCACGGAAAATCACACCAAACTTAGAGGTTTGCTTGTCTTCAAGCAAAAGCAAAGAAAGAAGATGAGTAGATGGAGAGAGTGATTCGAATGATGGAGGAGGGGTGATGGCCGAATGTATAAGTAGAGGGGAGGGGGTATGGTTTCGAAAATTAAAAAAAAAACAGATATGATTGAAAGATATGATTGATAAAAGATAAACATGATATGCAAAAGAGAAGATTGTTTTCAAAATTGAAGAGATTTGAAGAAGATATGAGGAAGTTAAATTTGAATTTTTGTTTATGTATCTAAGAAATAAAAGATAATTGATGAGCGGATAATTTATACGCTTTTTGACACTGTTTTTAGTATGTTTTCAATGTAATTTAGTTAGTTTTTATTATATTTCTATTAGTTTTTAAATAAAAATCACAATTCTGGACTTTACTATGAGTTTGTGTGTTTTTCTATAATTTCAGGTATTTTCTGGCTGAAATTGAAGGAGCTGAGCAAAAATTTGATTCAGGCTGAAAAAGGACTGCTGATGCTGTTGGATTCTAACCTCCCTGCACTCGAAATGGATTTTATGGAGCTACAGAACTCCAAATGGCGCGCTCTCAATTGCGTTGGAAAGTAGACATTTAGGGCTTTCCAGCAATATATAATAGTCCATACTTTGCTCAAGGATAGACGATGTAAACTGGCATTCAACGCCAGTTCTATGTTGCAGTCTGGCGTCAAACGCTAAAAACAGGTTACAACCTAGCGTTCAACTCCAGAAACAGCCTAGGCACATGAGAAGCTTAAGTCTCAGCCCCAGCACACACCAAGTGGGCCCCAGAAGTGGATTTCTGCACCATCTATCATAGTTTAGTCATTTTCTGTAAACCTAGGTTCACTAGTTTAGTATTTAAACAACTTTTAGAGGTCTATTTCGCACCTCATGACATTTTAGATCTGAGCTTTATACTCTTTGACGACATGAGTCTCTAAACTCCATTGTTGGGGGTGAGGAGCTCTGCTGTGTTTCGATGAATTAATGCAACTATTTCTGTTTTCTATTCAAACACGCTTGTTTCTATTTAAGATGTTCATTCGCACTTCAATATGATGGATGTGATGATCCGTGACAGTCATCACCATTCTCAACCTATGAATGCGTGCCTGACAACCACTTCCGTTCTACCTTCGTTTGAATGAATATCTCTTGGATTCCTTAATCAGAATCTTCATGGTATAAGCTAAAATCCATTGGCAGCATTCTTGAGAATCCGGAAGTCTAAACCTTGTCTGTGGTATTCCGAGTAGGATTCAGGGATTGAATGATTGTGACGAGCTTCAAACTCGCGAGTGTTGGGCATAGTGACAGACGCAAAAGGATCAATGTATCCTATTCCGACATGATCGAGAACCGACAGATGATTAGCCGTGCGGTGACAACGCACCTGGACCTTTTTCACTGAGAGGACGGATGGTAGCCATTGACAACGGTGATCCACCAACACACAGCTTGACATAGGAGGAACCTTGCGTGCGTGAAGAAGAAGACAGGGAGAAAGCAGAGATTCAGAAGACAAAGCATCTCCAAAACTCCAGCATATTCTCTATTACCGCAGAACAAGTATTTATTTCATGCTCTTTTATTCTTCGCAATTCAAACTGATAACTATAATTGATATCCTGACTAAGAGTTACAAGATAACCATAGATTGCTTCAAGCCAACAATCTCCGTGGGATTCGACCCTTACTCACGTAAGGTATTACTTGGACGACCCAGTGCACTTGCTGGTTAGTGGTACGAGTTGTGAAAAGTGTAATTCACAATTCGTGCATCAAGTTTTTGGCGCCGTTGCCGGGGATTGTTCGAGTTTGAACAACTGACGGTTCATCCTGTTGCTTAGATTAGGAAGATTTTGTCTTTTGGGTCAGAATCCTTATTTTCTTTTTCAAAAAAAAAATTTCGAAACTTTATTTTTTTATTTTATTTATTTTATTTTATTTTATTTTTATTTTTACTAATAATTGAGTTTTTCTGTTTAAGTTTAGTTTCATACTTTAAGTTTGGTGTTTTCTTGTTAATCTTTCTATAATTTTCGAAAATTTTATTGTGATTTTCTAAAAATTTTAAGTTTGGTATTCTTTCTTCATGTTCTTGTTATTCTTGTGAGTCTTCAAAGTGTTCTTGAGTTTTCCTTGTGTCTTGATCTTAAAATTTTTAAGTTTGGTGTTCCTTGGTGTTTTTCCTCCAAAATTTTCGAAAACAAAGAGCATTAGATCTAAAAATTTTAAGTCTTGTGCTATCTTATTGTTTTTCTCTTTCCTCTTTAAATTCAAAAATATCTTTTCTCTCTATTTTAAAGCAAATTTTCGAAATTTACTTTTAAAATTCAGATTTTTATTTCAAAATTTAAAATCTTTTTCAAAAATCATATCCAAAGTTTTTCAAATCTTCTTAATTAAGTAATTACTTTAGTTTTAAATTTTTAATTTTTGAAATTTATAATTAATTTCTAATTATTTTATTTTATTTTATTTCATTTTTATTTATCTATTTGTTTTTTTTATAAAAAAAAATTTATATATATTCTATTTGCAATTCAAATCAATTCCCTTTTCTCCATCATGGACCTAAGTGGAAGTGAACAGTCCAGAAGGACTCTGGGGTCATATGCTAACCCCACTACTGCTTCATATGGGAGCGGTATATGTATACGCTCCATTGGAGTCAGTAGCTTTGAGTTGAATCCTCAGCTCATTATCATAGTGCAGCAAAGTTGCCAGTATTCCGGTCTTCCACAGGAAGAACCTACAGAGTTTCTGGCACAGTTTTTACAACTTGCTGACACAGTCCATGATAAGGAAGTAGATCAGGATGTCTACAGATTATTACTGTTTCCATTTGCTGTAAAAGACCAAGCTAAGAGGTGGTTAAATAACCAACCTAAGGCTAGCATAAAGACATGGAAACAGCTGTCAGAAAAATTCCTGAATCAATACTTCCCGCCCAAACGGATGACACAGCTAAGGTTGGACATCCAAGGCTTTAAACAAGGAGATAATGAATCTCTTTATGATGCCTGGGAGAGATACAGAGAGATGCTAAGAAAATGCCCCTCTGAAATGTTTTCAGAATGGGTGCAGTTAGACATCTTCTATTATGGGCTTATAGAGAAAGCTCAGACTTCTCTAGACCACTCAGCTGGTGGGTCTATACACATGAGAAAGACAATTGAAGAAGCTCAAGAGCTCATTGATACAGTTGCCAAAAATCAGCATCTGTACCTAAGCAGTGAATCTTCCATGAAAGAAGAGGCTAAAACAGTAACTGCTGAACTCAATCCTGCAGAACAATTTACTGAATTCAATCAGCAATTAGATTTTTTAACAAAACAGCTCACCAAATTCAAGGAGATATTACAAGATACAAGAATGGCTAATACAAATATGGAAGTGCAGTTGAAGCAAACAGAATAGCAGTTATCAAAACAAATAACAGAAGAGTGCCAAGCAGTTCAATTAAGAAGAGGGAAAACATTAAATACCTCACTTCAAAGCAGTAGGAAGCCAAGGAATGAACAAACTACTATTCACAATCCCTCTGAGGACAGTAAGAGGCCAGAGAGGAATAACTCTGGCGTTCAAACGCCAGAAACAAGCAAGGATTTGGCGTCAAACGCCCAATGGAAGCTCAGTTCTGGCGTTCAAATGCCAGGAACAAGTAAGGAGTTGGCGTCCAACGCCACTCCAGTTTCTGACTCTGGCATTCAAATGCCAGTGAGGGATCAGACACACACAAGTTCTGATAACAACCCCTCTAAAAAAGCTTCTCCAACCACCTCTGTAGGAAGTAAACCTTCAGGAACTAAGGTTGAGGAATACAAAGCCAAGATGCCTTATCCTCAAAAACTCCATAAGGAGGAGCAGGATAAGCAATTTGCTCGCTTTACAGACTATCTTCGGACTCTTGAAATAAAGATTCCGTTTGCAGAGGCACTTGAGCAAATACCTTCTTATGCCAAGTTCATGAAAGAAGTCTTGAGTCATAAGAAGGATTGGAGAGAAACTGAAAGAGTTCTCCTCACTGAAGAATGTAGTGCAGTCATTCTGAAAAGCTTCCCAGAAAAGCTTAAGGATCCCGGGAGCTTTCTGATACCATGCACACTAGAGGGTAATTGCACCAAGACAGCTTTATGTGATCTTGGAGCAAGCATCAATCTAATACCTGCATCCACTATTAGAAAGCTTGGTTTAACTGAAGAAGTCAAACCAACCCGGATATGTCTCCAACTTGCTGATGGCTCCATTAAATACCCATTAGGCGTGATTGAAGACATGATTGTCAGGGTTGAGCCATTCGCCTTTCCCACTGACTTTGTGGTGCTGGAAATGGAAGAGCACAAGAGTGCTACTCTCATTCTAGGAAGACCTTTCCTAGCAACTGGACGAACTCTCATTAATGTCCAAAAGGGGGAAGTAACCCTAAGGGTCAATGAGGATGAGTTCAAGTTAAATGCTGTCAAAGCCATGCAGCATCCAGACACACCCAAAGACTGCATGAAAGTTGATCTTATTGACTCTTTGGTAGAGGAGATCAACATGGCTGAGAGTCTCGAGTCAGAGCTGGAAGACATCTTTAAAGATGTTCAGCCTGATTTGGAGGATTCAGAGGAATCGAAAGAACCTCTGAAACTTCCTCAGGAAGAGGAGAAACCTCCTAAACCCGAGCTCAAGCCATTACCACCATCCCTAAAATATGTATTTCTAGGAGAAGGTGACACTTTTCCAGTGATCATAAGCTCTGCCTTAAATCCACTGGAAGAGGAAGCACTACTTCAAGTGCTAAGGACACACAAGACAGCTCTTGGGTGGTCCATAAGTGACCTTAAGGGCATAAGCCCAGCTAGATGCATGCACAATATCCTATTGGAGGATAATGCTAAGCCAGTGGTTCAACCATAGAGGCGGCTAAATCCAGCCATGAAGGAAGTGGTGCAAAAAGAGGTCACCAAATTACTGGAGGCTGGGATTATTTATCCTATTTCTGATAGCCCCTGGGTGAGCCCTGTTCATGTTGTCCCCAAAAAGGGAGGTATGACAGTGGTTCATAATGAAAAGAATGAACTGGTTCCTACAAGAACAGTTATAGGGTGGCGCATGTGTATTGACTATAGAAGGCTCAATACAGCCACCAGAAAGGATCATTTTCCTTTACCATTCATAGACCAGATGCTAGAGAGACTAGCAGGTCATGAATACTACTGCTTTTTGGATGGCTATTCAGGTTATAACCAAATTGCAGTAGATCCTCAGGACCAAGAGAAAACAGTATTTACATGTCCTTCTGGAGTGTTTGCTTATAGAAGGATGCCTTTTGGTCTGTGTAATGCACCTGCAACCTTTCAGACGTGCATGCTCTCTATCTTCTCTGATATGGTAGAAAAATTTTTGGAAGTCTTCATGGATGACTTTTCAGTATTTAGAGACTCATTCAGCTCCTGCCTTAACCATTTAGCACTTGTTCTGAAAAGATGCCAAGAGACCAACCTAGTTTTAAACTGGGAAAAATATCACTTTATGGTAACTGAAGGAATTGTCCTTGGGCATAAAATTTCAAACAAGGGAATAGAGGTGGATCAAGCTAAAGTGGAGGTAATTGAAAAACTACCACCACCTGCTAATGTTAAGGCAATCAGAAGCTTTCTGGGGCATGCAGGATTCTATAGGAGGTTTATAAAGAATTTTTCAAAAATTGCAAAATCCCTGAGAAATCTACTAGCTGCTGACACGCCATTTGTGTTTGACACAGAGTGTCTGCAAGAATTTGAGACTCTTATAGCTAAGCTGGTCACAGCACCAGTTATTTCTGCACCAGACTGGACATTACCATTTGAACTAATGTGTGATGCCAGTGACCACGCCATTGGTGCAGTACTGGGGCAGAGGCATGACAAGCTTCTGCATGTTATTTATTATGCTAGCCGTGTTTTAAATGATGCCCAGAAAAATTACACAACCACAGAAAAAGAATTACTTGTAGTGGTTTATGCCATTGACAAGTTTAGATCATACTTGGTAGCATCAAAAGTGATTGTGTACACTGACCATGCTGCTCTTAAATATCTACTCACAAAACAGGATTCAAAACCCAGGCTTATAAGATGGGTGTTGCTTCTGCTAGAGTTTGATATAGAAATAAGAGACAAAAAAGGGACAGAGAACCAAGTGGCTGATCATCTGTCCCGGATAGAGCCAATAGAAGGGGCGTCCCCCCCTCTTTTGAGATCTCTGAAACCTTTTCGAATGAGCATTTATTCGCCATTCAGGAAACACCATGGTTTGCAAACATTGCAAACTATAAAGCTGCAAGGTTCATACCCAAGGAGTACAGCAGGCAACAAAAGAAAAAATTAATTACTGATGCAAAGTACTACTTGTGGGATGAACCCTATCTCTTTAAGAGATGTGCAGACGAAATAATCCGTAGGTGTGTGCCTAGAGAAGAAGCACAGAAGATCTTATGGCATTGCCATGGATCACAATATGGAGGCCATTTCGGGGGTGAGCGAACAGCCACCAAGGTCCTCCAATGTGGCTTCTACTGGCCTACTCTATATAGAGATTCCCGAGAGTTTGTACGTAACTGTGACAGCTGCCAAAGAGCTGGTAATCTGTCTCATGGTTACGCCATGCCTCAACAAGAGATCTTGGAGATTGAGTTGTTTGATGTATGGGGAATTAACTTCACGGGATCTTTCCCACCATCATACTCAAACACTTATATTCTGGTGGCAGTCGATTATGTATCAAAATGGGTAGAGGCCATTGCCACACCCCCTAATGATACTAAGATAGTGCTGAAGTTCCTCCAGAAACATATCTTCAGCATGTTTGGTGTCCTTAGAGTACTAATCAATGATGGGGGCACTCACTTCTGTAACAAACAGCTTTACTCTGCCATGGTCCGGTATGGGATTAGCCACAAGGTGGCCACTTTATATCATCCACAGACAAATGGGCAAGCTAAAGTCTCTAATAGAGAACTAAAGAGAATCCTGGAATAGACTGTAAGTACCCGTAGAAAGGATTGGGCAAGAAACTTGGATGATGCTCTGTGGGCTTACAGAACAGCATTCAAGACTCCTATAGGGACCTCTCCATACCAGCTTGTGTATGGTAAGGCCTGTCATCTGCCCGTGGAACTGGAACATAAGGCCTACTGGGCAACCAGATTCCTGAACTTTGATGCCAAATTAGCCGGAGAAAAAAGATTACTCCAGCTAAATGAGCTAGAGGAATTTAGACTCACTGCTTTCGAAAATGCCAAGCTTTATAAGGAGAAATAAAAAAGGTGAAAGCTGTCATCAAGAATCTTTGAACCAGGACAAAAGGTTCTGTTGTTTAACTCTAGGCTCAGGCTATTCCCTGGGAAACTAAAATCCCAGTGGAGGGGACCATATGTGATTACAAGTGTATCACCATATGGTTATGTGGAGCTTCAAGACATTGATTCTGATAAGAAGTTCATTGTTAATGGACAGAGAATCAAACACTATCTTGAAGGAAATGTTGAGCAAGAGTGCTCAAGGCTGAGGCTAGATTAAAAAACTCAGCAAGGTCCAGCTAAAGACAATAAAGAAGCGCTTGCTGGGAGGCAACCCAGCCATTGGGAAAATTTTTTCTGTTATTTTGCCCTATTCTTGATTTTATTTGTTTATATAAAGTTCACTGTTAATAAGGTAAAGAGTCAATTGCAGAGGTTCACAGGGTTACAGAAGGATTCAGCACACAAAACAGAAAAAAAGAGCTCACTGGCAAGAAAACGCCAGTAAGAGGCACAACTGGGCGTTAAACGCCCAAAAGGAGCATCTACTGGGCGTTTAACGCCAGTAATGATAGCCAGGGCATTAAACGCCAGAAAGAAGCAGCTTATGGGCGTTTAAAGCCAGATTGACAGCATCCTGGGCGTTCAGAAAAATGCCCAGTGACAAAGGGGTTTCTGGCGTTTAACGCCAGCTAGAAGCAACAGCTGGGCGTTAAACACCCAGACCAAGCACTAACTGGGCGTTAAACACCCAAAACATGCAGCAGTTGGGCGTTTAACGCCAGGAATGTGGGAAGTAGGCAATTTCGTTTTCAATTCAAATTTTTTCCATTTTTTATGTTTCAATTCATAATTTCTTGCAAAAACATGTCACAAACCCTAATTTCTAAAACCCGAATTTCAAAAAAATCAAATGTATCTTAATTCATAAGCCCTTTTTCAAATCCCTTTAAAAAAAAGCTATCTCTTTTCACTCTAAAATCTTTTCAAATCATCAATATCTTTTTCAAATCTTCACATCATCTTTTTCAAAATTCAGATTTATCTTTTTCAAATATCTTTCATATCTTTTCAATTTTAAATCATATCTTTTTCCTAGTATACTTTTCTTTTACAAATCATATCTTCTATCATATCTCCTTCTAAATTTTCGAACCCACCCTCCCTTTTTCCCTTTAAATACTCATTCGGTCTCCTCCTCTCCTCCACAAGTTGTGCTTGGCTCTCCCTCTTTCCCTCTCCTTTCTTTTCTTTTGCTTGAGGACAAGTAAGCCTCTAAATTTGGTGTGTTTATCCGTGATCACTAAGCCAATACCCACTAAGATCATGGCTCCCAAGGGAAAACAAACCGACTCAAGAGGCAAGAAGGAGAATATTCCAAAACCACTTTGGAATCAAGGGAAGTTCATAACCAAAGAACATTCAGACCATTTTTACAAAATAATGAGTCTAAGATCGGTGATCCCGAAAGTTAAATTCGATCTGAAAGAAGATGAATATCCGGAGATCCAAGAGCAAATTCGAAACAGGAGCTGGGAAGTCCTAGCTAATCCTGAAACAAAGGTGGGAAGAAACATGGTTCAGGAATTCTATGCTAATCTATGGCAGACGGACAGGCAGAGAATTGCTGGAACCGCATTCTATGACTATAGAACTCTGGTCAGAGGGAAGGTTGTTCACGCCCACCCTGACAAAATAAGGGAAATCTTCAAGCTGCCTCAACTGCAAGATGACCCAGATTCCTTCAATAGGAGAATGATGAGATCAAACCTGGGATTGGACAAAATCTTAGAGGACATATGCCTCCCTGGAGCCAAGTGGACAACCAACACAAAGGGTGCCCCGAACCAACTCAAGAGAGGAGATCTCAAACCAGTTGCCAGAGGCTGGCTGGACTTCATTGGGCGCTCTATACTGCCCACCAGCAACCGCTCTGAGGTCACCATCAGAAGAGCAGTGATGATTCATTGCATTATGCTAGAAAAAGAAGTGGAAGTTCATCAGCTGATTACTTGTGAGCTCTACAAAATTGCAAATAAGAACTCCAAAGATGCCAAATTGGCTTATCCAAGCTTAGTCTCTCTGCTATGTAAAGATGCTGGAATAAAAATGGGAGTAGATAAGTATATCTTAGTTGAACAACCAATCACCAAAAAGTCTATGGAAGGACTACAAGTGCAGGACGATCCCATCAAGAGAAAAGCAGAGGAGCTCCTCCCGGAAATCCCTCAAATTGAATACTGGTAGCGCCTAGAAGCATCTGTCACCAAGTTGCAAGAAGCTGTGGATCAACTGAAGGAAGAATAGCAAAATCAAAACAGCATGCTATGCAAACTGCTTAAAGAACAAGAAGAGCAAGGGCATGACATAAAGGAACTGAAGCGCCAGAAGCTGTCTCTTGAAGGGCCAAGCACTTCACAGACTAAAGAGGCATCTACCTCCCAAAATAAAGGTTGTTGAGTCCTAACTCTGAGATAATCTTTTATCTATGTTAAGAGTATATGAGTATTAGAGTTAGAGTCATTTATTTTTATGTCTTTAATTTCCTGTCTTTTATTATTAAGTGTCTTCTTTTATGCCTAATTTATATTATTTTTATTAAATAATAAATAAAAATTAGAGTATATGCCTTAAAGTCATGAATATCCTATGAATCCATCACCGTTCTTAAATAAAAAAAATGTTTTAATTACAAAAGAATAAGAAGTACATGGTTTCAAATTCATCCTTGAAACTAGTTTAATTATTTTGATGTGGTGACAATACTTTTTGTTTTCTGAATGAATGCTTGAATAGTGCATATGTCTTTTGAAGTTGATGTTTATGAATGTTAAATATGTTGGCTCTTGAAGAATAAGTAAAAAGGAGACAGGTTATCTGATGATCTGAAAAATCATAAAAATGATTCTTGAAGCAAGAAAAAGCAGTGAATACAAAAGCTTGCGAAAAAAAAAAGGAAAATATCGAAAAAAAAAGAAGAAAAAGCAAGCAGAAAAAGCCAAAAGCTCTTTAAACCAAAAGGCAAGAGCAAAAAGCCAATAGCCCTTAAAACCAAAAGGCAAGGGTAAATAAAAAGGATCCAAGGCTTTGAGCATCAGTGGATAGGAGGGCCTAAAGGAATAAAACCCTGGCCTAAGCGGCTAAACCAAGCTGTCCCTAACCATGTGCTTGTGGCGTGAAGGTGTCAAGTGAAAACTTGAGACTGAGCGGTTAAAGTCAAGGTCCAAAGCAAAATAAGAGTGTGCTTAAGAACCCTGGACACCTCTAATTGGGGACTTTAGCAAAGCTGAGTCACAATCTGAAAGGGTTCACCCAGTTATGTGTTTGTGGCATTTATGTATCCGGTGGTAATACTGGAAAACAAAGTGCTTAGGGCCACGACCAAGACTCATAAAGTAGCTGTGTTCAAGAATCAACATACTAAACTAGGAGAATCAATAACACTATCTAAATTCTGAGTTCCTATAGATGCCAATCATTCTGAACCTCAATGGATAAAGCGAGATGCCAAAACTATTCAAGAGGCAGAAAGCTACAAGTCCCGCTCATCTGATTGGAGCTAAGTTTCATTGATATTTTGGAATTTATAGTATATTCTCTTCTTTTTATCCTATTTGATTTTCAGTTGCTTGGGAACAAGCAACAATTTAAGTTTGGTGTTGTGATGAGCGGATACTTTATACGCTTTTTGGCACTGTTTTTAGTATGTTTTCAATGTAATTTAGTTAGTTTTTATTATATTTCTATTAGTTTTTAAATAAAAATCACAATTCTGGACTTTACTATGAGTTTGTGTGTTTTTCTATAATTTCAGGTATTTTCTGGCTGAAATTGAGCGAGCTGAGCAAAAATTTGATTCAGGCTGAAAAAGGACTGCTGATGTTGTTGGATTCTGACCTCCCTGCACTCAAAATGGATTTTCTGGAGCTACAAAACTCCAAATGACGCGCTCTCAATTGCGTTTGAAAGTAGACATCCAGGGCTTTCCTGCAATATATAATAGTTCATACTTTACTCAAGGATAGATGACGTAAACGGGCGTTCAACGCCAGTTCCATGTTGCAGTCTGGCCTCAAACGCCAGAAACAGGTTACAAATGGGAGTTGAATGCCAGAAACAGGTTACAACCTGGCGTTCAACTCCAGAAACAGCCTAGGCACGTGAGAAGCTTAAGTCTCAGCCTCAGCACACACCAAGTGGGCCCCAGAAGTGGATTTCTGCACCATCTATCATAGTTTAGTCATTTTCTGTAAACCTAGGTTACTAGTTTAGTATTTAAACAACTTTTAGAGGTCTATTTCACACCTCATGACATTTTAGATCTGAACTTTGTACTCTTTGATGGCATGAGTCTCTAAACTCCATTGTTGGGGGTGAGGAGCTCTGCTGTGTTTCGATGAATTAATGCAACTATTTATGTTTTCTATTCAAACACGCTTGTTTCTATCTAAGATGTTCATTCGCACTTCAATATGATGGATGTGATGATCCGTGACAGTCATCACCATTCTCAATCTATGAACGCGTTCCTGACAACCACCTCCGTTCTACCTTCGATTGAATGAATATCTCTTGGATTCCTTAATCAGAATCTTCGTGGTATAAGCTAGAATCCATTGGCAGCATTCTTGAGAATCCGGAAAGTCTAGACCTTGTCCGTGGTATTCCGAGTAGGATTCAGGGATTGAATGATTGTGACGAGCTTCAAACTCGCGTGTGTTGGGCATAGTGACAGACGCAAAAGGATCAATGGATCCTATTCTGACATGATCGAGAACCGATAGATGATTTGCCGTGCGGTGACAGCGCACCTGGACCTTTTTCACTGAGAGGACGGATGGTAGCCATTGACAACGGTGATCCACCAACACACAGCTTGCCATAGGAGGAACCTTGCGTGCATGAAGAAGAAGACAGGGAGAAAGCAGAGATTCAAAAGACAAAGCATCTCCAAAACTCCAACATATTCTCCATTACCGCAGAACAAGTATTTATTTCATGCTCTTTTATTCTTCACAATTCAAACTGATAACTATAATTGATATCCTGACTAAGAGTTACAAGATAACCATAGATTGCTTCAAGCCAACAATATCCGTGGGATTTGACCCTTACTCACGTAAGGTATTACTTGGACGACCCAGTTCACTTGCTGGTTAGTGGTACGAGTTGTGAAAAGCGTGATTCACAATTCGTGCACCAATAATATGAATGAATTAAAAAGATTTGAAAAGAAATTGGGAAGTTAAATGAGTTTTTGAAAAAGATCTGAAAAGAATTTAAAGGGGAATTAAAAGGAATTTATAAGATTATGAACTTTTGTTAATGGAAGTTAGAAATTGAATGTTTGTAATGTTTAGATGCAGAAAATTTTGAATTAAAACAAGAAAATTCGAAAAAAATTTGGATTGAAAACGAAATTACCTCTCCCCTGTCTATTCTGGCGTTAAACGCCCAGAATGATATCCATTCTGGCGTTTAGCGCCCATTTGGTGGCCATTTTGGACGTTTAACGCCTATCCAAGTACCCTAGCTGGCGTTAAACGCCAAAAATCCTTCTTCACTGGGTGTTTTTCTGAACGCCCAGAATGCTGCCATTTCTGGCGTTAAACGCCCAGAATGCTGCCCATTCTGGCGTTTAACGCCCAGAATGCTACCTTTACTGGTGTTAAACGCCCATAATGGTAGCCATTCTGGCGTTTAACACCCAGTTTGCCTCCTAACTGGCGTTTTGACGCCAGTGAGCTCCTTTCCTCTGTGATATCTCTGTTTTATGTCTTGAACCTCCATTTTCCTGACTTTTTCACTGAAAATATATTTATTGACAAGGAAAACAAAATTAAAAAGACTTATCTAACTGTTACAAACATATAATTATTGATAATGGCTGGGTTGCCTCCCAGCAAGCGCTTCTTTATTGTCTTTAGCTAGACTTTACTGAGTTTTTAACTTAGTCTCAGCTTTGAGCATTCTTGCTCAACATTATTTTCAAGGTAATGCTTGATTCTTTGTCCATTAACAATGAACTTTTTGTCAGAATCAATATCTTGAAGTTCTATATAGCCATATGGTGACACACTTGTAATCACATGTGGGCCCTTCCACCGGGATTTCAATTTCCCGGGGAACAATCTGAGCCTAGAGTTAAACAGCAGGACCTTCTGTCCTATCTCAAAGACTCTATATGACAGCCTTTTGTCATGCCATCTTTTTGCTTTCTCCTTGTAGATTTTAGCATTTTTGAAAGCACTGAGTCTGAATTCCTCTAGCTCATTCAACTGGAGTAATCTCTTTTCTCCAGCTATCTTAGCATCAAGGTTTAGCAACTTGGTTGCCCAGTAGGCCTTGTGTTCCAGTTCTACTGGTAGATGACAGGCTTTTCCATACACAAGCTGGTATGGAGAGGTTCCTATAGGAGTCTTGAATGCTATTCTGTATGCCCATAGAGCATCATCTAGACCTCTTGCCCAATCCTTTCTACGGGTACTTAAAGTCCATTCTAGGATTCATTTGAGTTATCTATTTGAGACTTCAGCCTGCCCATTTGTGTGTGGATGATATGGAGTGACCACTTTATGGTTAATTCCATATCTGACCAGAGCAGAGTCAAGCTGTTTATTGCAGAAATGGGTGCCTCCATCACTGATCAGTATCCTAGAGACACCGAACCTGCTGAAGATATGCTTCTGGAGGAATTTCATCACTGTCTTAGTATCATTAGTGGGTATTGCAATTGCCTCTACCCATTTAGATACATAGTCTACTGCTACCAGAATATAAGTGCTTGAGTATGATGGTGGAAAGGGACCCATGAAGTCAATACCCCATACATCAAACAACTCAATCTCTAAGATCCCTTGCTGAGGCGTGGCATAACCGTGAGGCAGATTACCAGCTCTTTGGCAACTGTCACAGTTACGTACAAACTCTCGAGAGTCTCTGTAGAGAGTAGGCCAGTAGAAATCACATTGGAGAATCTTGGTGGCTGTCCGCTCACCTCCGAAATGTCCTCCATATTGTGATCCATGGCAATGCTATATGATCTTCTGTGCCTCTTCTCTAGGTACACATCTACGGATCATTCCGTCTGCACACCTCTTAAAGAGGTATGGTTCATCCCACAGGTAGTACTTTGCATCAGTGATTGATTTTTTTGTTTGCTGCTTACTGTACTCCTTGGGTATGAATCTCACAGCTTTATATTTTGCAATGTCTGCAAACCATGGTACTTGCTGAATGGCAAAGAGTTGCTCATCCATAAAGGTTTTAGAGATCTCAGTAGAAGGGAGGGATGCTCCTCCTACTGGTTCTATGCAGGACAAATGACCTGCTACTTGGTTCTCTATCCCTTTTCTGTCTCTTATTTCTATATCAAACTCTTGCAGAAGCAACACCCATCTTATGAGTCTGGGTTTTGATTCCTGCTTTGTGAGGAGATATTTTAGAGCAGCATGGTCAGTGTACACAATCACTTTTGATCCTACTAAATAAGATCTGACTTGGTCAATGGCATAAACCACTGCAAGCAACTCCTTTTCTGTGGTTGTGTAATTCTTCTGTGCATCATTTAAAACACGGCTGGCATAATAGATGACATGCAGAAGCTTGTAATGCCTTTGTCCCAATACTGCACCAATGGCATGGTCACGGGCATCACACATTAGTTCGAATGGTAATGTTCAGTCTGGTGTAGAAATAACTGGTGCTGTGACCAGCTTAACTTTCAGAGTTTCGAACGCTTGCAGACACTCCGTGTCAAAGATAAATGGCGTGTCAGCAGCTAGCAGATTGCTCAGAGGTTTTGCAATTTTTGAAAAATCCTTTATAAACCTCCTATAGAATCCTGCATGTCCCAAAAAGCTTCTAATGCCTTAACATTAGCAGGTGGTGGTAATTTTTCAATTACCTCTACCTTAGCTTGATCCACCTCTATTCCCTTGTTTGAAATTTTATGCCCAAGAACAATTCCTTCAGTCACCATAAAGTGACATTTCTCCCAGTTTAAAACTAGGTTAGTCTCTTGGCACCTTTTCAGAACAAGTGTTAGATGGTCAAGACAGGAGCTGAATGAGTCTCCAAATACTGAGAAGTCATCCATGAAGATTTTCGAAAATTCTCTACCATATCAGAGAAGATAGAAAGCATGCACCTCTGAAAGGTTGCAGGTGCATTGCACAGACCAAATGGCATCCTTCTGTAGGCAAATACTCCAGAAGGACATGTAAATGTTGTTTTCTCTTGGTCCTGAGGATCCACTGCAATTTGGTTGTAACCTGAATAGCCAACTAAAAAAGAAGTAGTATTCATGACCTGCTAGTCTCTCTAGCATCTGGTCTATGAATGCCAAAGGAAAATGATCCTTTCTAATGGCTGTATTGAGTCTTCTGTAGTCAATACACATACGCCGCCTTGTAACTGTTCTTGTAGGAACCAGTTCATTCTTTTCATTATGAACCACTGTCATGCCTCCCTTCTTGGGGACAACTTGGATAGGGCTCACCCAAGGGCTATCAAAAATAGGATAAATAATCCCAGCCTCCAGTAACTTAGTGACCTCTTTCTGCACCACCTCCTTCATGGTTGGATTTAGCCACCTCTGTGGTTGAACCACTGGCTTAGCATTATCCTCTAATAGGATCTTGTGCATGCATCTTGCTGGGCTAATACCCTTAAGATCACTTATGGACCACCCAAGAGCTGTCTTGTGTGTCCTTAGCACCTGAATTAGTGCTTTCTCTTCCTGTGGATTTAAGGCAGAGCTTATGATCACCGGAAAAGTGTCACCTTCTCCCAGAAATGCATATTTCAGGGATGGTGGTAGTGGTTTGAGCTCGGGTTTAAGAGGCTTATCCTCTTCCTAAGGAATTTTCAGAGGTTCTTTTATTCTCTCTGGTTCCTCCAGATCAGGCTGAACATCCTTAAAAATGTCTTCTAGCTCTGATTCGAGACTCTCAGTCATATTGACCTCTTCCACCAAGGAATCAATAACATCTGCACTCAGGCAGTCTTTTGGTGTGTCTAGATGCTGCATGGCTTTGACAGCATTCAACTTAAACTCATCCTCATTGACTCTCAGAGTTATCTCTCCTCTTTGGACATCAATGATGGTTCGTCCAGTTGCTAGGAAAGGTCTTCCTAGAATGAGAGTTGCACTCTTGTGCTCCTCCATTTCTAGCACTACAAAGTCAGTAGGAAAGGCAAATGGCCTAACATTGATAATCATGTCTTCAATTATGCCTGATGGGATTTTAATGGAGCCATCAGCAAGTTGGAGGCATATCCGGGTTGGTTTAACTTCATCAGTCAAACCAAGCTTTTTGATAGTGGATGTAGGTATTAGGTTGATACTTGCCCCAAGGTCACATAGAGCTGTCTTGGTACAAGTATCCTCTAATGTGCATGGTATCATAAAGCTTCCGGGATCTTTAAGCTTCTCTGGTAAGCTTTTCAAAATGACTGCACTGCAATCTTTAGTGAGGAAAACTTTTTTAGTTTCTCTCCAATCCTTCTTATGACTTAAGATCTCTTTCATGAACTTAGCATAAGAGGGTATTTGCTCAAGTGCCTCTGCAAACGGAATCTTTATTTCAGGAGTCCTAAGATAGTTTGCAAAGCGGGCAAATTGCTTATCCTGTTCTGCTTGGCGGAGTTTCTGAGGATAAGGCATCTTGGCTTTGTATTCTACAACCTTAGTTGCTGCAGGTTTATTTCCTACAGAAGTGGTTGGAGAAGCCCGCTTAAGGGGGTTGTTATCAGCATTTGCAGGTGTCTGACCCCTTAGTGGCGTTTGAACGCCAGGATTGGGGGCTGCATGGGCGTTTAACGCCAGATTGCCACCCTTTTCTAGCATTTGGACGCCAGAACTGGCCATCCTTTAGGCGTTTAACGCCACCTTTTCACCCTTTTCTGGCGTTTAAACGCCTGAATTATTCCTCTCAGGGCTCTTACTATCCTCAGAGGGATTTTGGGTGGTGGTTTGGTTATCCTTTATCAGTTGTTCCTTTCTTGGCTTCCTGCTACCTTGGATTGATATATTCAGTGTTTTTCCACTTCTTAATTAAACAGCTTGGCATTCTTCTGTTATCTGTTTAGATAGCTGTTGTCTTGTCTGATCCAATTGTGATTCATATTTTGGTTAGCATTTTTAGTATCTTAGAGCATCTCTTTGAATTCTGCGAACTGTTTTGTTATAATAAGCAATTGCTGGTTGAGCTCAGCAACTTGTTCTTGAGGACTAAGTTCAGTGGATACTGCTTTAGCCTCTTCTTTCAGGGAGGACTTTTTAAGTACAAATGCTGATTTCTAGCAACTGTATCAATGAGCTCTTGAGCCTCTTCAATTGTCTTTCTCATGTGTATCAATCCACCAGCTGAATGGTCTAGAGACATCTGGGCCTTTTCTGTAAGCCCGTAGTAAAAGATGTCTAACTATACCCACTTTGAAAATATTTCAGAAGGGCATTTCCTTAGCATCCCTCTGTACCTCCCCCAAGCATTATAAAGAGATTCATGATCCTCTTGTTTAAAGCCTTGGATGTCCAGCCTTAGCTGTGTCATCCTTTTTGGAGGGAAAAATTGATTCAGGAATTTGTCTGATAACTGTTTCCATGTTCTTATGCTTTCTGTGGGTTGGTTATTTAACCACCTCTTAGCTTGATCTTTTACAGCAAATGGAAACAGTAATAATTTATAGACATCCTGATCCACTTCTTTATCACGCACTGTGTCAGTAATTTGTAAGAACTGTGCCAGAAACTCAGTAGGTTCTTCCTGTGGAAGACCGGAATACTGGCAATTTTGCTGCACCATGATAATGAGCTGAGGATTTAGCTTAAAACTGCTTGCTTTGATGGGAGGTGTTCCGAGGGTTACCTGAAACTGTAGGTCAATCTCGGACGAGATCTTCTGTGCTAATCGTAACTGACGTGTCCGGTTGGTGGATGGTGGACGGAGCGGCCGTGTCCGACTTGTTGGATTGGCTATGCTGCTGATCCTTTGTCACCAGAGGGTGGTGGTACCTGCAAGGGACTCCGATGCTTAAGTCAGCAAGGGTATTAAGCAGGTTTTTAGTAGAATCAGAGTATGAGTTATACCTGGGTGCTCCAGTGTTTTTATAATGGTGTGGAGTGACCTTCTTAGATAAGATAAGTTAGTTATCTTATTTTATCTTATCTTATCCTTGAGTGAGGTCATCTTATCTTCAAGGGAACCGCCCTTATCTCTATAGGCTTGGGCTGCCTTTGGATTTGGGTCATGTTCCTCTATTCGGGCCCTTTATTGGGCTTTCCTGGCAATTTGACCGAGCTCTTTGAGAAGAGGTCGGATAGTCAGACCTAAAGAGGTCAGTCGCCATGTCGCTAAACATCCCGGGTCGGATAGCTCGACCCAGGGTATGAACAGTGCCCCTGTTCGAGTTCGGTCTTTCTTTTGAGGTCGAGTCTTAGTTTTAGGACTTCGATCCTTCTTTGGTTGAAGCCGAACTCGATCATTTTGTTGACTTCATCTTTTGTAGAGTTCTCCTTTTTTTTGAATGCGAAACGTTTTTCCTTTCGCTTCTTCTAAAAGCGCGCGCTTTGCATTAGCGCTCTGGTCTTCAGAATGTGCGAGGGTTTAGTACCTTCATTAATTGATTTTTAATGCTCCATTTCTCTTGGCTCTTTTATTTTGAACTTTACAAAAAAAAAATGGTTTTCTCTTATCTGTAACTTCCCCCCCTTTTCTCTCTGTCTTTCTGTTTCGCATTTTTTCTGCGACGTTGTGATTGTGGGTGCTTTGCTTGAAAGGTGATTCCGGATTTAGTTGCTCCGTTCTTCAACTTCTTCAAAGCTTTCTCCTTTCTCTTCAGGTTGGCTCTTGCTTTCTTTACTTCTTTCGTCGTTTTTATTTCTTTTAGTAAAGTTTAAATTTTTGCTTGAGTGCATTGTTGGAAAGCTTGAACCTTTTCGTGTTTTTGCGCCTGCTTGTTATGGTGATGTATCTTTCTGGCTTTCTTTTGGCCTTACGCATACTTTGGTGTTTCTTTTGATGATTAGGGCTTATCTTAGGGCTTTGCATGTTTGTTGCATTACTGTTGTTTTTGTAGCTTCTGTAGGATAATGGCACCTCTTATTTCTGAAAAAAGGTTGCATCTTTGATGATTTTTCTTGGTATATTTTGTTGCTTGGTAGCTCTTTTGTAGACTGAGACTGTAGTTGCGAGGTGGATTTTAACAATCTTTTTTCCTCTTCGGAGTGTTGATTGGGAGAAAGTTTTCTCTGTTGTGATAGCTTTGTGGAGAATGATGGTCTTCTTGGTGATCTTGCTCTGATTTGTGTCTTTTTTGCTTAGAGTTTTTTGCTAGGTTGTTTTAGTTTCTGTAGGTTTTCCTAAGTCTTTGCTCTGTGTCACTGCCTCCAAAGGATGCCTCTGGACCTTGGTGTGTGTCTTGGGGCTTTCCTTTTACTATTTGTATTGCTCTGGATCATGTTGTCCGAGTTGTTTTGATACCGTCCGAGCTGTCATTTGGTTAGTAATCCATTTTCTTTTCTTTATTTGCAGGACTAGTTGGCCATGTCTTCTCGCAAAAATATTGTAGAGACGTCTTCTAAGGTTTCTGAGGGGATGTCCGACTGGTTGGACTCCCTTGTGTTAATGTGTGTTTACGTGGTGAATGCTGAGTTTTGTGTGGAACTTAGGAAACCTCACCGTCTCTGTAAGAGTAGAGATCAGGAAAAGAACTATGAATTGGTAGCACCTGATTCCGAGGAGAGGGTTTGCTTTCCTGCTCTGACCCGGGGGGAGCGCCTTTTCTTTTATGCTTATGACTATTTTTCAGCCAGTTGAATATTACTTTTCCTTTCACTTCCTTTGAGACCGATTTGTTGTGGTCGTGTAATGTAGCTCCATCCCAGCTCCATCCGAACTCCTGAGGTTTTATCAAGATCTTTCAGCTGCTTTGCCAAGAGTTGGACGTTACTCCTTCTCAGACTCTCTTCCTATATCTTTTTGTTTTAACCAAGCCTAGGACTACCAAAAAGAAAGCTTCTTGGGTTTCTTTTAGGTCTTCCCAGGGACATAAATTTTTGCTATGTATGACGAGTCCTTTAGGGATTTTAAGAATTACTTTTTTAAGGTCCGAGCTGTCGAGGGAGCTCGACCGTTTTTCTTAGAAGCAAATAATGAGCCTGCCTTCCCCTTGTGTTGGCAAAAGAAAGTGGTAGTGTCTCGATACACGTGGGAGATGCTTGACGAGGTCGAGCAGTCTTTTGCAAATGTCTTGGAGGATATTTGGGGGAAACCTCCCCATCTTGATACCAAGAAGTTTTTGGGGGATCCATCCCTCGTCCGAACTGCGCTGGGTATTGATCAATATATTTTGCTCTATTTTTACTTTGCTTCCTTCTTTTTCCAGTTTGTAATCTGCTTCTATGGTTGATTCTGTTTTTCAGAGATGGCCAAGAATAATGAGTCTATGAAAGCCTTTAAAAAGGTGAGGAAGGCTACTGTGGCCCAAAACATCTCGGCCAGAGTGGCTGGGGAAGGGTCTTCTCGTGTTCCTCCCAAACAGCTGGTGCCGAGTTCTCCTAGACCGAGGAGGATGATTCCTACCCCACGGGTCCATGTGCTCGATCCTCCCCAGGCTTCTACTGCTGTCTCTTCTCCTACGGTCGTTCCTCCTTCAAAAAGACCTCGGACCGTTGAGCCCTTCAATCTAGATGCTTCTGACTTTGATGCTGTTGGGTTTGTCGACCAGCAGATTGGTCCCTATGGCGTCATTCCTACTGACGATGTTTCTCTTCTTCATCACTTGGACTTTATTACCCGTAGTAGTATTAAAATGGCACATATGGGGGCGGCTCTGTAACAAACTACCCAGGATCTTTCTATTCATGTAACGAAGGCCTTCATGGAGGAGGCTAAATCAGAGTTCGATCGGATGAAGGGTTTGAAGGAAGAGCTTGAGGTAAAAGTGGCTAAGTTGGAGAAAGAGTTGGAGGGTGAGAAGACTAGAGCTATTGCTTTGGCGGCTTCTGCAAAGTTGGCTAAGGATACAGCGTTGAAGCATAAGGAGAGCTACGTCACCACTTACAGGGAGCTGATGGATCTCAGGGAGAGTTTGGAGTCTGTCCGAGCTGATTATGCCGAGCTTCAAGGTCATCTTGTAGGCAGTGTTAATGCTGCTTATGAGAATTTGAAGGAGCAGGTTCGAGTTCTTGCGCCCAAGCTCGACCTTACTCTGTTCAGCTTGGACAACATTGTGAAGGATGGTAAAATTGTCCCTGATGATCCTGATGATGATGACGATGTTGAGCCTCCTCCTGTGCCTGCTGCCAAAGTTTCTGTTACGCCGACTTCTTCAACTCCTGCAGCTGAGGTTGGTCATCCCGAGTCGGATCCTGATTGTCAGGTCCTAAACCGGGATGATGGGACGGTAGATGTGGTGCCTCTTCAGACTCGTCCTTCTTTACCTCGTGATACTGCGACCGGGAACTCTTTGGATCCTTTATGATTGTGTTTTGTATATAGCCCAGCTTGTGGGCTTTGAACTTTTTATATCTTGTAGTTTTGTGGTTCTGACTTCTTGATACTCTTTTAGTTTCTTTTTTAGCAACTTTATTTTGAAAAACAAAGTAGTTTCTCGAACTCTTGGGGCAGACTTTTGGTAGCCTCTTGGGTTTGTTATTATTATAACTTGTGCTTTTCATAACATGTTTGTCTGCATCTGTCTGGTACCTTTTTAGGTTTTTGGGAGTGTTGGAGCCTTGTTGTCCGATCTCTTTTGATTGCCTTTGTATTTTCATACTTGTGGCTTGATTCTTTTGAGGTTGTGGATGTTTGGGTCCAACTTTGTATGTCGATATCCTCACTTCTGCCTGAAGTTATTTCTAGTAATCCGTTTTGTTTGGACCTTTGTTAGGTCTCTGTTAGGAATTACTTTTTATAATGTTAAGGTTTTTGGGCCAACTTCTTTACATTAGTCCTTCCTAGTAGTCCTCTTTTTGAACCTTTGTCAGGTCTCTTCTAGGGATTACTTTTTATAAGTTGTTTGTGGGAGGCCGACTTCATCATGTCGGTCTCTTCTAAATTATTTCTAGTAATCCTCTTTTTGGACCTTTGTCAGGTCTCTTTTAGGGATTACTTTTTATAACTTGTTTGTAGGAGGCCGACTTCATCATGTCGGTCTCTTCTAAGTTATTTTTAGTAATCCTCTTTTTGGACCTTTGTCAGGTCTCTTTTAGGGATTACCTTTTATAACTTATTTATGGGAGGCCGACTTCATCATGTCGGTCTCTTCTAAGTTATTTCTAGTAATCCTCTTTTTGGACCTTTGTCAGGTCTCTTTTAGGGATTACTTTTTATAACTTGTTTGTGGGAGGCCGACTTCATCATGTCGGTCTCTTCTAAGTTATTTCTAGTAATCCTCTTTTTGGACCTTTGTCAGGTCTCTTTTAGGGATTACTTTTTATAAGTTGTTTGTGGGAGGCCGATTTCATCATGCCGATCTCTTCTAAGTTATTTCTAGTAATCCTCTTTTTTAGGGCTGGCCAGGCCTCTTTCCAGGGATTGACTTTTTATAACTTTGGTTATTGTGGTCGACTGGTCCGACTTCTTTACGGCGGCCTGTCTTTTAAGTTATTTTTAGCAACCCATTTTATTAAGACCTCGTCAGGTCCTTTCTATGGATCACTTTCGATAACTTCTTGCATTATTCTGTTTTTGTCGCTTTTTCATCTTTGCTGATTTTGTCGAAGTTAGGTTTGATCCTTGTTTGGTTGACCTTTTGATGAATTCGGTTTTCATCTTCTTTGGTCTTTATTGTGGACGGTGAATTTGATCTTCACTTTCTACCGATCTTGTAGCTTTATAATTGGACGATAAATTTTTAGCGTTTCAGACTAATATGTCTTGAGAATTTGTAGAAAATCTAAAAAACTTTATTCAAAAGAAAATGCAAATATATACATGTGGGAGTTTTATCCCTCTAAGTCGGGTAATTTGTAGATCTTGGCTTGGCACCTCATTAAAAAACCTTTTCAGGAAAAAGAGTGCACCTTATCCTAAGATCTTTATTACCTTCAACTATAGTACCTTCTTAGGTTAAAGGCGTGCCATGACCTAGGAAGCTCTCGCCCTTCGAGTTCGGACAGTTTGTAGTAGCCCTTTCCAAGTACTTCTATGACTCGGTAGGGTCCTTTCCAGTTTGCTGCCAGCTTTCCTTCTCCCGGTCGAGTTGTTCTGATATCATTTTGGATTAGGATGAGGTCGTTCTCGGCAAAACCTCGTGGCACTACCTTTTGATTATATCTTGAAGCCATTCGACGTTTTAATGCCTCTTCCCTGATCCGAGCTCTTTCTCGAATTTCTGGAAGTAGGTCGAGTTCTTCCCTTTGAAGTTGGGAGTTGGCTTCTTCATTATAGTGGATCACTCTGGGCGACCCTTCTTCGAGTCCTTTCGCTCTTTTGCGGTATTCTATCTTCTAGATTCGAGTCGTGGTCGTTGTCATGGTTGTCCGCCATGGTGATAGGATGACTTTCAGCTTCCCCGGCAACGGCGCCAATGTTCCGAGGATTACCTGAAACTGTAGGTCGATCTCGGACGAGATCTTCTGTGCTGATTGTAGCTAACGTGTCCGGCTGGTGGATGGTGGCCGGAGCGGCCGTGTCCGAATTGTTGGACTGGCTATGCTGCTGATCCTTTGTCACCGGAGGGTGGTGGTACCTGCAAGGGACTCCGATGCTTAAGTTAGTAAGGGTATTAAGCAGATTTTTAGTAGAATCGGAGTATGAGTTATACCTGGGTGCTCCAGTGTATTTATAATGGTGTGGAGTGACCTTCTTAGATAAGATAAGTTGGTTATCTTATCTTATCTTTGAGTGAGGTCATCTTATCTTCAAGGGAACTGCCCTTATCTCTATAGGCTTGGGCTGCCTTTGGATTTGGGTCGTGTTCCTCTATTCAGGCCCTTTATTGGGCTTTCCTGGCAATTTGACCGAGCTCTTTGAGAAGAGGTTGGATAGTCGGACCTGAAGAGGTCGGTCGCCTTGTCGCTAAACATCCCGGGTCGGATAGCTCGACCTAGGGTATGAACAGGAGGTATACAGATACTACTCCCATATGCAGCAGTAATGGGGTTAGCATATGACCCCAGACTCCTTCTGAACTGTTCATTTTCACTTAGGTCCATGATGGAGAAAAGGGAATTGATGTGAATTGCAAATAAAATATATATTTTTTTATTTTAATTAATTAAAAGCAAACCGAACAAATAAAAAAAATAAGATAAAATAAAGCAATTGGAAAATTAAAATATAAATTTCGAACACTAAAAGAAAAAAATAAATTCAAAAACTAAAATAATTACTTAATTAAGAAGAATTGAAAAACTTTGGATATAATTTTTGAAAAGGATTTTAAATTTTGAAATTTTAAAACTAGGATAAGATAAAATAAAAATTTTAAAATAAAAAATCTGAATTTTTAAAAGAGATTTTCGAAAATTCAATTAAATAAAGAGGAAAGATATTTTTAAATTTAATGAGGAAAGAGAAAAATAATAGAATGACACCAAACTTAGAATTTTTAGATCAAAACAAAGAAAACTTTGAATGTCAAGATGAATACCAAGAACACTTTTTAAAAATTTTTAAGAAAATAGAAACACAAAGGACACCAAACTTAAAAATTTTTTATATTTTGGACACTAATAATTCGAAAAATAGAAAGAAAAAATAAAATCATGCAATTGACACCAAACTTAAAATATGAAACTAGACTCAAACAGAAGACTAAATTATGAAGTTATTGGTTCTAAAAATTTTTTGAAAATAATTTAGAAAAAGAAAATATGGATTCTAAAATTTTAACCAGAAACAATAATAGAAGACTCTAAACTAAAAAGATAAATTTCTCCTAATCTAAGGAACAAAATAAACCGTCAATTGTCCAAACTCGAACAATCTCCGGCAACGGCGCCAAAAACTTGGTGCTCGAAATTGTGATTACACTTTTCACAATTCCGCACAACTAACCAGCAAGTGCACTGGGTCGTCCAAGTAATACCTTACGTGAGTAAGGGTCGATCCCACAGAGATTGTCGGCTTGAAGCAAGCTATGGTTATCTTGTAAATCTCAGTAAGGAGATTAATGATAATAGTGGTTATATTTATGAAAATAAATAACATTAAATAAACAGTACTTGTGATTCAGTAATGAGAAGCAGGTTGAGGCTCCGGAGATGCTCTGTCATCTGAATCTCTGCTTTCCTACTGTCTTCTTCTCCAAGCACGCATGGCTTCCTTCCATGGCAGGCTGTAAGATCCTTTCGAATGAAAACAAATCCATATGCGCTGTCACCGCACGGCTAATAATCTGTGGGTTCCTACTAGCATCGGAAAAGGACCCTTGTCCTTTTGCACACTGTCACTGCGCCTAACATTCGCAGGTTTGAAGCTCGTCACAGTCATCCCTTTCCAGATCCTACTCGGAATACCACAGACAAGGTTTAGACTTTCCAGATCCCAGGAATGCTGCCAATTGGTTCTAGCCTATACCACGAAGGTTCTAATCTCATGGATCAGAGACCCAAGAGATACACACTCAAGCTGTCGCCCAATGACTACGTTGAGCTCAGATAGAACAAGAGTGGTTGTCAGGCACATGTTCATAGCATTGAGAAAAATGATGAGTGTCATGGATCATCATCTTCTCCCGATTGAAGTACGAATGAGTATCTTAGAATATAATCAAGCATGATTGAATAGAAAACAGTAGTAATTGCATTAATCCATTGAAACACAGCAGAGCTCCTCACCCCCAACCATGGGGTTTAGAGACTCATGCCATCAGAAATACAATATGAAGTGTAAAAATGTCATAAGGTTCTCAATGAATCTCTAAAAGTAGTTTTTATACTAGAATAGTAACCTAGGTTTACAAAAAATGAGTAACTAAGTGCAGATAGTGCAGAATTCCATTTCTGGGACCCACTTGGTGTGTGCCTGGGCTGAGCTTTCAAGCTTTCACGTTCATATGCCCAAAGTTGGTGTTAAATGGCACCCCATGTGCCATAATGGGCGTTTAACGCCGAAAAAGGTGCCAGTTCTGGCGTTTTACGCCAGACAATTTTAGGCTGACTTTGGACGCTGGTTTGGGCCATCAAATCTCGAGAAAAATATCAACTATTATATATTGCTGGAAAGCCCAAGATGTCTACTTTCCAACGCAATTAAGAGCGCATAAATTGGACTTCTGTAGCTCGAGCAAATCCATTTTGAGTGCAGGAGGGTCAGAATCCAACAGCATCTGTAGTCCTTTTTCAGCCTCTGAATCAGATTTTTGCTCAAGTCCCTCAATTTCAGCCAGAAAATATCTGAAATTACAGAAAAACACACAAACTCATAGTAAAGTCCAGAAATGTGATTTTTGAATAAAAACTAATAAAAATATAATAAAAAGTAACTAAATTATACTAAAAACTACTTAAAAACACTGCCAAAAAGGGTATAAATTATCCGCTCATCAATGGTGCAGGAGTCTCTTCTTCCTTCTTGGTTTCAGATTCATTTTCAGCTTCTTCTTCTTGCTTGTTTTGACTTGGGAATGCTTCCTCCACAACCTTCCCACTTCTTAGTGTGATGGCCTTGCATTCCCCTCTTGGGTTGGCCATGATATCACTAGGGAATGTATGTGTAGGCATTGGTATCTGTTTAGACAAGCTCCTTAGTTGTGCTTCCAGTTTTAAAATTGCTGCCCCTTGGTTCCTTTTTTTGGATCTGACCTCCTCTTGGTTTGCATCTATCTTTTTGTCAGCTTGCACTTGTCTCTCTGCAACAGTGGAAACGGTCCCTGTTAGTTGTGCTATAGCAACCTCTAATCTTCCAAAGTTGTTGCTGATATCACATGGTTGCATGGTTAAGGACAATGCATCTTGAGGGTCGTTATTGTATGGTTGTTGGGTGGGATGGTAGGGTTATTGTATTGGTTGGAGTGGTATAGTTTGTGATCTTGGCTGTGCTTTTGTTAGTTTCCCCACCCAAAATTTGGGTGGTTTTTCTAACCTGGGTTGTATGTCTTGGCATTGGGATCATATGGTGGTCTAGCGGAATTGTTCACATAGTTGGCTTGCTCCCATTCACCTTCAACTGCTGGGTTCTCTTCCTCTTGTGTGGGTGCTTAAGCTTGAATAGTTGAGACTTGGTACTCATCCATCTGCTTGGTTAGGGCCGCTAATTGAGCTGTGATCACCTTGTTCTGAGCTAACAGGGCATCTATGGAATTGAGCTCCATCACTCCTCTTCTTTGAGTTCTATCTGAGGCATAGAAATACTCATTATTGGAAACAGTTTCTATGACATCTATAACCTCTTCAATTGTCTTCTTCTTGTTGAATGAGCCTCCAGAAGAGTGATCTAGGGCCTTCTTTGACTCATACGATAGCCCCTCATAGAAGATGTACAATTTCACCCATTCGTTGAATATGTCTGGAGGGCATTTTCTTGTCAACTCCTTGAATTTCTCCCAAGCCTCATGAAGAGTTTCACCATCTTATTGTCTAAAAGTTTGCACCTCAATTCTCAATCTATTGACTCTTTATGGAGGGTAGAATCTTGCTAAGAATTTGTTAATAACATCCTCCCAAGTTGTCAAGCTTTCCTTAGAAATGATTCCAATCACTTTGATGCCTTATCCCTGAGAGAAAAAGGGAATAAAAGCAGTTTGTAGATCAGGATGGACACCATTGCACTTCACTGTGTCACATATTCTCACAAATGTTGTTAGATGTTGGTTGGGATCTTCCTGGGTGCTACCTCCGAATGAACAATTATTTTGAACAAGTGTGATGAGTTGAGGCTTTAACTCAAAGCTATTAGCATGAATTGTTGGTTTTAGAATGCTACTTCCACAAATTCCTGGGTTTGGGTTGATGTAAGAGCCTAGAACTCTCTTCTCTTGCCCAACATGATTGCCAGCATCTTCTCCAACATGGTTATGCACCTCTTCCTCTATAGTAACTCCCAGATCTTCCTCCACTACTTCCTCTCCAACTATTCCTTTGCTTCTTGCTTCCCTTCTTAGTCTAAGGAAGGTCCTCTCAGGTTCACTGTCAAAAGAGGATGAAGTTTCTCCTCTTCTACCTGTCATACATTCAACAAACAGCAAGCAGAGGACAAGTGAATGAATCACTCTTGTTAAGACTTATGGTTAGTTTGACTGGTGCAATTAATCAAATAGTTAGTTGATTAGTAAAAAAATTGGAAATATACACAATGAACAGCTGGAATAATCAAATGAAAAAGAAGAAAGTAAGGAACTGAAATTAAAGGAATTAGCAAGGTAATTAAAATTGCTTAATCTAGCTACCCATCAATTTAGTCATTGTCAAATTTAAACCAATCATCGGCAACAGCGCCATAAAACTTGATGACCAGAATTCACTCCCTATATAGAATAATGAATCCGTTTTTTTGCCAAGCGCACCAAAATATCGTCAAGTAATAACCCACTAGGAGTGGGGTCGAATCCACAGAGATTGGTAGATTTGAGCAATTTTAATCAATCGGTGAATTAGTCAAACTGAGCAATATAGATTGTGATTGTAGAATTCTAAACGATCAGAAATGTAAATGACTTAAAAGTAAAGAGAAGCAATAATGTGCAGAAAAGTAAATGGCAGGAATGTAAAGTGCTTGAACATAAATGACTGAATTATAAATGGGAATGGGGGATAACAGAATGTAAAGAAAGCTATAAAGAATATAGAAGATAAGAATAGGGGAAAATTCATTGGGATTAGGAGATATTGCTCTCTTTGGATTAAATTCAGCTCATCTCATCTTCAATCATGCAACTCATTGACCTCTTGGCAATCATAATTGATTCAACCCCAATCCTTTGGTGATTCAATCTCTCAAATCTTGATAATCAGCCAATTTCTTGGTCTAATTGCTCATGAAGAGAGATATGCTTGGTCCCTAATTATACCACACATCCTCATAGATCCAAATAGTGGGTGGATTATATGACACCATATCCAATCCTAAAACCCAGATCTACTCAATTATGAGAAGGAATTTCAAGCATGATTTCATGCTTCCTTTTCCAAGGTTCCCATGAAACCCATTTTGTATTCAACCTCCTTCCCAAGATGATTGAACACTAGCATGAAGAACAAAATTCCTTCTAGCAAATCAAAGAGAAGATGAAGAGAAGAAGAAATTCTCTATCATTAATCCATCAAGTACAACAGAGCTCCCTCTCCCAATGAGAGGGAGTTTAGCTACTCATAGCTTAGAGAAAAGTACAAGAGATGGAAGAGATGAAGTGAAGTATAAAAGTAAAATTAAAACTTGCCAATCCAAAAGCTAACCCCTTTTCAGTACTTCTAGGGGTTATTTATACTACTCCTATCACTAGAATTAATAAAATACAAAAGAGAAAAGAAAATTACAGCTGGAGGGAAAAGGAAAACTCAATAAACGTGACACTTAAGCTTGGCATGTGGCTAGCGTTTGAGTGGTGTGCCATGCCTAGCCACTAAGTTTGGCTTGGCGCGCCATGCCCAGCTCCTCAAATGGCACGCCTCTTGCATTAACCTCCCTGGCGTGCCACGCCTTCGAACCCAAGTGGCACGCCCAGGCTCTTCTTAAGCATTGGTTAGCCTGGCGTTACATGCCTTCGAGCTCAAGTGGCACACCTAGGCTCTTCCCTCTTGCTCCTCTTCTTTGGAATTTTGAACTGGCGTGGCACGCCCAAGGTCTGGCATGCCATGCCCATTGTGAGCACTTCATCCATCCTCCTAGAAATTTATACTGGCGTGCCACGCCCATGTATTGTATGCATGGTTCCCTTGTTCCAGTAGCTGGCGTGCCACGCCCAGCATTCAAGTGGCACTCCCAGGGTTATCTGGTCTTGGCATGCCATGCCTTAAAGCTCAAGTGGCACGCCCAGTCTTCTTCTTCTTTGGTTGCTGGGGTTGGCGTGCCACGTCTTAGACATCAAGTGGCAAGCCCAGTAAGTGGTTAGGCCTCTTCAAGCATTGTAGTGCCACACCTGAGACTCAAGTGGCACGCCCAAGTCAGGGTTGCTAGCTGGCGTGCCATGCCTTCAACACTAAGTAGTACACCCAAGTGTTGGACCTTCGCCTCCTTCTCTGGAAAATGTAACTGGCGTGCCACGCCTTGGTGTTCAAGTGGCACGCCCATGTTGGTTCGAACCCCTTCAAGCCTGGCGTGCCATGCCTAGAATCCCAAGTGGCATGCCCATGTGTTGGGTGATAGTTGGCATGCCATGCCTTCGATACCAAGTGGCACGCCCAATGTGTCCCCATTCTGGATCAGTGAACTAGCGTGCCACGCCTACAAGTCCAAGTGGCACGCCCATAGCATATGATGGGGTTGGCGTGCCACGCCCAGCCTGGCATGCCACGCCCCCTTTGTGGCCTACAATCTTGCTCTCTGGAAATATAACTGGCGTGCCACGCCTGGCCCCTGGCGTGTCACACCCTTGTCAAAGCTTCAAGGACTATTCTCTAGAAAATATAACTGGCGTGCCACGCCCATACTGTTTGGTGGCGTTTGTTCCAACTGGCACATCCAACTTCACACGTCCAGTTCTTTTTATTGTTTCCTTCCCCCTTTTATTGCTCTTTTCACCTGAAATTCAACACAAACCCATTTTAAAGCAAGATATCATAATATTTATCATTTGGTTCATGAAATTACATTGATTCAATGAGATTATGCTCTTTTTATGGTCCTTTCAGATGAAAGAAAGAGGTGGATGATGCAAATCATCAAGCTCACGCATCGGTTATGTTGCCAGACCCAACTCGGATAAGCGGGATTAAACCACCATCCTTATCTGTAGGTTTCATAAACAAGCAAGATTAAACCACCATCCTTGCTCGGAACACGCAAGCGGGATTAAACCACCATCCTTGCCTCCACAGTAAGCGACATTAAACCACCATCCTTACTGGGCACCTCGAACAAGCGGAATTACACCACCATCCTTGCTCGGGTTGCATTCACAAATCAATCTACAAGCGGGATTAAACTGCCGTCCTTGCCCAACATAAAATAATATGCAAGCGGGATCACACCACTGTTCTTGCTAAATAATTCACCCATACGTGAGTAGAATAGAACCTCTGGCCTCACTGCAGGCGGGATAAAACCACCATCTCTGCATATGCACAATAACCACGACAAGCAGGATCAAACCACCGTCTTTGCCGGGACAAAACTCTTTCAATAAACCAAGTCTTGGGATATAGTGCCCAGCTCACTTTTAACCTCATCATAGTCACTCTCATCCTCAATATTTCACCAGTCTTTTATCAGCAATTGTTACAACAATAACTCTCAAAAACATTTGATAATAGTATAAAAATCAATTCTTAAATCTCATACCCAAGGTAGTCACCAAAACAATCATCGGCAACCACATTACAATCTTGTTTTTAAAATATCAAATGAACTCGGAATTGCACAAACTTTATATCCATACGACCGTTTTGGATTAAGATTTCCATTAAACTAAAAATTATAATTTTTCACTTACTCTAGCTTCGAGAATAGAAGAAAACCCGTGACTACTCTGCAGTGCTTAAAAATCAGAAAACAGCAACAGCATGTAATATTCAAAATTCAATATAAAATCCAAGTTAAATCCAATGACCTTAAAAATTAACATACTTCAACTTCACTCATCCAGGTTTCTTTTTCAATTTGTTCTAGGTCAATACCATTTTTAATGAGAAAGTTATGTAACTAGGAAGTTGAGTAATTTTCTGCAGAATTCTGTTTTAAAAGCCAATGAGCATATCCTCTTTCAAGTCCCATAATTCACTCAGTGAAACATGGACAGCCCTGAAATTTAAATTACATATGATAAACATACTTAATTTTCTCCTCCAATTGATTGTATCTCAATACCAATCCAAAATCAAAAGTTATAAACTTTCAAAGTTATTGATTTAAGAGAACAGAAACTGGCTTTTACTGCATAACGCGTCATATTTCAAAAATTCATATCTTTAAAACTACAATTCCAAAAATTCTAAATTTTTTTAAAATTAAATTATTAGGACCAGAGTTTCATTTAAAATTGATTTCATTTCAAAATTCAAACTAGAGAATTTTCAATAGAGAAAACAAGTTGCTGCTATATTAAGCATTCTGCAGAAAAATCAGATTTAATAACCACACTTCAAAAATTTACCATAAATCATAAACTTAACGAAACTGTCTGACATTCACCAGTCTAGCTCCTTATATTCCCAAGCTTAATCCAGACTTGGTCCCATACAATTCTAATCATTACAGAATTAGTTATAGATTTTCAAAGTTTCTTACTTCATTTAAAGTAATGCAGAAAATTAGATCCCACGATTTAACATTGAAAAATCATAACTAATATTTCAGTTAATACAAAACCTTCAAAATTGAATCTTAACAATCATACTTATTATAGTTTACTTAGCTCTTAATTTCTTATCATTTCAAACACTATTGAGTTACTGGTTCACTTTCAAAATTACTGTTTGACTTCAAAACTCATATTTTCAGCAAGTAGTTCAACATTTTAAGATTCAATCCTTCAAATATTCTCTAAACTCAATTCCAATCAATCACCAAGTCCACCACCATTACAATAATTCACACCTATTACGGCCTCCGGCCCAATATCCAAATCAATTAACAATAAAATCAATAAATGCCATTCACTTTATAATGTCACAATAATTCTTAATCAATACACACATACACATAGCCATTCACTATCCAAAACAGCAACCAATTTCAATCCACACCTATCCTAGGGTCAACTATCCTAGGCATTCACATAACTTTACATAATGCCTACTCGAAACTCAAACCCGTACCTTGAATGTCGGCGGTTCCAACCCTTGAAGCCTTGTCTAGCTTAATCTCCAAGATCCACCACCCAAATTTGCCAATCAAATTCTACTTCATATCAAATTCAGCCCCAACAATTCTCTAATCCATATAATCTAGTTACAACAATATATCTTAACATTTATTCTAGGGTTCATACATAAAATTGGGGACAATGAAGAGAGTTAAGCTTTCTTACCTTAACCCACATGAAATATAGATGGAACCCACTAGAAATTCATACTAGAGCATCCCTAAACAACCAAAATCACAAAAATTCAATAACCCTAAAACCAAAAACGTGAATCTATAAGGAACAGAAAACTGGGCAAAAAAAGGAGTATTCCTTACCACAAATCTTAGATATAATTGAAGAGGATGAGGAGAGCTACGCGTAGCCGCAAACGGCTCGTCTATCGGAGCTCCGGATCAAAAGTTACAAGCAAAACAAGATGAAGTTGAATAGTGCTCTAGGTTTTAGTTACTCTCTTCTCTCTCACCGTGTTCTCTTTGAAAGGAGGGAAGAATGAGGTGTTTTGTGCTGAAATAGATCTTTGTATAGTGTGGGCTTAGAACACTTGGGCTCGGTTCACTCGGTTTAGCTTGGCTTAATTTCGGGGCCAAAACCTTTAAGATTAGAGTTTTAAATCGTATTTTAAATATTTCAATCTTCTCAAATTATAAATTCTAAATTCTAAATTCTAAATTTTATTTACTTATAATTAATTTACTCACTTGCAGTGCCAGACAGACTTAAGTCGGTACTGCCGGTTGAATTACCAGTACGTATTTTTACGCGTATTTCCATAGAAGATTATTATTTTTTCCCATTCGGAAAAATTCACTGAATCCAATTATCATAGTTAAATCTTCAAATTCCTTAGTCTTTATTTTTGAGTCCATCCGGACACGCTTTAACTATTTTAACTTGATGATTAATTATCCAATTAATCCTTTTATAATTTTCTCAGGTCTTACATCCTACCCACCTTAATAAAAATTTTGTCCTCAAAATTTGACCACTCGTAACCAACTCTAAATGATTCTTCCTCACATGTATCTCCACTTTCTATGTATGCATTTCAAGGTCCATCCGACTCCAGGCAATCTTCATTAATGAAGCTTCTTCAATTCCCATAGTAAGATTTATGACTTACATAACCTATTGTCACTCTTTATTGAATGCAACTGATAACTCCACGCTACTAACGCCCCTTCCGATTCCATAAACCTAATTCATATTGAATGTTCCAAACCGCTTTCACTGTGTTACTCTGATTATTAGTCACCAAGAACCTAGCTATTTCTCTATGTTAACCAAAAGTCACATTGTCTCAATACTGAGGAGAGTCCTTTCTCATATTTAACATTAAGCTCCTACATGTGCTATCTTACCCTGGTTCGACTCCGAACTTAACTAGCAAAACTTCTTTTCCTGCGACATCTCTCAACACCAGTCGGAACCTAACCACACTTAGCTCTCCAACCCCATATCAACACAACGGAGCATCAAACCCTCGCAACTTTATTACCATCCACTTTAGACTTAGATCAATCTGAAACTTTTTCCGCAAAAATCACCAGTTCACAACTTCTAGCAACAGCGTATACTTATAGGTTTAACCTTCCGTGTCCACAAATCATGCTCTAAGAAATTAACGTTTCAATGGTTGAGTTTAAAAAATGGACGTAATGCCAAAATAAGCTCAAGTGCATTCAAAGGAATACCTAGCCCAAAAGAGAACAAACAATTCGAGTGGCATCCAACAAGAATCGGAAAGATGCTCAGTGTTATGATCAAGTGAGGTCATAGAAAATAACGAAATGCACCAAAAAGAGAACTAAAGTAAATCTCAAGAAAGAAATTTCCAAATTAAAAATCCTTAGCAGAGACAAAAAGTTCATCGACTCGAAACATATCCCTGTTGGCTTTGGAAGAATTTTGAGTTCTTGAATGGAGGCAGCTCAACTCAACAGTGATCCCTCAAGGGTCGAAGGTTCTTGTGATTGGTTCAAAACAAGTTCGGACTCACATCAAAGAGTTCATGCAAGGATATATGCAAATGAGGAATAGAATTGGAAATATTCAAATTATTTCCAAGAAAGAATTTGGAATAAAGAACTTCAATGCAACTAACAAAAGAAGAGATAGATCAAGTCACAAGGATTTTATTGGTACTCTCATTCATATAAAATCTCACGTCGCCATCAAGATCACTGTGCTTCCATAGTGTTACTTTGATTCGCTTGCCTTTAAGAATTTAATTATTCGCCCACATCAACCAAAAATCTTCTTAAGTTCTGCCAAATCTAACGGCAATACTCTACGTGGCACTATTAAATTTAATCCTAGATGTGACACTAAGTTTGACACTTTTAGCTTTAAATCCTTATCTCCGTTACAAACTATGGATAAACGCGGTGTTCCAATATCATACAATGCATTTAGAATTCGGTTACCCATTTCACAATTACCTCATATTAGAGATTCTCAACCTTGTCGCTAAGACCGACTCGCATCCTAGTCCTTCCTGTTGGGACAATGTCTAGAGACATGCCCAGGCAATTCGTAGTGGTAGCATAATCCTAGCCCAGCCATGCATGACATTTTCGGATGATATCTTTCGCATCTCGGGCATCTCAAGTTTTCTTGGTAAGTCCCAGCCTACTTTCCCTTACCATGTTGATGAGCGGATAATTTATACGCTTTTTGGCATTGTTTTTAGTATGTTTTTAGTAGAATCTGGTTACTTTTACGGATGTTTTCATTAGTTTTTATGTTAAATTCACATTTCTAGACTTTACTATGAGTTTGTGTATTTTTCTATGATTTCAGGTATTTTCTGGCTGAAATTGAGGGACTTGAGCAAAAATCATATTCAGAGGTTGAAGAAGGACTGCTGATGCTATTGGATTCTGACCTCCCTGCACTTAAAATGGATTTTCTGGAGCTACAAAACTCAAAATGGCGCGCTTCCAATTGCATTGGAAAGTAGACATCCAGGGCTTTCCAGAAATATATAATAGTCTATACTTTGCCCAAGTTTAGATGACGCAAACTGGCGTTCAACGCCAGCTCTCTGCCCAATTCTGGCGTCCAGCGCCAGAAACAAGTTGCAAAGTGGAGTTCAACGCCCAAACTGGCACAAAAGCTGGCGTTCAACTCCAAGAATGACCTCTCTACGTGTAGACTTCAAGCTCAGTCCAAGCACACACCAAGTGGGCCCCGGAAGTGGATTTATGCATCAATTACTTACTTCTGTAAACCCTAGTGACTAGTTTATTATAAATAGAACTTTTTATCATTGTATTCGTAGTCTTGGTTACTCTGGTTCCCCTCTGGGGCCGAAACCAATGAACTCCATTATCACTTATGTATTTTCAATGGTAGAGTTTCTGCACTCCATAGATTAAGGTGTGGAGCTCTGCTGTTCCTCAAAGATTAATGCAAAGTACTACTGTTTTCTATTCAATTCATCTTATTTCGCTTCTAAGATATTCATTCGCACTTCAACCTAAATGTGATGAACGTGACAATCATCATCATTCCCTATGAACGCGTGCCTGACAACCACTTCCATTCTACATTAGATTGAATGAGTATCTCTTAGATCTCTTAATCAGAATCTTCGTGGTATAAGCTAGATTGATGACGGCATTCATGAGAGTCCGGAAAGTCTAAACCTTGTCTGTGGTATTCCGAGTAGGACTCTGGGATTGAATGACTGTGACGAAATCCAAACTCGCGAGTGCTGGGCGTAGTGACAGACGCAAAAGGATAGTAAATTCTATTCCAGTATGATCGAGAACCTCCAAGATGATTAGCCATGCAGTGACAGTGCATCGGACCATTTTCACAGAGAGGAATAGGATGCAACCAACGACAAGGGTGATGCCTCCAGAAGATTAGCCGTGCTGTGACAGAGCATTTGGACCATTTTCCCGAGAGGATTGAAAGTAGCCATTGGCACCGGTGACATCCTTACACAAAGCCAGCCATAGAAAGGAGTAAGACTGATTGGATGAAGACAGCAGGAAAGCAGAGGTTCAGAGGAATGAATGCATCTCCATACACTTATCTGAAATTCTCACCAATGATTTACATAAGTATTTCTATCCTTATTTCAGTATTAATTTCGAAAACTCCATAACTATTTTATATCCGCCTGACTGAGATTTACAAGGTGACCATAGCTTGCTTCATACCAACAATCTCCGTGGGATCGACCCTTACTCACGTAAGGTTTATTACTTGGACGACCTAGTGCACTTGCTGGTTAGTTATGCAAAGTTGTGAAGATATGTTTAGACCATGGTTCTGTGCATCCGTTTTTGGTGCCATCGCCAGGGAATCAATTTCGAACAATAATTCACAACCTGAGTAACAATTTCGCATACCAAGTTTTTGGCGCCGTTGCCGGGGATTGTTCGAGTTTGGACAACTGACGGTTCATCTTGTTGCTCAGATTAGGTAATTTTTTTTTGTTTTATTTTCAAAAATTTTTCAAAATTCTTTCAAAAATTTCTCCTTTGTTTTCGAAAAAAAAAATTTAAATAAAAATATTTTCAAAAATATATTTTTCTTCAGAATTTTTAAGAATGAATTCTAGTGTTTCATGAAGCATGTGGAAACCTGGCTGGCTGTAAAGCCATGTCTAATTCTTCCGTGTAGGGCATGTCAGGCATGTCATGTTTGAGTTACATACTAAAGCTTGGCTGGCTATTAAGCCATGCCTGACCCTTTGATTGGAGCTTTAGGCTAAAGAGCATAAGATTCCTGGAATTCATATTAAAAATTTTGGAATCCTTATTTTCCTTTTTCAAAATAATTTTCGAAAAAAATTCCAAAAAAATTTAGAAAATCATAAAAATCAAAAAAATATTTTTGTGTTTCTTGTTTGATGTGTCATGTTATAAGTTTGGTGTCAATTGCATACTCATCTTGCATTTTTCGAAAATTCATACATTCATAGTGTTCTTCATGATCTTCAAGTTGTTCTTGGTAAGTCTTCTTGTTTGATCTTGATGTTTTCTTGTTTTGTGTTTTATGATGTTTTTCATATGCATTCTTGCATTCATAGAGTCTAAGCATCAAAGATTTCTAAGTTTGGTGTCTTGCATGTTTTCTTTGTATTAAAAATTTTTCAAAAATGTATTCTTGATGTTCATTATGATCTTCATAGTGTTCTTGGTGTTCATCTTGACATTCATAGCATTCTTGCATGCATTCATTGTTTTGATCCATAACTTTCATGCATTGCATCATTTTTCTTGTTTTTCTCTCTCATCATAAAAATTCAAAAATCAAAAAAATATCTTTCCCTTTTTCTCTCTTAAAATTTCAAAAATTAGATTTGACTTTTTCAAAAATTTTTAAAATCTAGTTGTTTTTATGAGTTAAATCAAATTTTCAATTTAAAAAAATCTTATCTTTTTCAAAATCTTTTTCAAAAATCAAATCTTTTTTTCAATTTTTTTTTAGTTATTTTCGAAAATTTCAAAAATATTTTTCAAAAATCTTTTTCTTAATTTTACATCATATTTTCGAAAATAACATCATCAATTAATGTTTTGATTCAAAAATTTCAAGTTTGTTACTTACTTGTTAAGAAAGATTCAAACTTTAAGTTCTAGAATCATATCTTGTGATTTCTTGTGAATCAAATCATTAATTGAGATTTTAAAAATCAAATCTTTTTCAAAAACTAATTTCTATCATATCTTTTCAAAAATATCTTCTTATCTTACCTTTTTCAAAAAAGTGATTGCAAAATATCTTTTCTAACTTCTTAACTTCTTATCTTTTCAAAATTTGTTTCAACTAACTAACTAACTTTTTGTTTGTTTCTTACCTTTTTCAAAATTACCTAACTAACTCTCTCTCTCTAATTTTCAAAAAAATATTTCCTCTTTTTCAAAATTTCTTTTTTATTAATTATTTTAATTTTTGATTTTAATTTTCGAAAATTACTAACCTTTTTCAAAAACTATTTTCGAAAACCACTAACTCTTTTTAAAAAAATAATTTTCAAAAATTCTCTTCCTCTCTCATCTCCTTCTATTTATTTATTCATCTACTAACACTCCTCTTCATCTCACATCTCTGCTCCTATCATCACCTTTGTGTTTGGATTATCCATTCTTTTCTTCCACTCACACAGGGACCTCTAAACTGTGGTATAAAGAATCCCTATTATTATTATTATTATTTTTTTTTGTGCCCTCTTCTTTGTCATATGAGCAGGAGTAAAGACAAGAATATTCTTGTTGAAGCAGATCCAGAACCTGAAAGGACTCTGAAGAGAAAACTAAGAGAAGCTAAATTACAACAATCCAGAGATAACCTTACAGAAATTTTCGAACAAGAAGAGGAGATGGCAGCCAAAAATAATAATAATGCAAGGAGGATGCTCGGTGACTTTACTGCACCTAATTCCAATTTACATGGAAGAAGCATCTCCATCCCTACCGTTGGAGCAAACAATTTTGAGCTGAAACCTCAGCTAGTTTCTCTGATGCAGCAGAACTGCAAGTTTCATGGACTTCCATCTGAAGATCCCTTTCAGTTCTTAACTGAATTCTTGCAGATCTGTGATACTGTTAAGACTAATGGAGTAAATCCTGAAGTCTACAGGCTCATGCTTTTCCCATTTGCTGTAAGAGACAGAGCTAGAATATGGTTGGACTCTCAACCTAAGGATGGCTTGAACTCTTGGGATAAGCTGGTCACGGCTTTCTTAGCCAAGTTCTTTCCTCCTCAAAAGCTGAGCAAGCTTAGAGTGGATGTTCAAACCTTCAAACAAAAAGATGGTGAATCCCTCTATGAAGCTTGGGAAAGATACAAACAGTTGACCAAAAAGTGTCCTTCTGACATGCTTTCAGAATGGACCATCCTGGATATATTCTATGATGGTTTATCTGAGCTATCAAAGATGTCATTGGACACTTATGCAGGTGGATCCATTCACCTAAAGAAAACGCCTGCAGAAGCTCAAGAACTCATTGACATGGTTGCTAATAACTAGTTCATGTACACTTCTGAGAGGAATCCTGTGAGTAATGGGACGCCTATGAAGAAGGGAGTTCTTGAAATTGATACTCTGAATGCCATATTGGCTCAAAACAAAATATTGACTCAGCAAGTCAATATGATCTCTCAGAGTCTGAATGGAATGCAAGCTGCATCCAACAGTACTCAAGAGGCATCTTCTGAAGAAGAAGCTTATGATCCTGAGAACCCTGCAATAGTAGAGGTAAATTACTTAGGTGAACCTTATGGAAACACCTATAATCCATCATGGAGAAATCATCCAAATCTCTCATGGAAGGATCAGCAAAAGCCTCAACAAGGCTTTAATAATGGTGGAAGATACAGGTTTAGCAACAGCAAGCCTTTTCCATCATCCACTCAGCAACAGACAGAGAACCCTGAACAAAATACTTCTAATTTAGCAAACTTAGTCTCTGATCTGTCCAAGGCCACTGTAAGTTTCATGAATGAAACAAGGTCTTCCATTAGAAATTTGGAAGCACAAGTGGGCCAGCTGAGTAAAAGGATCACTAAAATCCCTCCTAGTACTCTCCCAAGCAATACAGAAGAGAATCCAAAAGGAGAGTGCAAGGCCATTGAATTGATCACAATGACCGAACCTGTAAGGGAAAGAGAGGACGTGAATCCCAAGGAGGAAGACCTCCTGGGATGTCCAGTGATGAATAAGGAGCTTCCCTTTGAGGAACCAAAGGAATCTGAGGCTCATCTAGAGACCATAGAGATTCCATTGAACCTCCTTATGCCATTCATGAGCTCTGATGAGTACTCCTCTTCTGAAGAGAATGAGGATGTTACTGAAGAGCAAGCTGCCAAGTTCCTTGGTGCAATAATGAAGCTGAATGCCAAATTATTTGGCATTGAAACTTGGAAAGATGAACCTCCCTTGTTCACCAATGAACTAAGTGATCTGGATCAACTGACATTGCCTCAGAAGATACAGGATCCTGGAAAGTTCATAATACCTTGTACCATAGGCACCATGATCTTTAAGGCTCTGTGTGACCTTGGTTCAGGGATAAACCTCATGCCCCTCTCTGTAATAGAGAAACTGGGAATCTATGGGGTGCAAGCTGCTAAAATCTCACTAGAGATGGCAGACAATTCAAGAAAATAGGCTTATGGACAAGTAGAGGACGTGTTAGTGAAGGTTGAAGGCCTTTACATCCCTACTGATTTCATAGTCTTGGATACTGGAAAGGAAGAGGATGAATCCATCATCCTAGGAAGGCCTTTCCTAGCCACAGCAAGAGCTGTGATTGATGTGGACAGAGGAGAATTGATCCTTCAATTAAATAAGGACAACCTTGTGTTTACAACTCAAGGATCTCTCTCTGCATCCATGAAGAGGAAGTAGAAAAAGCTTCTCTCAAAGCAGAGTCAACCAAAGCCCCCACAGTCAAACTCTAAGTTTGGTGTTGGGAGGCCACAACCAAACTCTAAGTTTGTTGTCAAACCCCCATATCCAAACTCTAAGTTTGGTGTTGGGAGGTCTCAACAAAGCTCTGCACATCTGTGAGGCTCCATGAGAGCCCACTGTCAAGCTATCGACATTAAAGAAGCGCTTGTTGGGAGGCAACCCAATGTTTATTTATCTAATTTTATTTTTTGTTTTTTATGTTTTCTTAGGTTCATGATCATGTGGAGTCACAAAATAAATATAAAAATTGAAAACGGAATCAAAAACAGTGGAAGAAAAATCACACCCTGGAGGAAGCACCTGTCTGGCGTTCAACGCCAGAACAGAGCATGGTTCTGGCGCTGAACGCCCAGAGCAAGCATGGTTCTGGCGTTCAACGCCAAAAATGGGCAACAAATGGGCATTGAACGCCCAAAATGGGCACCAACCTGGCGCTGAACGCCCAGAGTTGTGTGCAAGGGCATTTTACATGCCTAATTTGGTGCAAGGTTGTAAATCCTTGAACACCTCAGGATCTGTGGACCCCACAGGATCATCTCAGGATCTGTGGACCCCACAGGATCCCCACCTACCTCCACTCACTCTCTTCTCTCTTCTCAATCACCCTCTATTCCCAATAAACACTCTTTCCCAACACCCTTCACCTATCACCTCCATCCCTCTTCCCTATTAACCCTTCATCACTCACAATCACCCACTCTTCCCCATAAACCTGCCCAATAAACTCCACCTACCTTCAAAATTCAAAATCAATTTCCCACCCAAACCCCCTAAATGGCCGAACTTACCCCCTCTCCCTTCCCTATATATAGCCCCCCTTTCTTTTTCATTTTCACACAACACAACCCTCTCTTCTATTCTTGACCAAAAACACATCTCCCCCTCTCCTCCATATTTTCTTCTTCTTCTTCATCTAATCTTTCTTCTCTTGATCGAGGGCGAGCAATATTCTAAGTTTGGTGTGGTAAAAGCATAAGCTTTTTGTTTTTCCATTACCATTGATGGCACCCAAGATCGGAAAATCCTCTAGAAAAGGAAAAGGGAAGACAAAAACTTCCACCTCCGAGTCATGGGAGATGGAAAGGTTCATCTCCAAAGCCCATCAAGACCACTTCTATGATGTTGTGGCCAAGAAGAAGGTGATCCCTGAGGTCCCTTTCAAGTTCAAGAGAAATGAGTATCCGGAGATCCGACATGAAATCCAAAGAAGAGGTTGGGAAGTCCTAACAAACCCCATCCAACAAGTCGGCATCCTAATGGTTCAAGAGTTCTATGCCAATGCATGGATCACTAGGAACCATGATCAAAGTAAGAACCCGAATCCAAAGAATTATGTTACAATGGTTCGGGGGAAATACTTAGATTTTAGTCTGGAGAATGTGAGGTTGGCGTTTAACTTGCCTATGATGCAAGGAGATGAGCGCCCCTACACTAGAAGGGTTAACTTTAATCAAAGGTTGGACCAAGTCCTCATGAACATATGTGTGGAAGGAGCTCAATGGATGATTGACTCCAAAGGCAAGCCGGTTCAACTAAGAAGATTGGACCTCAAGCCTGTGGCTAGAGGATGGTTGGAGTTCATCCAACGCTCCATCATCCCCACTAGCAACCAATCTGAAGTTACTGTGGATCGGGCCATCATGATCCATAGCATCATGATTGGAGAAGAAGTAGAGGTTCATGAAGTCATCTCCCTTGAACTCTACAAAATAGCCGAAAAGCCCTCTCCTGGGGCAAGGCTAGCTTTTCCTCATCTTATCTGCCATCTATGTTACTCAGCTGGAGCTTCCATAGAAGGAGACATTCACATTGAGGAAGAGAAGCCCATCACTAAGAAAAAGATGGAGCAAGCAAGAGAGCCCATTCATGGAGCTCAACAGGCGCAGGAAGCTCATCACAGATCCCGGAGATGCCTCATATGCATTTTCCTCCACAAAACTATTGGGAGCAAATCAACACCTCCCTAGGAGAATTAAGTTCCAACATGGGACAACTAAAGGTGGAACATCAAGAGCACTCCTTCATCCTTCATGAAATAAGAGAAGATCAAAAAGCAACGAGGGAGTAGTAACAAAGACAAGGAAGAGACATAGAAGAGCTAAAGGACATCATTGGTTCCTCAAGAAGGGAACGCCACCATCACTAAGGTGGACTCATTCCTTGTTCTTACTTTCTCTGTTTTTCGTTTTCTCTATGTTAAGTGCTTATCTATGTTTGTGTCTTCATTACATGATCATTAGTAGTTAGTAACTTTGTCTTAAAGTTATGAATGTCCTTAAGCAGGCTTTTCCAACCCCTTCTGTAGGAAATAAACCTGCAGCAACTAAGGTTAAAGAATATAAAGCCAAGATGCCTTATTCTTAGAAACTCCGCCAAGCGGAAAAGGATAAACAATTTGCTCGCTTTGCAGACTATCTCAGGACTCTTGAACTAAAAATTCTGTTTGCAGAGGCACTTGAGCAAATACCCTCTTATGCTAAGTTCATGAAAGAGATCTTAAGTCATAAGAAGGATTGGAGAGAAACTGAAAAAGTTTTCCTCACTGAAGAATGCAGTGCAGTCATATTGAAAAGCTTACCAGAGAAGCTTAAAGATCCCGGAAGCTTTATGATACCATGCACATTAGAGGGTGCTTGTACCAAGACAGCTCTATGTGATCTTGGGGTAAGTATCAACCTAATACCTGCATCCACTATCAAAAAGCTTGGTTTGGTTGATGAAGTTAAACCAACCCGGATATGCCTCCAACTTGCTGATGGCTCCATTAAAATCCCATCAAGCGTAATTGAGGACATGATTGTCAAGGTTGGGCCATTCACCTTTCCCACTGACTTTGTAGTGCTGGAAATGGAGGAGCACAAGAGTACACCTCTCATTCTAGGAAGACCATTCCTAGCAACTGGACGAACCCTCATTGACGTCCAAAAAGAGGAGATAACCCTGAGAGTCAATGAGCTTGAGTTTAAGTTGAATGCTGTCAAAGCTATGCAGCATCTAGACACATCAAAAGACTGCATGAGCGCTGATATTATTGACTCCATGGTGGAAGAGGTCAATATGACTGAGAGTCTTGAATCAGAGCTAGAGGACATTTTTAAAGATGTTCAGCCTGATCTAGAGGAACCAGAGAAAATAGAAGAACCTCTAAAAACTCCTCAAGAAGAGGAGAAGCCTCCTAAACCCGAGCTCAAACCACTACCACCATCCCTGAAATATGCATTTCTGGGAGAAGATGACACTTTTCCCGTGATCATAAGCTCTACCTTTGAGCCACAGGAAGAGAAAGCACTAATTCAGGTGCTAAGGACACACAAGACAGCTCTTGGGTGGTCCATAAGTGATCTTAAGGACATTAGCCCAGCCAGATGCATGCACAAGATCCCATTGAAGGATGATGCTAAGTCAGTGGTTCAACCACAGAGGTAGCTGAATCCAGCCATGAAGGAGGTGGTGCATAAAGAGGTCACTAAGTTACTAGAAACTGGGATTATTTATCCTATTTCTGATATCCCCTGGGTGACCTGTCCAAGTTGTCCCCAAGAAGGGAGGCATGACAGTGGTTCATAATGAAAAGAATGAACTGGTTCCTACAAGAACAGTTACAGGGTGGCGTATGTGTATTGACTACAGAAGGCTCAATACAGCCACTAGAAAGGATCATTTTCCTTTACCATTCATAGACCAGATGCTAGAGAGACTAGCAGGTCATGAATACTACTGCTTTTTGGATGGCTATTTAGGTTACAACCAAATTGCAGTAGATCCTTAGGACCAAGAGAAAACAGCATTCACATGTCCATCTGGGGTATTCACCTACAGAAGGATGCCATTTGGTCTGTGCAATGCACCTGCAACCTTTCAGAGGTGCATGTTCTCTATTTTTTCTGATATGGTAGAGAAATTTCTGGAAGTCTTCATGGATGACTTCTCAGTATTTGGAGACTCATTCAGCTCCTGTCTTGACCATCTAGCACTTGTTCTAAAAAGGTGCCAAGAGACTAACCTGATTTTAAACTGGGAGAAATGTCACGTTATGGTGACTGAAGGAATTGTCCTTGGCCACAAAATTTCGAACAAGGAAATAGAGGTGGATCAAGATAAGGTAGAGGTAATTGAAAAATTACCACCACCTACCAATGTTAGGGCAATCAGAAGCTTTCTGGGGCATGCAGGATTCTATAGGAGGTTTATAAAAGATTTTTCAAAAATTGCAAAACCTCTGAGCAATCTGCTAGCTGGTGACACGCTATTTGTATTTGACACAAAGTGCCTGCAGGCATTTGAAACTCTGAAAGCTAAGCTTGTCACAGCATCAGTCATTTCTGCACCAGACTGGACATTACCATTCGAACTAATGTGTGATGCCAGTGACCATGCCATTGGTGTAGTATTGGGACAGAGGCATAACAAGCTTCTGCATGTCATTTACTATGCTAGTCGTGTTTTGAATGACGCACAGAAGAATTACACAACCACAGAAAAGGAGTTGCTTACAGTGGTTTATGCCATTGACAAGTTCAGATCTTATTTAGTAGGATCAAAAGTAATTGTGTATACTAACCATGCTGCTCTAAAATATCTCCTCACAAAGCAGGATTCAAAACCCAGACTCATAAGATGGGTGTTGCTTTTGCAAGAGTTTGATATAGAAATAAGAGACAGAAAAAGGACAGAGAACCAAGTAGCTGATCACCTATCCCAGATAAAACCAGTAGCAGGAGCGTCCCTCCCTCCTACTGAGATCTCTGAAACCATTCCGGATGAGCAACTCTTTGTCATTCTGGAAGTACTGTGGTTTGTAGACATTGCAAACTATAAAGCTGTGAGATTCATACCCAAAGAGTACAGTAAGCAGCAAACAAAAAAATTGGTTTCTGATGCAAAGTACTACCTGTGAGATGAACTATATCTCTTTAAGAGGTGTGTAGACGGAGTAATCCGTAGATGTGTTCCTAGGGAAGAGGCACAGAAGATCCTATGGCATTGCCATGGATCACAATATGGAGGACATTTTGGAGGTGAGCGAACAGCCACAAAGGTTCTCCAATGTGGCTTCTACTGGCCTACTCTCTATAGAGACTCCCGAAAGTTTGTACGTAACTGTGACAGTTGCCAGATAGCTGGTAATCTGCCTTACGATTTTGCCATGCCTCAGCAAGGAATTTTAGAGATTGAGTTGTTTGATGTATGGGGTATTGACTTCATGGGGCCTTTCCCACCATCATATTCAAACACTTATATTCTGGTGGCAGTAGACTATGTATCTAAATGGGTAGAGGCAATTGCAACACCTACTAATGATACTAAGATAGTGATGAAGTTCCTCTAGAAGCATATCTTCAGCAGGTTTGGTGTCCCTAGGATACTGATCAGTGATGGAGGTACTCATTTCTGCAATAAACAGCTTAACTCTGCTCTGGTCTGATATGGAATTAACCATAAAGTGGCAACTCCATATCATCCACAGACAAATGGGTAGGCTGAAGTCTCAAATAGAGAACTAAAACGAATCCTGGAATGGACTGTAAGTACCCGTAGAAGGGATTGGAAAAGAAGTCTGGATGATGCTCTGTGGGCGTACAGAACAGCATTCAAGACTCCTATAGGGACCTCTCCATACCAGCTGGTGTATGGAAAAGCCTGTCATCTGCCAGTGGAACTGGAACACAAGGCCTACTGGGCAACCAGGTTCCTAAACCGTGATGCTAAGGTAGCTGGAGAGAAAAGATTACTCCAGTTGAATGAGCTGGAGGAGTTTAGACTCAATGCTTTCAAAAATGCTAAAATTTATAAAGAGAAAGCAAAAAGATGGCATGACAAAAGGCTGTCATCTAGAGTCTTTGAGCCAGTACAGAATGTCCTACTGTTTAACTCTAGGCTCAGATTATTCTCTGGGAAATTGAAGTCCCGGTGGAGGGGACCATATGTGATCATAAGTATGTCACCATATGGATATGTAGAGCTTCAGGATATGGACTCTGATAAAAAGTACATTGTCAATGGATAGAGAGTCAAACATTATCTTGAAGGCAATGTTGAGCAAGATTGCTCAAAACTGAGACTAAATTAAAAGCTCAGTAAAAGTCCAGCTAAAGACAGTAAAAAGCACTTACTGGGAGACAACCCAGCCATTATAAAAAATTAGATGTTTATAGCAATTATATAAGTTTATTTAATTTTCTTCCTAATGTTAGCTAGTGCATTTCAGTGAATAAGTCAGGAAAATGGAGGTTCAAGACATAAAACAGAGAAATCACAGAGAAAAGGAGCTCACTGGCGTCAAAATGCCCGTAAAGAGGCAATTTGGGCGTTAAACGCCAGAATGGCTACCATTCTGGGCGTTAAACGCCAGAATGGATACCATTCTGGGCGTTTAATGCCAGTAAAGGTATCATTCTAGGCGTTAAACGCCAGAATGGGCAGCATTCTGGGCGTTCAGAAAAACGCCCAGTAAAGAAGGACTTCTGGTGTTTAACGCCAGCCAGGGTACCTGGAAGGGCGTTAAACACCCAAAATGGTCACCAGATGGGCGTTAAACGCTAGAATGGGTATCATCCTGGGCGTTTAACACCAGAACAGCTAGGGGAGAGGTAATTTCGTTTCCAATTCAATTTTTTTCGAATTTTCATGTTTTAACTCAAAATTATCTGCATCCAAACATTCATTTTTTTTAATTTCCATTAACAAAAATTCATAATCTTATAAATTCTTTTTAATTCTCTTTCAATTCTTTTCAATTCTTTTTCAAAAACTCATTCATCTTTCCAATTTCTTTTCAAATCTTTTTAATTCATTCACATTATCTTTTATTTCTTAGATGCATAAACAAAAATTCAGATTTAAATTTTGAAAACAATCTTCTCTTTTTCATATCATGTTTATCTTTTATCAATCATACCTTTCAAATCATATCTTTTTCTAAAAATTCAAACCTTTTCCCCCTCCCCTTTATTTATACATTTGGCCATCCCCTTTACTCCATCATTCGAATCCTTCTCTCCATCTATTCATCTTCTTTCTTTTTATTTTGCTTGAGGGCAAGCAAATCTCTAAGTTTGGTGTGATTTTCGTGATCCCTGAGTTAAAACAAACCAATCTCATGGCACCCAAAGGAAGACAAACCGCTTCAAGAGACAAGAAAGAAAGCAAAGAAAGCAATCCAAAACCACATTAGATGCATGAGAACTTCTGCACCAAAGAACATGCAGACCATTATTTCAAAATTGTGTGCAGAAGATCAGTGACCCCGAAAGTTAGGTTCAATCTGAAAGAAGATGAATACCCGGAGATCCAAGAGCAGATTCAAAATAGGGACTGGGAAGTCCTGGCTAATCCTGAGATACATGTTGGAATAAACATGGTCCGGGAATTCTATGCAAATCTGTGGATGACAGAAAAGCAAGATTAGAGGGAACTGCTTTCTACTCCTTTCGGACTATGGTCAGAGGGAAGATTATTTACTTCCACTTTGACAAAGTGAGAGAAGTTCTTAAACTTCCTCAACTACAAGATGATCCAGAGTCCTTTAATAGGAGAATGACCAAGGATAAAAGGCTAGATCAAGTTCTAGAGGACATATGCTTCCTTGGAACTAAGTGGATTACCATTTCAAAAGGTGTCCCAAACCAGTTAAAGAGAGGAGATCTCAAACCAGTTGCTAGAGGTTGGCTGGATTTCATTGGGCGTTCTATACTCCCAACCAGCAACCGATCTGAAGTCACTGTCAAGAGGGCAGTGATGATTCACTGTATTATGCTAGGGAAGGAGGTAGAGATTCATCAGCTGATCCCAGTTGAAATTTACATGTTTGCAAACAAGGAATCCACTGAGGCCAAATTGGCCTACCCAAGCTTGATTAGTCTGTTATGTAAAGATGTGGGGGTACAGATAGGTGTGGATGAATATATCACAGTTGAACGCCCAATCACCAAAAAAGTGATGGATGGACCTCAAATTCAAGATAGCCCCATCAAGAGGGGGACGCATGAGCTCCTCCCAGAAATTCCTCAATTTGACTATTGGGCCCGCTTAGAAGCATCTGTCACCAAGCTGCAAGAAGCTGTGAATTAACTCAAAGAAGAGCAGCAGAATCAAAACAGCATGCTCTGCAAAATGCTTATAGAACAAGAGAAACAAGGGCGCGAGATACAGTAGCTAAAGCATCAGAAGCTGTCCCTTGAAGAGTTGAATGTCCCTCAGATTGAAGGAGCACCTACCCCTCAAAATCAAGGTTTTTGAGTCCTAACTCTGTGATAACTTTTATTATTAGAAACCTATTCTAAGAGTTACATGAGCATTAGTATTAGAGTCATTTATTTTTATGTCTTTAATTTCCTTTCTTTTATTGTTATTTGTCTGCTTTTATGTTTATTTTATGTCTTATTTTTACCACATAATCATTAAAGTTTAGAGTCTATGTCTTAAAGCTATGAATGATTCCATGAATCCCTCATCTTTCTTAAATGAGAAACGTTTTTAATTGCAAAAGAACAAGAAGTGCATAGTTTTGAAATTTATCTTGAAATTAGCTTAATTATTTTGATGTGGTGGCAATACTTTTTGTTTTCTGAATGAATGCTTGAACAGTGCATATTTTTTATGGTGAAGTTTATGAATGTTAAAATTGTTGGCTCTTGAAAGAATAATGAAAAAAGAGAAATGTTGTTGATAATCTAAAAAATCATAAAATTGATTCTTGAAGCAAGAAAAAGCAGTGAAAAATAAAATCTTGGAGAAAAAATGGCGAAAAAAAATAAAGAAAAAGAAAGAAAACGAAAAGCAAGCAGAAAAAGCCAATAGTCCTTTAAACTAAAAGACAAGGGTAAATAGGATCAAAGGCTTTGAGCATTAATGGATAGGAGGGCCCAAAGGAATAAAATCCTGGCCTAAGCGGCTAAACCAAGCTGTCCCTAACCATGTGCTTGTGGCGTGAAGGTGTCAAGTGAAAAGCTTGAGACTGAACGGTTAAAGTCGTGGTCCAAAGCAAAAAGAGTGTGCTTAAGAGCTCTGGGCACCTCTAACTGGGGACTCTAGCAAAGCTAAGTCACAATCTGAAAAGGTTCACCCAGTCATGTGTCTGTGGCATTTATGTATCCGGTGGTAATACTGGAAAACAAAATGCTTAGGGTAACGGCCAAGACTCATAAAGTAGCTGTGTTCAAGAATCAACATACTGAACTAGGAGAATCAATAACACTATCTGAATTCTGAGTTCCTATGGATACCAATCATTCTAAACTTCAAAGGATAAAGTGAGATGCCAAAACTGTTCGGAAGTAAAAAGCTACTAAGTCCCGCTCATCTAATTAAAACTAATCTTCATTGATAATTTTCGAATTTATTGTATATTCTCTTCTTTTTATCCTATTTTGTTTTCAGTTGCTTGGGGACAAGCAACAATTTAAGTTTGGTGTTGTGATAAGCAGATAATTTATACCCTTTTTGGCATTGTTTTTACATAGTTTTTAGTATGTTTTAGTTACTTTTTATTATATTTTTATTAGTTTTTATTCAAAAAACACATTTCTGGACTTTACTATGAGTTTGTGTGTTTTCCTGTAATTTTAGGTATTTTTTGGCTGAAATTGAGGGACCTGAGCAAAAATCTGATTCAGAGGCTGAGAAAGGACTGCAGATGCTGTTAGATTTTGACCCTCCTGCACTCGAAGTGGATTTTCTGGAGCTACAGAAGCCCAATTGGCACGCTCTCAATTGCGTTGGAAAGTAGACATCTTGGACTTTCAAACAATATATAATAATTCATACTTTGCTTGAGATTTGATGGCCCAAACTGGCGTTAAAATCTAGCCAAAAACTTTCTGGCGTAAAATGCTAGAGCTGGCATAATTCTTGGCGTTAAACACCCATTTTGGCACCCAGGGTGGCGTTTAACTCCAACTTGAGGCATATGCACGTGAAAGCTTGAAAGCTCAGCCCAAACACTCACCAAGTAGGTCCCAGAAGTAGATTTCTGCACTATCTGCACTTAGTTACTCATTTTCTGTAAACCTAAGTTACTAGTTAGTACAAAAACTACTTTTAGAGATTCATATTGGCAACTCATGACATTTTACACTTGATATTGTATCTTCTACGGCATGAGTCTCTAAACCCCATTTGTGGGGTGAGGAGCTCTGCTATGTTTCAATGGATTAATGCAATTACTACTATTTTCTATTCAATCACACTTGATTCTATTCTAAGATACTCACTCATACTTCAATATAGAGCATGTGATGAACCGTGACACTCATCATTATTCTCAATTCTATGAACGCGTGCCTAACAACCACTCCCGTTTTATCTGAGCTCAATGTAGTCATTGGGCGATAGCTTGAGTGCGTATTTCTTCATGGTAGAGGCTAGAACCAATTGACAGCATTCCTGGGATCCGGAAAGTCTAAACCTTGTCTATGGTATTCCGAGTAGGATCTGAGAAGGGATAACTGTGACGAGCTTCAAACTCAAGAATGTTGGGCGCAGTGACAGTGTGCAAAAGGATAGAGAGAAATCTGACAGTTGATTAGCCGTGTAGAGATCGTACCTGGTATTTTTCATCCGAGAGAATCATACAGCTCGCCATTGAAGGAAGCCATGCGTGTTTGGAGAAGAAGACAGTAGGAAAACAGAGATTCAGATGACAGAGCATCTCTGGAACCTCAACCTGTTCCTCATTACTGAATCACAAGTACCATTTATTTCATGTTATTTACTTTTCATAAACAAAATCAATTATCTCATTTAAATCTCCTGACTAGGATTTACAAGATAACCATAGCTTGCTTCAAGCCGACAATCTCCATGGGATCGACCCTTACTCACGTAAGGTATTACTTGGACGACCCAGTGCACTTGCTGGTTAGTTGTGCAGAGTTGTGAAAAGTGTAATCACAATTTCGTGCACCAGGCACCTCGAACAAGTGGGATTACACCACCATCATTGCTCGAGTTGCATTCACAAATCAATCTACAAGCGGGATTAAACCACCGTGCTTGCCCAACGTAGAACAATAAGCAAGCGGGATCACACCATTATCCTTGCTAAACAATTTACCCATATATGAGTGGAATAGAACCTCCGTCCTCACTGCAGGCAGGATAAAACCACCATCCCTGCATATGCACAATAACCACGACAAGCGGGATTAAACCACCGTCCTTGCGGGGACAAAACTCTTTCAATAAACCAAGTCCCTGGGATATAGTGCCTGGCTCACTTTTACCCTCATTATAGTCACTCTCATCCTCAATATTTCACCAGTCTTTTATCAGCAATTGTTGCAACAATATACTCTCAAAAACTTTTGATAATAGTATAAAAATCAATTCTTAAATCTCATACCCAAGGTAGTTACCAAAACAATCATCGACAGCCAAATTACAATCTTGTTTTTAAAATATCAAATGAACTCAGAATTGTACAAACTTTATATCCATATGATCATTTCGGATTAAGCTTTCAATTAAACCAAAAACTATAATTTTTTACTTACTCTAGCTTCGGGAATAAAAGAAAAACCATGACTGCTCTGCGGTGCTTAGAAAACAGCAACATCATGTGATATTCAAAATTCAATATTAAATCCAAGTTAAATCCAATGTCCTTAATAATTAACATACTTCAAGTTCACTCATCCAGATTTCTTTTTCAATTAGTTTCAGGTCAATACCATTTTTAATGAGAAAGTTATGTAACTTGGAAGTTGAGTAATTTTCGGCAGAATTCTGTTTTAAAAGCCAATGAGCATATCCTCTTCCAAGTCCCATAATTCACTCAGTAAAATATGCACAGCACTAAAATTTAAATTACATATGCTAAACATACTTAATTTTTACCTCCAATTGGTTTCACCTCAATACCAATCCAAAATCAAAAGTTATAAACTTTCAAAGTTACTGATTTAAGAGAACAGAATCTGGCTTTTACTGCATAATGTGTCATATTTCAAAAATTCATATCTTTAAAAATACAATTCCAAAAATTCTAAATTTTTTAAAAAATTAAATTATTAGGACCAGAGTTTCATTTAAAATTGATTTTATTTCAAAATTCAAACTAGACAATTTCCATTAGAGAAAACAAGTTGCTGCTGTGTTAAGCATTCTACAGAAAAATCAGATTTAACAACCACACTTCAAAAATTTACCATAAATCATAAACTTAACGAAAAGGTCTCAAATTCACCAGTCCAGCTCCTTATATTTCCAAACTTAATCCAGACTTGGTCCCTTACAATTTCGATCATTACAGAATTAGTTATAGATTTTCAAAGTTTCTTACTTCATTTAAAATAATGCAGAAAATCAGATCTCACAATTTAACTTTGAAAAATCATAACTAATATTCCAGTTAATACAAAATCTTCAAAATTGAATCTTAACAATCATACTTATTATAGTTTACTTAGCTCTTAATTTCTTATCATTTCAAACACTATTGAGTTACTGGTTCACCTTCAAAATTGTCGTTTGACTTCAAAACTCTGATTTTCACCAGGTAGTTCAACATTTTAAGATTCAATCCTTCAAATATTCTCTAAACTCAATTCCAATCAATCACCAAGTCCACCACCATTACAATAACTCACACCAATTACCTTCACTTACCTCATAAGGGTTTCCTCACCCTATTACGGCCTTTGGCCCAATATCCAAATCAATTAACAATAAAATCAATAAATGCCATTCAATTTATAATGTCACAACAATCCTTAATCAGTACACACATACATATAGCCATTCACAACAACCAATTTCAATCCACACCTATCCCAGGGTCAACTAACCTAGGCATTCACATAACTTTACATAATGCCTACCCGAAACTCAAAGCCGTACCTTAAATGTCGGCGGTTCCAACCCTTGAAGCCTTGCCTAGCTCAATCTCCAAGGTCCACCACCCAAATTTGCCAATCAAATTCTACTTCATATCAAATTCAGCCCCAACAATTCTCTATTCCATATAATCTAGTCACAACAACATATCTCAACATTTATTTTAGGGTTCATACATAAAATTGGGGATAATGAAGAGAGTTAAGCTTCCTTACCTTAACCCACATGAAATATAGATGGAACCCACTAGAAATTCATGCTAGAGCATCCCTAAACAACCAAAATCATAAAAATTCAACAACCCCAAAACCAAAAACATGAATTAGTAAGGAACAGAAAACTGGGCAAAAAATGAGAGTTTTTTACCACAAATATTAGATATAATTGAAGAGGATAAGGAGAGCTACGCGTGGCTGCAAACGGCTCGTCAATCGGAGCTCCGGATCAAAAGTTACAAGCAAAACAAGATGAAGGTGAATAGTACTCTAGGTTTTCGTTACTCTCTTCTCTCTCACCGTGTGTTCTCTTTGAAAGGAGGGAAGAATGAGGTGTTTTGTGCTGAAATAGATCTTTGTATAAGGTGGGCTTGGGCCACTTGGGCCCGGTTCACTTGATTTAGTCCGTTTTTGGGCCAAAACCTTTTAGATGGGAGTTTTAAATCGTATTTTGAATATTTCAATCTTCTCAAATTATAAATTTTAAATTCTTAATCTTATTTACTTATAATTAATTTACTCACTTGCAGTGCCAGACAGACTTAAGCCGGTACTGCCGGTTGAATTACTAGTACATGTATTTACGCGTATTTCCGCAGAAGATTATTATTATTTTTTCCCCATTCGGAAAAATTCACTGAATCCAATTATCATAATTAAATCTTCAAATTCCTTAGTCTTGATTTTTGACTCCATCTGGACACGCTTTAACTATTTTAACTTGATGATTAATTATCTAACTAATCCTTTTATAATTTTCTCGGGTCTTACACCAATCATATAGATTGAAATCAAAGAAATTCAATATCAACATATTCATTTCCTTTTTACTAGAAATTCAAAAGTCAACTAATTTAACAACACACGTGACAATCTCAACAAAAAATCATTTACATCACTAACATTCAACCATTTGCATTAACCTACTAAACTTGTCAGGTATTCAAAGCCTAAAATATTTTCTTATTTAAAACAATCCCCTACCTTGAGTAATCAAGTCCGCAGTGACTTTAATGCGATAAAATCTCGTTTCCCTCGGCCCGCAACAGCAGCAACTGCATCCACAGCTCTGCTTACTTTCGCAACAACAGAAACAGCTTTAAGTGTAACATGCAACCTCAATAATCCAATCCTAAATCATCAATATCGCGAATTCCTTAATAACGTACAATAGAATACTAACTATGAGGTTTCCGAAACAGAGATACTTACTACAACAAAAGAACGAAGCAGCTGCGACATCTGAACTGATCAGGCTGTAGCTCCGACAACTATCCCAAGCAACAACGGTGATCAGAAGCTCGGTGACGGAAACTGTAACAACCATGCAGTGACGATAATGTTTCCATAATTCAAAAGAACGGAAACCAAAAGTAAAACCCTTAACAGGAGTGGATCTCAGCAATGGCAGCGCCATTTTCCAGCGATAGAGGCCCGGCGATGCATCCCCAGCAACAGCAACGGAGTGAGCGACAGTGACTAGGCACAGCAGCAGTGGCAAAACAGGCTTTTCCCTTTACACCCGCGTCACTCTTCTGTTAGTCTCTCTCTTTGTGGACTCTCTCTCTTAGGCTTCACCCATGGATGACGGGGACGCTGGCTTCGTAGTGAGAACGACAATGGCGCGGACAATAGTAGCGGTAGCGACTCCTTCACTCTGACACGGCTTGACGGCGACGATGACACTGGACGATGACGGGACTTGGTGACTCCACACGGCGTTGGCTGGACCCGACAACAACAGCGATGCCACTAGCGATGATGACGGCGCGGACAACAGCGGTGGCGGTGAGCTTTATCTGTGATGACGAACGGCGGGACAGTGCCACTCTTCTTCTCCTCTGGTTCTCTCTCTCCTTTGTTCGGTCATCTTGGCGGCGACTGGGTAGGGCGCGGCGACGGCGAGGCCCACCAGCATCGGCACGTCTCCTTCCTCTCTTCTCTTCTCCCCCGTCGCAGCTTCCCCCTCTCTTTCTTTCTTTATTTCTGCCGTGTGTGTGTGTGTGTTTGTGTCTTTTTTTTTTGGGAAGGGGGTGGCGGTTGGTAGTGTTATGAGATCATTATAAGACCCAAAAGTTGATAAGCAGGACAAAGCCACCATCCTCACTATAAGACCCAGAATTTTGGAAAATCTTATTATGAGATCATTTCAATTTATTTATTCATTGAAGATTTTATTTTTAGAAACTATTTTTTGTTAAAAGTAATTAAATCAAGTTTTGATAATTAAAATAGGAATTTTGCTTAATTTTATAATTATTGAATAATTTTCTATATTTAAATTATAAAGTTTATTAGTAGTAAAAGAATAAGAATTTTATATGATTTAGTTTAAATAATTGAGATTTTGGAATTTAATACTTTAATTTTTATAAACAAAAAAAATTAATTATATCATCTTTAATTTCAAATTTCGAATACTTGATTTAAATCCAATTAGCAAATGGATAATTAAATAATATTTTTAAGGTAATTTTAAGGGATTAAAATAGATTTTTAATTAAATCTATACCTAATTTGATTAAATTTACCAAACCCAAATTTACCCAAAAATCTCTAATTTCACATTTGTCCCAAATTTAACTATAGCCCCAAAATCCCAAAACACACACACACCCTAAACCTAAACCCTCCTAACACTACCAGCCGCCACCCCCTTCTTCCAAAATTCTAGGTCTTATAGTGAGTATGGTGTCTCTCTCTTATTGTAGTGGATAAGCGGAGTTGAAGATTCCCTCTCTTGCTATATCGGAGAATTGAATGGAGAAGGTTGAGGATTCCCTTCGATTTAATTTTTGGCTGTGGTATGAATGAGTTAGGTTAAGGATTCTCTATCATTACATCACAGTCTCTCTCTGATTATAAGGTTGAGGATTCCCTTTGTGTTGAGAAATTATGTCCGGGTTAGCTACCAAATGTGTTGGGTCTGGCTGTTAACTGACACGTGAGTTCATGGCCAGTAGGATAGACATGCATCATATGCATCTATATGACATTGTTTGGGTGTGCATATTGTATTTGGTTTGCCTATGTGAATATTTCTATTTAACTGCTAATTGTCATACTGTAATTACTCTTGATTGTATTTGAACTTCATTACTTGTGTTTGTGATTGATTGGTTCGGATTATGATAGTTGATCGTTGATTCATTATGTTTTGGACCAAAGGCCATGGTTTATTATGTTTTGGGTTGGAGGTCGTGGTTGATTATGTTTTGGGCTGGAGGTCGTGTTTGACTATGTTTGGGTCGGAAGCCGTGATTGTTGGGACGGAGGCTATGATTGTTGGGTCGGGGGCCGCAATTTGGGCACATTATATGTCTTGGTAAGTTTGGTCGGAATGTTTCTTTGGTAAGTAGTGGAATGTTATGGTATATTATGTTTAATTTCGATTTTTTACAAATAAAATGTGAATTTGGATTTTTGGATAATTAACCATTGATTTTCTAAAAGATTCATAAGACGAGTGATGATCCCTGCGGTAGAAAACAGTTTTCTTTTATATATCTTCTTATGATAAGTTTGAAACTCCTATGGTGAGACCGTGTGGTTAGGTTCTCACCCCCTATAGATTTCTCTTTTCAGGACAGACGAGGAGTTTATAGAGTTTCTTTTGCATATCTGATTGTGTTGTATATTTATATATTAGTTATAGTTTTTCCCTCGCCTTTGTTATTATATTTCTGTAAAGAGGGATAAATATAGTTTTTCCCTCGCCTTTGTTATTATATTTCTGTAAAGAGGGATAGGAGTTGTAATGATATGTATGCTTATCATAATTGTAAGTTATTTGTATGAGAAGTCTCGTATGTTTATGTATATGTATATATATATATATATATATGAAGATTGTCATTGAATTTGTTTATGTATGCATGTTTGTAAAAAAAAAACTTTCGGTTTTTTAAAGAAAACAGCGATATAGTTTCGAGTTAAAGGCTCCTATTTTATTATTAAATATATGGAAGTTATCATAATATCCTCGCTATCAGAGTGGCGCAACTGGAAGCGTGACATTCTGATAGTAAAGATGTTACAATAATGGCAAAAAGTAAGGATGGAGATGACAGAGGGAGCCACTACTGCCGCCACTGAGGTGGAAAGAGGACGTTGTGCTGTGGGAAAGACAAAATATAGAAGGAATAAGTTGTTGCTGGGAGTGAGATGAGCCACTACCATGTCCACCATTTGAATGTTACTGCGTTTGTTTTTTTCTTATATATCTACTTTGGTTTTACAAGTGGGATTTTAGAAAATTTTTTAACTTAGATAATGCAACCATGAATAATTTTGAGGAATTTAGTTAATGGTCATAGTGGTAATAGATTTAGAGAGAAAAAGATAAATGTTGGTTCTAAAGATTTTAGAGCTGTATGAGTTATTGGTGGTGGTGATGGTTGTGGTGGAGGTGTAGTGGTGGTGGCTGTATCGACCTAACTTTTAACATGTCATGACAAATGCTAATCGTAGTATGTTACTCATCGGTTAACCTATGGGCTCTAGACTCTGTAATTAGTTATATAATATTGAGCTTGCCGTACTTGTCATACGCGAATTTATGTGTCATTATACGTTAGTGTGGGTTAGTAAAGTGGATAAAGATTACAAAAATCATAAACACAGAGATAAACAGATTATAACACAATATGCCACGAAGGCTTCATATAAACATATAGGGAATAGTATCAATCATACAAAGCATATGATATTGCAACCTAGACATAGACTCTATTAGTGTATTATATATATTATACACTCGTATGAAATATAAAACACCCTAGATCTAGGCCCATTCAGGAAGCTCCTAATCTGAAACTTGGCACTAACAAAAAACAGTAAAGTCCTATCCCTTAAAAAAATGCTAACAAGTAAAGAGAAAAATTCTCTAGTCTTCATAGCTGTATGTAATAGAGGGTGTCCTCCAAGATGCTAATATACTTCAGAGTGCAGAGCATAACGAACAACAGCCTCAACGTTCAGCGAATGTCACTGTCAGCTCTGCCTGTAGGAATAGTAAAAGAAAAGGGTGAGAACCTACAGTTCCCAACAGGATACTAACGAGGGGACAAATCATGTATTGATCCTAAGGCAGCGCTTTAGTGTTTCACATCGTCGTGCATTTCGTTGTGTTAGCCCTAGGTTCAAGTTTTAAACGTTGATTATCTATCCTAGTCTCAGTCTCTTGTTAACCATAACCTATCACAGTATGCAAGTAGCACTAATAATAACACACACATCAATCACAAAATACAGGAAAATAAGATCAAGCATGTAACATAATCATAGAGAACATGTACAAAGTACAAATAGAGAGAAAATGCCGCAAATAATATAATGCATGTTTTTTCTAAGCAGTGCATGAGCTCACGTGTCAGTTTATAACCCACAACCTGATATTATCTAGGAACTAGTCCTAGATATGACTTTTCAATTACGTCAGTCCATGCATACGTGTCAAGTGGTTAAGAATACTACTAGTCCATGACAATAGGCAATCGTCGCAAAGTTTGATGCCATAAAATACGTACAATGGAAAAACATTATTTAGTAGCTCGTGGGAGTATCTGAAATCAAATAATTCTTTATGAATGTAAAACATAAATCCTGCATACAGTTTGTACACTGGCAAGCGAAACGAAACCCTCGACTTTACCAGGTGAATATCTAGTTAATGATTCCTAATGTTTTTAAGGTTTCTAAACATTTCATACTTATTAGTTTTTCTCTGTGAGTAAGGAGTCCTTTCATCCTCAGTCTCCTAGTAAAGTTTTCATTCTATCCTCTCTTTATCTTGAATTTACTATTTTGCCATCCATCTTTTATTAAAATAACAATTATATCCTTTAGTCTTTTACTTTACTTTCTCAACATAACTCTTTTCACATGATGACATTTATGTCTCTAATCTCTTGAAATTACATCTTTGTCCTTAGTCTTTTATTTTAATTTGTATGCTGTCCTTTAATCTATTCTTAAAAAACTTTTATGTCCTCTTTTTTCATAATTACTTTTTTAGCCTTAAAATTTTGTCCATTAACATTCAATTCTCACCATATTAATCATATATTTTTCTAAAATAACTATTTTGTCCTTAGTTTTCCTACTTTTACTATTTTAATCTTATATTTTATCAAAATAACAACTTTTTCCTTAGGTTTCATAGTGATTTATTTTAATCTTCTCTTTTTATCAAAAATGACTATTTTACCCCTAAACTACATAGTTACTTATTTTAAACTTATCTTTTACCAAAATGATCAATTTACCCTTTGTAATTTTTAAATTATTATTTTATCCTATATCTTTTTACTAATGATAAATTTACCCTTTTTAGCATAAATTATTATTTTATCCCTAATCTTTGATACTTATCCTATTATTTTATTTTATTTACACTTTTACCCCTTAAATTCACTGAAATTATTTTTTTACCAAAAATTTTATTTTAATTATAATTTTGGACCAAATCTTTTATATAATTATATTTTTATTCTTAAGTATTCTGTGCTCATATTTTTAAGTCTAATCTTTTGTTATTTATATTTTTAGTCTACTTTTTACTTTAAATTACATCTTAGTCATTTTAGGTGCATCATACATTTTTTTCTATACTTGAAACTTTAGTTTATGATTCTTTCACATTGTTATAACCACTTTTCTTTGAATCTTTTAATCTTTTACTTAATTAACTTCATTAATGTTCACTTTATGAGTTCTTATTATTCCGTATTCTATTACATATGCTTTTATGATACATTCAAGTCTTCTTAAAATCATATCTTTTCAATTTTTATAGAATTATAATTTAACTCCAAGCTACATATAACATTCAACCATGATAAATAAACAAATATATCCATCCAAAATTTATGTTAAGCGTTTATAAATCATATCAATGGCTCATTTAATATTCAATCATCAAAGTAAACACTTAAAATCACAATACATCATCAAACATCAAATATATATGAACTTTATCTTTCTATACTAGTAAACTTGAAAGAGTTCAAGCTGAAATGGAATTTTAATAGAATTATGAATTTTCTTAAAAATTAAATTATTCTAAAATAAGATCTTTCTATTAAATGTGTATATATGTACAAGCTACAAAATATGATCTAATGATGATTTCTACCAACTACGTAGGTATGGTTTAGTAGGTCTAAAACTATTTTGACTTCTCAATACTTTCATAGACATGGATATGTGTATTTGGTCAGAAACTTTCAAATCAATTTACGAATTTTGTGTTTCTTGGAAAAGACCAGAGTTGGTGAAATTTGCAGGGAACAGAAATCACATAGAACTCTTCTTTTTCCAATTCTCTCATCTTTCATCTTTGGTCAATGAAAGTGGGTGCATTATTTATGTCCCACTACAACACACACTCTCCTTTATTTTTTCTTGTTTCTATGATTTCTTCAGCTTAATTGGTTCATCCCTACACCTACCACCCTCCACTCCCACTTTTGGCCTTTGTCAAGAGGAGTGTTGTTCGCTTATATTGAATCGCTAAGCAAAGATCCAATCACTAGAATCGTGAGTTTAACGGCATTCAACATCCAAGGAAGTAGACTGAGCTAGAACCCAATTGAAAACCGAATTCTAACCCATTTTGATGATTAGAAAATAGAAATCTAGGTTTTGTCCCTATTTTCTTCTCTCCCTAAACCTTGTTCCTTTGCATCTTCTCTAACTTTGTTGGTAAATGTTGCTGCATTTCTATTTGATTTCTAAAACAAGAGGAGAGAATTATTATTATTGTTGTTGTTGTTGTTGTTGTTTTGTTGCAGTGCGGGTGGAGATTACATTTTTAATGAGAACAGAAAATCTCTTATTTAAGGGATGACCTAAGATTCTATGAGATACGAGGATAGGGAGATTTTGATCGATGAGTATATATCTGAAATAAAAGTTTTTCAACATGATGCAGAACGAGAGAACAGAGTCAAAAGAGAGGAGCACGTATAAAGGTCTTTCTCTAGCATTTCTGTTACACGTTTCAGATATAACTCATTTATTGATAACGTCGTTGATTTTGCATCTATTATTTGTGTTGATTTATTGCTTTAGTTGTATCCTGACATTCACTCAATATTTTATTTTGAATAGCTTTATGACATGTTAATTATATTCAAAATACTGAAACTGATTTACGGAATAACTTTACAGAGAGAAAATAGGAGTTTTGAAAAGGAAGGAAATAGAAGAACATGAAATGTATAGGAGGTAATCGAAAGAAATTCAAGCTTTATTTGTAGAGACAATCAAAGACCTTTTGACATAACTTTCATTCAATATGTGGTACTGTTAATCTTATGGTTATCTTTAGGATGAGTTTGGGATGTGGTTGAAATGGAGAGAAAAATTATCTAGATCTATGTGCACATAAATCTTCTAACTTATGCATAGCTCATCCTTAGAGGATGTACAGAGTCTTCTAATTGAAGTTTCAAGCTAAGACATAATTTATGATGAGATCACAAATCGTATTTATAAATGAACCTCTTATGGTATGTACATGTGTTCTTTTTCTTTTTTAACTCTTTAATTGCAATATCATAAGTTTATTGGACCTGAGACTAAGATATCAAATCACTTAAAATCATGCCGTATGAATATTATTATATTCTAAATTTATGATGCCAAAAGTTGTGAAGCCAAAATTGGAGAGCAATAATAAGTGATAATGTTTTTCTTTGCTAGATAATTAGTTATGTTAATCTTGGTCCAATGGGCAGCAAATAAATCTATCAAGAGTTGGAACCTCAACTTGAAAGGGGCAGATTGGTGAATTCGGTTAAAAGCCTCGCTTCTTTAAAATTTTGGCATGCAAATTTAAAGGATTTCCACTACATTAATAGGTGGACACACATTGCAAAAATGAGTGAAACTATAAGCATAACTTGGTTTAACAATTTCTAGCTCATGTGCAGATCGGTGACTGGATGAATTAGAAATAAATGATGGTAAGTTCTAAGTGATGTTTACATGGTCATTCTATAGGGACATGTGGGTTTGTTCTGCCTTATACCCAGTGCTGTTGATGTTTTCATCTGGCTATTGGGGATGCTTGGTGGTAGAGTTTTTGGAACCAATCTACTGAAATACGTGAGATGAGATTTTAAATAAAAAAATATGGGGGATGGAGGAGTAAAGAAGATGGGACAAAAGATATATGTTATTAGGAATGATTATGTTTGGTTGTTATTGGTGTCATCTTTATACTGAGAGTGGCCATTTTATCTTGATTCTGTGTTGCTTTTGGAAGGTTATACACATTTGAGGGTGGAATATCTTGGTAGTGATGTTTCTTGGCAGGGGTACTATTGTAGTTGGTGTCTTTCATGTTGAGATTGTTGTCTCTATTTTGTTGTGTTTTTGGTTTTCATGTTTTAGCTTTAAGCATTAGTTGAAGTGTTTGAATATATCTTATTATCAAATGTACAGAAAATCAGCCTCTTTATAGAGAAATTACAGAAATAGAAATAACTATAAAATAGGAAAGAAGAAAAAAATACTAGCCTAAAATAAAGGAAAGATTTCTAATCATAAAATCCCCAAAATTAAGCTAAACCAAAAAAGGAAAAGATTTGTAATTAATTCTCTTTACATAAAAGATTCATGAAAGGAATTAGGAATCTGATTTTGATTTGCTCTAGTCAACACTCCCCCTCAAACTGGCTTGAAGATATCATTCATTGACAGCTTGCTTATTATGCTATCAAAAGTCTTCTTGGGTAATCCTTTAGTTAGAACATCTGCTAATTTTTCTGTGGTTGGAACATATGAGATGCAAATCTGTCCTCTCTCAATCTTTTCCTTGATAAAATGCTTGTCAACTTCAACAAGTTTAGTTCTATTATGCAACACTGGATTATGAGAAATAGAAATTGCAGATTTGTTGTCACAATACAACCTTATTGGTGGAGAAATGAAAATTTTTAGTTCTTTTAGAATTTTCTCTACCCATAGTGCTTCACATATTACATGAGCCACTACTCTAAACTCAGTTTTTGCACTACTTCGTGCCACAACACTCTGTTTTTACTCCTCCAACTAACCAGGTTTCTGCCAACAAAAGTACAACACCCAGATGTTGACCTTCTATACATGATATTCCCAACCTAATCCGCATCTGTATAAGCTTCTACTTGAAGATGTCCATGCTTTTTGTAGAGTAACCCTTTCCCAGGCGACCCCTTCAAGTACCTTAGGATTCTAAAGACAGCATCTATGTGTTCTTGAACAGGTGAATGCATAGATTGGCTTACCATGCTCACTGCAAAGGCTATATCCGGGCGTGTATGGGATAAATAGATTAGCCTCCCTACCAACCGCTGATATCTCCCTTTGTCCGTTACATTTTCTGGTTCAGCTGGCTTCAATTTTAAATTAGGCTCTATAGGTGTTTCAACAGCTTTACAACCAAGTAATCCGGTCTCTTTTAAAAGATCTAGGATGTACTTTCGTTGGTTCATAAAAATGCCTTCCTTAGTGTTCATACCCTGGGTCGAACTGTCCGACTCGGGATGTTTTAGCGACATGGCGACCGACCTCTTCAGGTTCGACTATCCGATCTCTTCTTAAAGAGATCGGCCAAATCAACAGGAAAGCCCAATAAAGGGCCCAAATAGAGGAACACGACCCAAATCCAAAGGCAGTCCAAGCCTATAGAGATAAAGGCGGTTCCCTTGAAGATAAGCTGACCTCACCCAATGATAAGATAAGATAACTAACTTATCTTATCTAAAAAGGTCACCCTACACCATTATAAATACACTGGAGCACCCAGGTATAACTCATACTCTGATTCTACAATAAATCTGCTTAATACTCGTGCTAACTTAAGCATCGGAGTCTCTTGCAGGTACCCCCACCCTCCAGTGACCACGGATCAGAAGTGAAGTCAGTCCAACAAGTCGGACACAACAGCTCCGGCCGTCACCAGCCAGCCGGACACGTCATCTCCGACCAGCACAGAAGATCTCATCCGAGATCGGCCTACAGTTTCAGGTAACCCTCGAAACATTGGCGCCGTTACCGGGGAACCTGGAAGTCATCCCATCACCATGGCGGACGAACAGGATAACAACCACAACTCAGATTTAGAGGATAGAACGCCACACAAAAATACGGGTGCCACACCAAAGGACACTCTGGAATCTAACGGAGACAAAAACTCATCACATCCGGGAGTAATAGAAGCACTTCAAGATCGCCTAAAGCAACTTGAAAAAGAAAGCCAGTACCAGCAAGAAGTCGGCAAGCATCTACAAAGAGAGGTAAGGCGACGTCGAGAATTAGAAGATAAACTTCTACAACTTGAAGCCGATCTCAAAGCAAAGACTACCCGGACCACCCCTGAAGACAACTCTCGCAAAGATCAAGATCCATTCACTAGGTAAATCATGAAGACTAAAATCCTTAAAGACTTCAAACTTCCGGATATGATTTTGTATGATGGCACTACAGATCCCAACCATCACCTCAGCAACTTCAGAAGCAGAATGTACCTCACTGACGCCTCAGACGCCGTTTGCTGCAAAGCTTTTCCAATGACTCTCACGAAGACAGCAATTAGATGGTTCGACAACCTACCTCCAAAGTCCATCTCCAACTTTGACGACCTGGCAAAAAAATTCCTAGCCAAATTCTCCATCCAAAAAGACAAGGCTAAGCATGCCCCCAGTCTAGACATACAAGGAGATCGGGAAAGTCTTCGCAACTACATGGAAAGTGATGACAAGTCATCTTAGCCTAGTTTTACTAGCCTTTTTCTTTTGTTTTCAATTGATTTTATGCACTTTCTTGAGCCATAACTAAGCCAATTGGGTAGAATTTCATGTTTCCTTTGATTCAATCAACCATGGATAAATTAATGCAATTTCATGAGATTTTGTGCTATAATTATCATATATTATGAAAGAATAACAATCTCATGATTTTGAGTATAGCTTTGATGTTTTTGATTGATTGATGATAGGTGAAAAGAGCTTTGAAGAAGGTTGAAGAAAGAAGGAATGACAAGGAGCAAGAGAGAACAAAAAGCTTGAGCCAAAGCTTGCTTAAAACTTTAGCTCAAACTTGAGGAAGAGCTTAACTTCACCCTGGAGGCATCAAAAGCTTGCGCCAACATTTGCCGCAAGCTTTGAGTCAAACATTGGCACCACAACAAACACACCCTGGAGGCATCAAAAGCTTGCGCCAACGTTTGCCTCAAGCATTGAGTCAAACGTTGGCGCCACAACAAACACATCCAGGGAGCAAAAGCTTGCGCCAACGTTTGCCTCAAGCTTTTAGGCAAACGTTGGTGCCATTTGAGTATGAAGAGGAGTCCCTGATTGAAGGTTAAATGGAGCCATGTTTACGCCAACGTTTGCCTCAAACGTTGGGCCAAACGTTGGCCAAGAAGCATGCAAGGGAGAATCCACATTTGGCTCAAAGTTTGACCTCAAACTTTGGCTCAAATGTGGATGACAGCAAAGGGAGGCAAGCTGATATGAAAAGCTTGAGTCAAAGTTTGCCTCAAACTTTGACTCAAGCTTTAATGGTTCATAGCCCGGTTCACAAGTGGGTTTCTCTCCAACTCCAAGAGCAATCAACAGAGGCTTTTGTCAACCCAATTCCATCAAGAGCAAAGGCCCAATTCAAGGCTTGAAGATCATTTGAAGAGAGTGTATAAATAGCTTAGAATTTAAGTTCTTAAAAAGCTTTTTCTGTTTTAGTTTTGCTGAGTGATTTTGGGAGAGCTTTTGGTTAGGAGTTATTTGGAGATTCTAAGTCTTGGGGAAGGAGAATTGAATTCTCTTTCTCTTAGTTTTCTTAATTTCAATTTCATTTACACTTTGTTTGAATCTTGGGTGTTGGAGAATTGAAGGAATTCTGTTTCAATCCCATCCTGGGATCTCTTTGTTTTATTTACTGCACTTTTTGAGAAATCAATATTTGAATTCCTTTCTTCTACTGCTTGATCTTTAAATTCTCTTGCAATTGATTTCTGAATTGGATCTAGGAAGGCATTGAGATCTAGACTGGGTTATCTAGTCTCTTGAGTCCTGAGATCTGAAATTTCCTTTTCATCTCTCTGTTGAACGCTTCTTCAAGCAAGTTACATTTTCTGTTTGAGATCTACTGCAATTGAATTCATCTTTTACTTCCCTGCTTGTTGCAGTTTACTTTTCCCTTATTTTGATTCTTGCAATCCCACATCCCTGACCCATTTACAATTCAAGCCATTTACATTTCTTGCATTCTAAGATTCTGCAATTTACATTTCTTGCGTTCTAAGTTTCCACCATTAAATTTCTTGTTCTTTAAGATTCAGCACTTTTATTTTCTGCTCTCTTTAATTTACTGCAATTATCCCTCTCCCTTTTATTTCCATGCAATTTAGTTTCAGTCAATTATAAATCACTCAACCAATACTTGATTCGCTTGACTAAATCAACCACAAAAACTAAAATTGCTCATCCTTCAATCCCTGTGGGATCGACCTCACTCCCGTGAGTTATTATTACTTGATGCGACCCGGTACACTTGCCGGTTAGATTTGGGTGTTTTGGAAATTCGTTTTTCCACAAATTTGCCCATCAGAAAGATTCAACAAAACATGCCTAGACATACAAAGATTACCAACAGAGGCTACTGTCATGGGCCTCATCAACGGCCTACGAGAAGGACCTTTCAGCTAATCTATATCAAAAAAATATCCCACATCCCCAGATGAGGTACAAGAGTGGGCAGAGAAGTACATTAACATGGAAGAAAATTCCCGACTTGGAGAAGCCTCGAAATCCGATTTCACCTACCGAGATAAAAATAAAGAATCCAAGAAGAAGAAAGATCGAACGGGCAAAAAAATAAAAAAGTATCATAATTACACCCTTCTTCGGGTGTCCCTTTGTGGATATTTACAAAGAAGTCTGTAACAAAGAAAAGATAACCCCAGCTCGACCACTCAAAGACAAAAGGGGAGGAGGAAATCGGAACGAATACTGTGAATATCATCGGGTCCGAGGACATTCCACCAACGAGTGCTTCGACTTAAAAAACATCATAGAAAAGTTAGTAAGGTAAGGAAAACTAAATCGGTATCTAGCCACCCGAGATGATGAACAAAGAAAAAGACGAAGAGATGAAGATGTCGGACGAACTGAGCAATCACCTCGTACGCCAGAAAGACATGTCCATATGATACACAGAGGATTTGCAGGAGGTGGAATCTCCAAATCATCCCGCAAAAGATACCTCAAAGAAGTATATCATGTCGAAGGGAAGGAGGAAGTACCCGACATCCCTGCAATCACGTTCACCAAAGAAGACGCATCCGGTATCATCTCAAGACACGACGATCCCATGGTCATTACCATCATACTGGCAAACGCCAATCTCCACCGCACATTAATAGACCAAGGGAGTTCTGCCAACATCTTATTCAAAACTGCCTTCGACAAACTCGGCTTAGAAGAAAAGGAGCTTAGAGCATACCCGAACAGCCTGTTCGGACTGGGAGATACCCCAGTACAACCACTGGGATACGTGTCGCTACATACAACCTTCGAAAAAGGGAACCAATCCAGAATACTCAAGATAGACTACATTGTGGTCGATGTGAGTTCAGCCTACAATGCCCTAATAGGTCGGACAACACTAAATCAACTCGGCGCAATAGTCTCGAATCCACATCTATGCATGAAATTTTCAACTACAGAAGGGATAGCTACGATAAAAGCAGATCAAAAGATGGCACGCCGCTGTTATAACGAAAGTATAAACCTCAGAGGTAGAGGAGAAGAGTTCCATACAATTGAGCTTGGTGGAGTTCAGAGACGTGAAGAACTCCGTCCACAACCCGAAGGAGACATAGAGAAAGTTCAGATCGGGGATACCTCGGACGAAACAACTAATATTGGCACGATCCTGAAGGGAGACGCAAAAGAATTACTAGTACAGTTCTTACGAGATAATGTCGATCTCTTCGCATGGAAAGCTGCAGACATGCCAGGCATAGACTCCAAGCTAATGAGTCACAAGTTGGTGGTCTATCCAGGATCTCAGCCGGTACAGCAGAGACGAAGAAAACTTGGGCCAGAACGATCCGAAGCTGTGGAAGAACAGGTACAAGCACTACTGGAGGCAGAATTCATAAGAGAAGTCAAGTACCCACTATGGCTAGCTAACGTCGTCTTGGTGAAAAAATCAAATGGGAAATGGCGAATGTGCACCGACTACACCGACCTCAACAAAGCCTGCCCAAAAGATCCTTATCCACTCCCAAGTATTGACGCTCTGGTAGATGTTTCATCCGGATATAGATACCTCTCATTTATGGATGCACATTCCGGATACAACCAAATTCTCATGTATCCACCAGATCAAGAAAAGACCTCGTTTTTGACGCCAAAAGCAAATTACTGCTACATTGTAATGCCTTTCGGTCTCAAGAATGCGGGAGCTACGTATCAAAGGCTAATGAATAAAGTCTTTTCAGATCATATCGGAAAGATCATGGAAGTCTACGTGGACGACATGTTAATAAAGACACAAAGTGAAGAGGCATTATTGTCTGGCCTGGCCCAAGTGTTCGACACTATAAGGAAGCATGACATGCACCTCAATCCCGCAAAATGCACTTTTGCAGTAGAAGCAGGCAAGTTCTTGGGTTTTATGCTCACACAAAGTGGATTGAGGCAGAGCCCCTAGCCAACGCCACTGCTCAAAGAAGCCAGAAATTACTATATAGGAATATTATCACGAGGTTCGGGGTTCCATACTCCATCACCACAAACAATGGCACTCAATTCACAGATGCAGGCTTCAGGAAATTAGTAGCCGACTTGAACATAAAGCACCAGTTCACCTCCGTCTCTCATCCTCAAGCCAATGGGCAAGCCGAAGCTGCCAACAAAGTCATATTGGCTGGGTTGAAATGGAGACTGCAAGATGCAAAGGGAGCTTGGGCTGAAGAACTTCCACAGGTCCTATGGGCATATCAAACTACGCCACATTCCACCACAAATGAATCACCGTTCCGATTAGCGTACGGAGTGGAGGCAATAATCCCAGTAGAGGTCGAGGAAGGGTCGCCTAGAGTAGTCCACTAGATTGAAGAAGCAAACTCTCAACTTCAAAGAGAAGAACTCGACCTACTTCCGGAAATCCAAGAAAGAGCTGGGATCAGGGAAGAAGTGCTAAAGCGCCGAATGGCTTCAAGATATAATCAAAAGGTAGTGCCAAGAGGTTTCGCGGAGAATGATCTCATCCTAATCCGAAATGATATTGGAACAACTCGACCCGGAGAAGAAAAGTTGGCAGCAAACTGGAAAGGACCCTACCGAGTCATAGAAGTACTTGGGAAGGGCTACTACAGACTGTCCGAACTCGATGGACGAGAGCTTCCTAGATCGTGGCACGCCTGCAACCTAAGAAGGTACTATAGCTAGAGAAGGTAAAAGATCTCATCATAGGATGCACTCTTTTTCCTGAAAGGTTTTTTAATGAGGCACCAAGTTGAGATCCAGATATTATCCGACTTAAAAGGATGAAAAACTCCAACATGTATATATTTTCACTTTCTTTTGAATAAAATATATTTTAGATATTCTACAAATTCTCAAGACGCATTAATCTGAAGTATTCATCGTCCTATTATAAAGCAACAGATCGGCAGAAAGTGAAAGACAGATTCACTACACGATCACAATAAAAGACCAATAAAGATGAAAACGCGATTCATCTAAAGGTCGACCAAAGAAAGACAGAAACCACCTTCTACAAATCAGCAAAGATGAACACTGAATAATGCAAGAAGTTATCGAAAGTGATCCAAAAAAAGAACCTGACGAGGTCTTATGGATTGCTAAATAATAACTTAAAGACTGACCGACATTGAGAAGTCGGACCAAGTCAACCCAAGTTATCAGCAAATCCCTGGAAAGAGGTCTGGTTAACCCTATAAAAGAGGAATTGCTATAACTTAGAAGAGATCGACATAAAGAAGTCGGTCTCCTAAGAAAAACAAGTTATAAAATTAAAGTAATCCCTGAAAGAGACCTGACAAAGGTCCAAGAAAGAGGATTACAAAATAACTTAGAAGAGATCGACATAAAGAAGTCGGTCTCCTACAACAAACAAGTTATAAAAGTAATCCCTGAAAGAGACCTGACAAGGGTCCAAGAAAGAGGATTACAAAAATAACTTAGAAAGAGGATGACATAAAGAAGTCGACCTCCTACGAAAATTTATAAAAGTAATCCCTGAAAGAGACCTGACAAGGGTCCAAGAAAGAGGATTACAAAAATAACTTAGAAAGAGGACGACGTAAAGAAGTCGACCTCCTACGAAAAGTTATAGAAGTAATCCCTAAAAGAGACCTGACAAGGGTCCAAGAAAGAGGATTACAAAAATAACTTAGAAAGAGAACGACGTAAAGAAGTCGACCTCCTACGAAAAGTTTTAGAAGTAATCCCTGAAAGAGACCTAACAAAGGTCCAAGAAAGAGGATTATAAAATAACTTAGAAGAGATCGACATGACGAAGCCGGTCCACTACAAAAATAACTTGGAAAAGGACGACGTAAAGAAATCGGTTATGGATAAATACAAGTAAGAGCAAGTAAATCGAAATATGAATTGGATCCACGCATCTACGACCTCCAAGTACAAAGCAGTTCAAAGAGGCCGAGCAGCAAGGCTCCAGTATTCTAAAACCCAGAAAGGTGCCAAGACAAGTGTAAACAAGCATGCTATAGAATACAATATTATAAAGCTTTAGGGTCAAGCCCAAAAGCTTGAAAGCTACTTGTTTTTTAAAACAAAAGTTGCTAAACAAGCAACTAAAAGGAGTACCAGCAGTCAGCAAAATATTCAACTATACAAAATAAATAGTTTTAAAGCCCACAAGCTGGGCCAACTACGCAAATATCCAAAGAAAACTCAGCTAAAGATTAGAAGACTTTTTAGCAGCATCAGTCTGGGGTGAAGGAGGGCGAGCCTGGAGAGGCACAGCATCCACGGTACCATCATCCCGGTTCAAGATCTGACAGTCCGGATCAGAAACAGAATGACCAACCTCAACCGGAGGAATCGTAGAAGCAGGCACCTTGGCAGAAAGCACAGGGGGAGGATCAACATCATCATCATCTTGGTCGTTGGGAACAATCTTACCATCCCTCACAACATTGTCCAAGCTAAAGAGAGTAAGGTCAACCTCAGGAGCAAGAACTTGAACTTGCTCTTTTAGATTATCATAGGCAGTGTTCACGCTGCCGACGAGGTGACCTTGGAGCTCGGAATAGTCTACTCAGGCAGACTTCAGCTCCTCCCTCAGACGCACCACCTCTCGATAAGATGTAACATAACTGTCCTTATGCCTCAACGCCGTGTCCTCGGCCAACCGCATAGAAGCTGCCAGAGCAAGGGAACTCGCCTTTTCGTTCTCCAGATCCTTCTCCAACTCGGCTACCTTTACCTCAAGCTTTCAGACCCTTCATCCGGTCGAACTCCTGTTTAGCCTCCTCCATAAATTCTTTGGTGGCATGGAGAGGAAGATTCTGAGCAGTTCGGTATAGGGCAGCCCCCATATATGCCATTTTAACACTGTTTCGGGTCATAAAATCCAGATGGCAAAGGATTGATACATCATCCATGGGGAGGGCACCGTAGGGACCGATTTGCTGATCTACGAACTTGATTGCATTAAAATCAGGGGCGTCAAGGTTAAAGGCCTCAATTGTTTTTTGTTTCTTGTTGGGAGGAGCACCAGAAGTAGCAGCAGAAGTCTGTGGAAGATCAGTCAGATGAACTCGAGGAGTGGGGATCACCTTCCTCGGCCCAGGAGAACTCGGCACGAGCGGCTTCACTGGAACTTGAGAAGATCCCTCTCCAGCCGCCTTGGCCGAGATGTTTTGAGCAGCAGCAGCCTTCTTCGCCTTCTTGTAGGCCTTCATGGAATCATTGTTTTTCGACATCTCTGAAAATACAGAATCAACCATAATGATGAGTTACAACCTAGGAGAAGTAAAACTAAGAAACAAGTATAAGAAACAAGTCAGACAGTACCCAAAGCAGTTCAAACCAAAGATGGATCACTCAAAAATCTTTTTGTATCCAGATGGGGTGGTTCCCCCCACAAATCTTCAAGAACAACTACAAAAGCCCGCTCAACCTCACTAAGCATCTCCCATGTATAACGAGACACTCTCACATTCTTTTGCCACTCTAGAGGAAAAGCAGGCTCGTCATTCTCATCAAGAAAAAAGGGGCGGACCCCCTCAATAGCACAGACTCGGAAGAAATAATTCTTAAAATCTTTAAAAGACTCATCATACATGGCAAAAACTTTATGCCCCTGGGCCGATCTGAAAGAAACCCAGGAAGCTTTCTTTTTGGAAGAACCTCCGGGCTTGGCCGAGACAAAAAGATAGAGGAAAAGAGTTTGAGAAGGTATTATGCTTAACTCTTGGCAAAGCAGTTGAAATATCTAGATAAAACCCCAGGAATTCGGATGAAGCTGGGATGGAGCAATGTTACATGACCACAACAAGTCGGTCTCGAAAGCAGTAAACGGAAAAATAACATCCAACTGGCTAAAAAAATATTCATAGGCATAGAAGAAGGGACGCTCCCCCTCGACCGAAGTAGGAAAACAAGCCCTCTCATCAGAGTCAGGAGCTACAAGCTCATAATCCCTCTCCCGAGCACTGTTACCACAAATCCTTTGACGTTTCCTCAGCTCTGTACAAAACTCAGCGTCCACGACAGAGACACACATTAGGACAAGGGAGTCCAGCCAATCGGACATCTCCTTGGAAACTTTGGAAGACATCTCTACAACGTTATTGCGAGAAGACATAAGGCCAACTAATCCTACAAAAAGAAAAGAAGATTGGATCACTAAAAAACATCTCGGAGGAGGGGCAAAGCAACTCGACTAATATGATACAGACAGAAAAGGAAAATCCCAAGACTCAAACCAAAGTCCTGGGGCATCCTTTGGAGGCAGTGGCAAAGCAAGATTTCAGGAAAAATCTACAATTTATGTCCCGGCATTTCCCAAACAAGAAAAGAAGATTTCAAGTAGACAAACATTGTGAAAAAGGGAAGTAAAAGCACAAAAGTCATCTAAGCCACTATCTTCCTACAGTCTATCAACAAAAAGCATTGTCAACATCAAAAATGCCAAGCAGAAAATCATCAAAGACACAACCTTTTTCAGAATCAAACAAAAACCATCATCGAAAGCACAAGCAGAAACGGTGATAACATGCAAAAGCCCTAAAAGCATCAAGCAACAGGAAAAGCGAAAAAATTCATACGAAAGACGAAGAAACTCCCAGAACACACAATACAACAGCAATTAGGCGCAACAAAAACAGAAAGATCCAAACTTTCTCCAAGAAAAATCAAAACTTCACCACAAAACCAAAGCCAAAGCAATGGAAGAGAAAAGTAATTGCAAAATGGAATTAACCTGGAGAAATGAGAAGTTCCAGAAGAAGTAGAAAGGAAGGAATCGCTGGATCGGTGGAAGGTACCACAACACAAGAAAAGACAGAGGTAGAGAGAACGAAGGAGTTACAAAGAAAAAGGAAGAAGAGAAACCATTTTTCTGAGGAAGCAAAATTCAAAATAAAGCCAAGAGAAACGGGGCAATTAATACCAATTAATGAAGGTATTAAACCCTCGCACGTTCTCTAGAACAAAGCGCTAATACAAAATCACGCGTTTTTAGAGGAAAAACGTTCTACATTCAAAAAGCTCTACAAAGAAAGGAATCGACAAAAGTGATCGAGTTCGGCTTCGCTACAAAAAGTTCGAAGTCAAAAAACTCGACCTCAAAGCAGAAGACCGAGCTCAAGCAGGGGCACTGTTCATACCTGGGTCGAGCTGTCCGACTCGGGATGTTTTAGCGACATGGCGACCGACCTCTTCAGGTCCGACTATCCGATCTCTTCTTAAAGAGATCGGCCAAATCAACAAGAAAGCCCAATAAAGGGCCCAAATAGAGGAACACGACCCAAATCCAAAGGCAGTCCAAGCCTATAGAGATAAAGGCGGTTCCCTTGAAGATAAGCTGACCTCACCCAAAGATAAGATAAGATAACTAACTTATCTTATCTAAAAAAGTCACCCTACACCATTATAAATACACTGGAGCACCCAGGTATAACTCATACTCTGATTCTACAATAAACCTGCTTAATACTTGTACTAACTTAAGCATCGGAGTCTCTTGCAGGTACCCCCACCCTCCGGTGACCACGGATCAGAAGTGAAGTCAGTCCAACAAGTCGGACACAACAGCTCCGGCCGTCACCAGCCAGCCGGACACGTCATCTCCGACCAGCACAAAAGATCTCATCCGAGATCGGCCTACAGTTTCAGGTAACCCTCGGAACACTTAGACCTTGCAAATTCAATTCCAAGGAAGTATTTTAAAGAGCCAAGTTCTTTAATTTCAAATGCTTTGGCATGCTTCTCCTTCAAGTCTTTTATCTCCAAAAAATCATCACCTGTCAGAATAATGTCATCCACATATACAATTAAGATGTTAGTTTTATTAGCTGCTCAATGTTTATAGAAAAGTGTATGGTCAACTTGGGTTTTAGTATAACCAAGTCCCTTCACCACCATTCCAAGTCGTTCAAATCAAGCTCTTGGGGATTGTTTCAATCCATAGAGAGATTTCTTTAGTTTGTACACTTTATTCCTCCCTAGTTCAACCTCAAATCCAGGTGGAAGTTTCATGAACACATCTTCCTCTAGCTCCCTATTCAGGAAAGCATTCTTTATATCCAATTTATGTAAAGGGTAATTTTAATTCGCAGCAAGAGACAAGAGAATCCGCACAGAGCTGAGTTTGGCAATTGGAGTAAAAGTCTCTCGATAGTCTACTCCATAGGTTTGTGTATATCTCCTAACTACTAACCTAGCCTTATACCTCTCTATGCTTCTATCAGCATTGCACTTGATGGTAAAAAGCCACCTGCAGCCAACCAATTTTTTATTCTATGGAAGAACTACAATCTCCCAAGTTTTATTCTTCTTAAGTGCATGCCACTCTTCCATCACTGCTAATTTCCAGTTAGGATCATCTAGTGCTTCCTCTATGTTCCTAGGCTCAAACAGATTTGTAATTTTAGAAGTAAAAGCTTGATGTTTTTGAGAGAGATTTTGGTAAGAGACATAATTGGAAATAGGATGGTTGGTGCTAGTTTTGAGTGCCTTTTTGGTGCAGGTTCTGGTTTCTTTCCTAAGGACTATTGGCAAGTTATTATTAGAAGTGACAATTTCAGATTTACCTGGAAATTTCTGAAGTACTATAGTTGGGCCGTCTTCCGGGTTTTCAAATTGGGCTGGTACAGAGATGATGGGCTGGTCTCTAATCTTCTTGGGATATTTCCGAACATAACACCGAAGCTCCTTTTCTGATTATGGTATTTCTTTTCCTATTTGGATTCTAACTAATTCTGGCACAATTTTAGAATTGGTTTCCACATCTTGTTTTGCAATTATTTCAGAATTTACTTGATTAGTGAAAGTTGTATCCTCAATATGTAAGATAGGAGTGGGTAAAGGTTCATGCAAAAAGTTTTCTTCCCTTAGACTCTCACCCTGAAAAGAATTTTTCTAAAATAAGGTTTTATGTTGGTGCACGAAATTGTGATCATCAATGGCGCCAACAACTTGATACGCACAATTGTAATCTTAACACTTTATCACAACTTCGCACAACTAACCAGCAAGTGCACTCGGTCGTCCAAGTAATAAACCTTACGTGAGTAAGGGTCGATCCCACGGAGATTGTCGGCCTGAAGCAAGCTATGGTCACCTTGTAAATCTCAGTCAGGCGGATTCAAATGGGTATGGTGAATTGATAATAAAAAAACATAAATAAAATATAAACTGGATAGAGATACTTATGTATAGAGATGCTTTCGTTCCTCCTGAACCTCTGCTTTCCTGTTGTCTTCATCCAATCATTCATACTCCTATCCATGGCAAGCTTTATGTAGGGCATCACCATTGTCAATGGCTATATCCCATCCTCTCTGTGAAAATGGTCCAATGCGCTGTCACTGCATGGCTAATCATCTGTCGGTTCTCGATCATACTGGAATAGGATTTACTATCCTTTTGCGTCTGTCACTACACCCAGCACTCGCGAGTTTGAAGCTCGTCATAGCCATCCCTTCCCAAATCCTACTCGGAATACCACAGACGAGGTTTAGACTTTACGGATCTCAGGAATGGCCGTCCATAGGTTCTAATTTATACCACGAAGATTCTAATATCTCGGACTCGGTCCTCTGTATTAGATATCTAAGAGATATTCATTCTAGCTTGTTTGCATGTAGAACGGAAGTGTTTGTCAGGCACGCGTTCATAAGTGAGAATGATGATGAACGTCACATAATCATCACATTCATCATGTTCTTGGGTGTGAATGGATATCTTAGAATAGGAATAAGCTTGAATTGAATAGAAAAACGATAGTACTTTGCATTAATTCATGAGGAACAGCAGAGCTCCACACCTTAATCTATGGTGTATAGAAACTCTACCGTTGAAAATACATAAGTGATGAAGGTCCAGGCATGGCCGAATGGCCATCCCCTATAAAGGTCTAAGATAGAATAAAACTGATCAAAGATCTGATCCGAAGATTTAAATACAATAGTAAAAAATCCTATTTATACTAAACTAGTTACTAGGGTTTACAGAAATGAGTAAATGATGCAGAAATCCACTTCTAGGGCCCACTTGGTGTGTGCTTGGGCTGAGCATTGAGCTTTACACGTGTAGAGGCTTCTCTTGGAGTTGAACGCCAGTTTGTAAGCTGTTTCTGGCGTTTAACTCCACTTTGCAACTTATTTCTGGCGTTTAACTCTAGAATGCAGCATGAAACTGGCGTTGAACGCCAGTTTGTGTCTTCTAAACGCGGGCAAAGTATGAACTATTATATATTGATGGAAAGCCCTAAATGTCTACTTTCCAACGCAATTGAGAGCGCGCCGTTTGGAGTTCTGTAGCTCCAAAAAATCCACTTTGAGTGCAATGGAGGTCAGAATCTAACAGCATCTGCAGTCCTTCTTCAACTTCTGAATCTGATTTTTGCCCAAGTCCCTCAATTTCAGCCAGAAAATACCTGAAATCACAAAAAAATACACAAACTCATAGTAAAGTCCAGAAATGTGAATTTTAATTAAAAACTAATAAAAATATACTAAAAACTAATTAAATTATACTGAAAACTGTGTAAAAAACAATGCCAAAAAGCGTATAAATTATTCGCTCATCACAACACCAAACTTAAATTGTTGCTTGTCCCCAAGCAACTGAAAATCAAATAGGATAAAAAGAAGAGAATACACTATAAATTCCAAAATATCAATGAACTTAGCTCCAATCAGATGAGCGGGACTTGTAGCTTTTTGCCTCTTGAATAGTTTTGGCATCTCACTTTATCCATTGAAGTTTAGAATGATTGGCATCTATAGAAACTTAGAATTCAGATAGTGTTACTGATTCTTCTAGTTCAGTATGTTGATTCTTGAACACAGCTACTTTATGAGTCTTGGCCGTGGCCCTAAGCACTTTGTTTTCCAGTATTACCACCGGATACATAAATGCCACAAACACATAACTGGGTGAACCTTTTCAGATTGTGACTCAGCTTTGCTAAAGTTCCCAATTAGAGGTGTCCAGGGTTCTTAAGCACACTCTGTTTTTGCTTTGGACCTCGACTTTAACCGCTCAGTCTCAAGTTTTCACTTGACACCTTCACGCCACAAGCACATAGTTAGGGACAGCTTGGTTTAGCTGCTTAGGCCAGGATTTTATTCCTTTAGGCCCTCCTATCCACTGATGCTCAAAGCCTTGGATCCTTTTTATTTACCCTTGCCTTTTGGTTTTAAGGGATATTGGCTTTTTGCTCTTGCCTTTTGGTTTAAAGAGCTTTTGGCTTTTTCTGCTTGCTTTTTCTTTTTCTTTTTCTCTTTTTTTTCGCATTTTTTTTCTGCAAGCTTTTTGTATTCACTGCTTTTTCTTGCTTCAAGAATCATTTTTATGATTTTTCAGATTATCAAATAACATTTCTCCTTTTTCCTTATTCTTCAAGAGCCAATGATAAACCCATATTTCATGAGTTATTTAGTGCTTTGTTTGAGTGATTTATTCAATCCTTCACCCACTTATTCATATTAATTGCATGGTTTTACTTTCCCTTCCTTATTATGTGATGTATGTGAAAAACATGTTTCCTAAGCTTTAAAATTAATTATTTTAATTACCTTTACTTCCATTCGATGCCGTGATTAGTGTGTTGAGTAGTTTTAGATTTTCTAAAGGCAGAATGACTTAAAGGATGGAAAAGGAAACATACAAAAATGGAAGGAAAGTGCAAAATGGAATTTTGAAGAAACTGGCATCCACGCGATCGCATGGACGATGCGATCGCGTTCCAGGAGCGAAAAACCAGCGACGCGGCCGCATGACTGACGCGGCCGCGCGACTTGAGCATAGCGCATTCGATGCGGACGCGTAACCGACGCGACCGCGCCACAAGGAAAACTCCAGATGACGCGACCGCGTGACCCACGCGGAGGCGTGACAGAGGCCTCGTATCAGAATTTACAAAATACGCCCCCAGTGTTTTCTGAAGCCTTTTTGGCCCAAATCCAGGTGCAGGACACACAGACTAGAGGCTATAAAGTGGGGAATTCATCCATTCAAGAGGGAGCTCGCATTTTTACTACTTTCCATGATTTAGATTTAGTTTGAGAGAGGTTATCTCCTCTCTCTCTCTTAGGATTAGGATTTAGGACTTCTCTTAGTTTTTAAGAGTGACTCTCGATTCAGGTTTTATGTTTCTTGTTTTAAGCTTCCCTTTTCACTTTTATTTATTCATTCCAGCACTTGAGTTAATTATTTACTTTTATAACTTAATTTATGAATTATCCCATGTTATAGATTGTTATTTGAATTAATGATATTTGAGGTATTTCAGCCATTGATTGCTTTCTCTTTAATTTGTGTTACCATTGTTTCCAATCTGAAGATATTCTATTCCAACAATTTACTTTTTCCCTTTTTGGTCTTGGTTAAGAAATTAGTAACTCAACAGTTATCAAACTCAACATAATTGATAATCGTTATCTTGCTAATTGAACTGAACTTCAATAATCCCAACTTTTTCTTAGGAAATAAATAGGATTCGAAGGTCAAACTAATTAGTCCCTTGACTTTCCTTTACTTTAGTAAAGGTTAACTAAGTGGAATTTAGATTCAACTTTCATTATTGTTGAGGGAGATAACCAAGTTGGACTTCCAATTCCTTTTACCTTGCCAGAAGTTTGCTTTACAGTATTTATTTATTTTAGTTGCCATCTACTTTACTTGTCATTCAAATCACTTGCTTCTTATCTTCTAAACCCCGATTACAACCTTTATAGCCAATAATAAGAACATACTTCCTTGCAGTTCCTTGAGAAGACGACCCGAGGTTTGAATACTCGGTTAACAACTTTTAAAGGGGTTTGTTACTTGGGACACCCAAAAACGTTTGTATGAAAGGACTTTTGAAGGTTTAGAAACTATACTTGCAACGAGGAATTATCCGCAAATTTCTAGACCACGCAAAAGTTTCTCTCATCAAAATGGCGTCGTTGCCGGGGAACTGCTAACGTGTGCCTTATTATTGGTTATTGTAAATATTTTTCTTTTACTTGTTTATTTATTTCTGTTTTTCCTTTTTATCTTTATTTGCTACCATGAATTCTCACCCCTCTCGCTTTGAGTTTGGTTCTAACTTTGTTGAAGGAAATAGAAGTTACAGCAGGAATATGCATCAAGGTCAGACCAATCAAGGATGGATGGAGCCTAGAGGATTTAATCAACCCTTTAGGCAGCAACACCCTCCGAGATATCCTGGACAAAGACCATTCTACCGTGCATACCCAGCTGAAAGATATGGTGGACAACCTTGTAACTACCAACAAGCCCCACCCCGTGCATATAAACCATCCTTTCAACATAACTTCGAACCACCACACTCACAAGCTTCTCTTCACCATTCGCCACCATATGATCCTTCCTTACCCCAGTACCAATCCAATCACTCCCAATCACCGCCACTTTCCTATGTATCATGTCCAAGTCCGGCAACCCGAGAAGCAGAGGTTTGCCTAAAGAAAACAGTAAATAAACTTCAAACAACCATTCGACAATTGGAGCAAGCAGTAATTCAATGGGTTTCTAGGTGCTCAAATACACAAGGATCAACCACAGCCCCATGTGAACAATCTAACGAAGAGCGTAGCATGAAGGACATACCAGAAACTCCAGTGGACAAGACAGAGAATGAATTCGTACTAGAACAAGTAGAAGAAGCTGTCATTGTTCAAGAAGAAGAGTTGGTTGAAGATCTAGGAGATGCTGAACCTCCATGGGAATCCAGAACTGAGGAGAACTCCGTCAAGGACGCTACAGTTGATGCTAAGGAGGATATTGTACAATCTCCAAGGCAAGTTGTTTATGAAGAATCAGACGGAATAACCCAGGACACAAATTCCCTTGATGATGATAGTCACAAGTCAAATTCTCTTAGTAATGAATTTGCATCTGCAAGTGAATTCTCTGAGATCGAAAAATCTTCCCCAAGTGAATATGAAGACGATGCGGAGGTAGATTTCTCTCAACCTCCAATCTATGACTCAAGTGATGAGGAAGACATAGAAGACTTTGACCAGGACACAAATACAATTGTAGAGCCTTGCAACGAAGTGGAGGAATTCACAGAAGAGCACAAGGGAGTAGAACTTACAGAACCACCGGAAACACCTATCCTAAAGCCATTACCACCTAATACAAGCTTCAAATGGGTACAATCCTTAACCTATAACTTTACTTATTCACTTGAATATGGTTTGCTTGAAACAGATGGCCAGCTTAAAGCTCTTTGTGGCTTTAAGAGTAAGAGGGAAATGGCTCGTACTCAGAGCTGGTGCACAAGGTTCAATAAGGTTCCACGCTTCACCTCGAAGTACATGGATTGGTATCATGCTCAATTGCATGGATCACAGAGAATGTTTGGTCACTATGGTGAGATTCTACTTTTTAAACCGCCCGGATGGAAACATATAGATCAAGACGGCGGATTTAATAGCAAAGCTTGGGATCCTGGAATCTATTCTGACATTCGTCACCCCGGGAGCCTGAAAATTTGTCTGAAGCTGCTCAGAAGCTTTACATGCCTAGTATGGGACCCCGGAGGCTATTGGCATTCCAAGCACTGGTGGAGATTTTTGGACGAATTTAAACATAAGCCGCCATAGCAGAAAGCTCCTCCAATGTCCAACTTAAGGACTTTAACTAAAAGTGCTAGGTGGGAGACAACCCACCATGGTATGGTCGCTTCTTTTTCAATTTATTTCTTGTTAATTGCTTTCATTTTTATTTCCTTTTCATTTTACTTCATTGAACCTGGAATCATACATAGCATTCATGTTAATCATTGCATTCTGCGTTTATCATACATAAAAAAAAGGGATGCGCGACGCGACCGCATCATCTATGCGATCGCGTCAAATGACAAACTACACTTCCCACGCGACCGCGTCATCCACGCGATCGCGTGCCCTGGAGATCGGCGTAAATATCCAACGTCCAGAAAGTTAGGCTGGAATCGTGCGGCCCTTGTGCGTTTTGCACAAATTGACCCACGCGATCGCATGCCCCATGCGATCGCGTCACTTGCACAATACCAATCCCATGCGATTGCGTGAGCGACGTGATCGCGTCGCATGGATTGCACATCACCCCAGAAGGAGACAGAGATTTGCGCTGAAACGGTGCTGGAGTCGTGCGTTTAGCACAATTTCCAGCGACGCGAGCGCGCAACCCACGCGATCGCGTCATCCCCTCTTCCACCCCTTTCATGCGATCGCGCGACCCACGCGATCGCGTCACCCCACTCTCACCCCACCACGCGACCGCGTCCCCGACGCGATCGCGTGGATTTGAAAATATAACCCCCCAGCCACCCGAACCCTATCAGTCGCGCAGCCCCCCCAACCCTCTTCTCCCTCTCTTTCTCTTTTTCTCTCAACCACCACCCAGCCACCATTGCCGCCGCCCCGACCACCAGCCAGACGCCGCCGCCACCTGCCCCCCTTCCTCCCTCCCCTTCTTTCTTCTTCTTCCTTCCTTTCTTCCCCCCTCTCCGCCACTGCCCTCCGCGAACCACCACCCACCACCGCCGGCCATCCCAGCCGCGCCACCCCCTCTCCCCTAACCAATCCCTTCCCCTATTTCACCCATTACCCTTCCCAAAGCCCCACCACCCAGCAACCACCGCGCCACCACCCAGACGCCGCGCCGGACGTCACCGCCAGCCACCGTGCCAACCACTGGACGCCACCATCACCACCACCCAACCACCTTCCTGCCTACTCTCCTTATTCAGCCTTCCAGGTTCCACAGCACGCAATCCCTTTTATCCGTTCGTAGTTCTTATTTTTTTTCCGTTTCTGTTTATAATTAGGATAGATAGTCTTGCATGTTGTAGTGGATTTTAGGTTGTTAGGTAGATTAGGCTGTGGTTAGTGGCTCTAGGTCTGTTTATTTACACTGTTCTTGCTTCTATTTTATCATATTTGCAAATCTGCTGTTGCTGTAATCTTGTTCATATGCTGTATTTCTTGTATATTACTGCTCTTTACATTGAATTTTCATGTTTATATTATATATATGTAACTGCAGCTTGACTTTTTAATTCATATGAACTACCTTGTTTGCTGTTTATTTTCCGAGACAATCCAATTTTAGCCGGAATGCTGCCCAAATTTTTTGTGAATTATTTTTATTCATGTTTTGGTTTGGCAATCTGAACTCTGTTGTCCTCTGCCTTTACCAAACCGTTTCATGAATACTATGGCAGACTTTCTTATCCTCTTTGATTTCCTGGTTTATAAATTGCATTTGTGATATTCTGATTCCAGTTCTTGCTTTCTTTATATCTATTTGAATCAACATCACCCTGTTTTCCTTGTTCGGTTATGAGTTATTTCTAGTTATAATTGTGAATCCTTGTTACATGGACTATTTCCCTTATGCCGCTTACTTTAACCCGCATTTTACTGACTCACTAATTTTAATTTACTAACTTCTTTTTCAAAATCTAACCATACTAACCTTTTAAAATCTCTTTTCTGATTTTTCACTTTCCTCTAACTTTCTAACCATGGCATAATGACAATTTTTCTATTTAACTTGAATTCTGATACATTTTGGATTGTAAATTCTTCCTTTCCAAATTTTAAACTACTACACAATCTTTAATGCACATTTACTTGACTCATTTACCTCATTCAAATTCTCCTTTGCCGCTTTGAGTTTTCTTTGTTTAATTGCCTATTTGCTTTTCTATTTTTATCCATATCCTGGTTTCCCATTTTTCAGGATGTGTACCTCACAGAGAAAAGGAAAAGGCAAGGCTACTGGCAAGCACAAGAGGAGGATGAGCCCCAGTGATGAGCCATCAGAGGAGGAGAAGGATGAGCCCCAGGAGGAGACCCATCCGCAGGCAGGCACAGAGCAGGCTGCACCACATTAGGAGGTTACGCATCAGATCGAGGCTGCAGATCCGGAGATCTCGATCCAGTCAGCACCGCCTCTACAGCAGCCAGATCCTCAGCCCACCACCACCACAGAGCCTCCAGCTACCATCCCTACCAGTGATGACACCCCTTTACACCCGGCTTGACTGAGCATCAAGGACGATGCTTCATTTTAAGTGTGGGGAGGTCGCCATCTCTGGCGTTTTATTTTGGTGAACCACTACATCTCTTTTTTTCTCTTATTTTGGATATTTTTCTGTATTTTTCTTTTTACTGTTATTTTCTGAGTACTTATACATTGCTACTTTTATGTATTTTTACTCTATTTCCGCATTTTGCATTTTTAGTTCATATTTTTAGTTATTTAGTTTAGTTTGCAATTCTGACTTATTAGTGGATTAATTAGTATAGTTTACCCTTTTTAGAATAAGATAGCATAGTTTAAATTGAAAATAAAAAAGGAAGTAAGCTAGGAAATTGAACATAACAGATTTAAATCCATAAACCTTGTATATATAGCATTACATCATATAGTTAAGTTGACAACATTTCATCAAGGAGAAACATTAAAACTTTAAAGGCCACCCTAAATAATTTTTTTTATGAGAATAATGGGAATTTTTAACTAAACCTGCATAACATATATGAATGATATATGATGCTTGAGTTAGAGAACACACAGCCTGTGAGTCTTGAGCTTAATTGTATGGTTGCATTCAAACCATAATTTCATTCCTGTGTGTTTCGCTTCTTTTTATTCTGATGTTCTTTACTTTGCTTTAATCTATATGTCCAATTATAGAATATAGAATATAGAATATAGATACATATCAAAAGAATTATTGAGGCCATCATTTGATTTTTAGCTCACTTACCCCAAAATAACCTACCTTTCACATCACCCTTGTTAGCCCCCTTGAGCCTTTAAAATCCCTTTTATTCTATTTAGCCACACTACTAGCCTTAAGCAGAAAAACAAAATAAAATCCCAAGTTGAATCCTTGGTTAGCTTAAGATAGAAAATTATGAATAGATTAAAATATGGGAAACCTATTGGGAACATGGATGATAGAAACAAAAGATAGAAAAGTTGAAAGAAATAAAATAAAATTTGGGAAGCATGCTCATGAGAAATCAAAGTGATTCAATTACCATGTGCATTAAAAAAAAGAAGAAGAAGTTATTTTTTAGCAATTAATAAAAGGGGATACAAAAGAATTCCCCAATGCAAAATAAAAGCAATGCACATGGGATAAAAATAAAATTAAAACATGAGCATGTAACAACAAGTGGGATAATATGGGAAAATTGGTAAAGAAGTTTTGTTCTACTAAATATGTATGTTAGGTGAGATCTTAGTCTAATTAAGGATTCACTTATTAGCTCACTTAGCCTTATACATATATCCTTACCTTTACCTTGGCCCCATTACAACTTTAATTAAAGACCTCATGATTTTTGGTATGACTGTACTCTATAATTGTTGATTGGTTAGATGAAGAACAAAGTTATAGAAAGTAAGAATAAAAGGAAAAGTAGAGTGAATAAACCCAATAAACACTGAGTGACTAGAGGGTAAACACAAAATTCAGTGAGGGTTCAATAACTCATCAACATATATCTGTGCTTAATTTACTAATTGTTTTGCAAGTTTGTACAATATTTTTATTTCCCATCTCATTTGCTAAAATACTTTATTATTTAAGGGTTGGCTATACACACATATATATATATATATATATATATATATATATATGACTCCTTGAGAATGTGAATTAATTTGACTACATGTAAGCTTTATATATGAGTAGATAAATTGGAATTGCATGACTGATTTAGGTAGATGCATTTAGAATAGGTTGCATTGCATAACATTCCACCACTTTAACCTTACCTTATTCTTTACCTTGGATTTAGCATGAGGACATGCTATTGTTTAAGTGTGGGGAGGTTGATAAACCCATATTTCATGAGTTATTTTGTGCTTAGTTTGAGTGATTTATTCAATCCTTCACCCACTTATTCATATTAATTGCATGATTTTACTTTCCCTTCCTTATTATGTGATGTATGTGAAAAACATGTTTCCTAAGCTTTAAAATTAATTATTTTAATTACCTTTACTTCCATTCGATGCCGTGATTAGTGTGTTGAGTAGTTTCAGATTTTCTAAAGGCAGAATGACTTAAAGGATGGAAAAGGAAACGTACAAAAATGGAAGGAAAGTGCGAAACAGAGTTTTGAAGAAACTGGCGTCCACGCGATCGCATGGACGACGCGATCGCGTGCCAGGAGCAAAAAAGCAGCGACGCAGCCACATGACTGACGCGGCCGCGCGACTTGAGCATAGCGCATTCGATGCGGACGCGTAACCAACGCGACCGCGCCACAAGGAAAACTCCAGATGACGTGACCGCGTGACCCACGCGGAAGCGTGACAGAGGCCACGTATCAGAATTTACAGAATACACCCCCAGCAATTTCTCAAGCCCTTTTGGCCCAGATCCAGGTGCAGGACACACAGACTAGAGGCTATAAAGTGGGGGAATGCATCCATTCAAGAGGGAGCTCGCATTTTTACTACTTTCCATGATTTAGATTTAGTTTGAGAGAGATTCTCTCCTCTCTCTCTTAGGATTAGGATTTAGGACTTCTCTTAGTTTTTAAGAGTGACTCTCAATCCAGGTTTTATGTTTCTTGTTTTAAGCTTCCCTTTTCACTTTTATTTATTTATTCCAGCACTTGAGTTGATTATTTACTTTTATAATTTAATTTATGAATTATCCCATGTTACAGATTGTTATTTGAATTAATGATATTTGAGGTATTTCAGCCATTGATTGCTTTCTCTTTAATTTGTGTTACCATTGTTTCCAATCTGAAGATATTCTATTCCAGCAATTTACTTTTTCCTTTTTTGGTCTTAGTTAAGAAATCAGTAACTCAACAGTTAACAAACTCAACATAATTGATAATTGTTATCTTGCTAATTGAACTGAACTTCAATAATCCCAACTTTTTCTTAGGAAATAAATAGGATTCGAAGGTCAAACTAATTAGTCCCTTGACTTTCCTTTACTTTAGTAAAAGTTAACTAAGTGGAATTTAGATTCAATTTTCATTATTGTTGAGGGAGATAACCAAGTTGGACTTCCAATTCCTTTTACCTTGCCAGAAGTTTGCTTTACAGTATTTATTTATTTTAGTTGCCATCTACTTTACTTGTCATTCAAATCACTTGCTTCTCATCTTCTAAACCCCGATTACAACCTTTATAGCCAATAATAAGAACATACTTCCTTGCAGTTCCTTAAGAAGACGACCTGAGATTTGAATACTCGGTTAACAATTTTTAAAGGGGTTTGTTACTTGTGACACCCAAAAACGTTTGTATGAAAGGACTTTTGAAGGTTTAGAAACTATACTTGCAACGAGGAATTATCCGCAAATTTCTAGACCACGCAAAAGTTTCTCTCATCAGCCAACATATTTAACATTCATAAACATCAAATTCAAAAGACATATGCACTGTTCAAGCATTCATTCAGAAAATAAAAAGTATTGTCACCACATCAAAATAATTAAACTAGTTTCAAGGATGAATTCGAAACCCTGTACTTCTTGTTCTTTTGTAATTAAAATATTTTTTTCATTTAAGAGAGGTGATGGATTCATATTCATAACTTTAAGGCATAGACACTTAGACACTAGTGATCATATAGTAAAGACACAAACATAAATGAAACATAAAGCTCAAAAATTGAAAAACAGTAGAATAAATAGACAATGAGATTAAGGAATGAGTCCACCTTAGTGAGGGTGGCGTCCTCCTCCTTGAAGAACCAATGGTGCTCTTGAGCTCCTCTATGTCTCTTCCTTGTCTTTCTTGCTCCTCCCTCATAGCTCTTTGATCTTCTTTAATTTCATGGAGGATGATGGAGTGCTCTTGGTGCTCCACCCTTAGTTGTCCTATGTTGGAACTTAATTCTCCTAGGGAAGTGTTGATTTACTCCCAATAATTTTGTGGAGGAAAGTGCATCCCCTGAGGCATCTCAGGGATTTCATGGTGAGAAATTTCCTCATGCTCATGTTGAGATCCATGATCTCTTATTTGCTCCATCCTTTTCTTAGTGATGGGCTTGTCCTCTTCAATGAGGATGTCTCCCTCTATGTCAATTCCAGCCGAATTGCAGAGGTGGCAAATGAGGTGAGAAAAGGCTAACCTTGCCCAAGTGGAGGACTTGTCAGCCACCTTGTAGAGTTCTTGAAGTATAATCTTATGAACTTCCACCTCTTCTCCAATCATGATACTATGGATCATGATGGCCCGGTCTATAGTAACTTCAGACTGGTTACTAGTAGGAATGATTGAGCATTGAATGAACTCTAGCCATCCCCTAGCCACTGGTTTGAGGTCATGCCTTCTTAATTGAACTGGCTTGCCTCTTGAGTCAATTTTCCATTGAGCTCCTTCCTCACATATGTCTATGAGAACTTGGTCGAACCTTTGATCAAAGTTGACCTTTCTTGTGTAGGGGCGTGCGTTCTCTTCCATCATTGGCAAGTTGAACGCCAGCCTTACATTTTCCGGACTGAAATCTAAGTATTTCTCCTGAACCATGGTGAGCCAATGGTTTGGATTCGGGTTCACACTTTGATCATGGTTCCTAGTGATCCATGCGTTTGCATAGAACTCTTAAACCATTAGGATCCCGACTTGTTGAATAGGGTTGGTGAGAACTTCCCAACCTCTCCTTTGGATCTCAAGTCGGATCTCCGAATACTCATTCTTTTTGAGCTTGAAAGGAACCTCAGGGATCACTTTCTTCTTAGCCACAACTTCATAGAAGTGGTCTTGATGGACCTTTGAGATAAATCTCTCCATCTCCCATGACTCAGAGGTGGAAGCAATTGCCTTCCCTTTCCTCTTTCTAGAGGTTTCTCTGGTCTTAGGTGCCATAAATGGTTATGGAAAAATAAAAAGCTATACTTTTACCACACCAAACTTAAAATGTTTGCTCATCCCCGAGCAAAAGAAGAAAGAAAGTAGTAGAAGAAGAAGAAAATGGAGGAGATGGGGGAAGAAGATGTATTCGGCCAAGGAGAAGAAGAGAGGGTTGTGTTGTGTGAAAATGAAGAAGGAGTGAGGGATTTATATAGGAGTGAGGGGGTGTAGGGTTCGGCCATTAGGGTTGGGTTTGGGAGGGAAATTATTTTGAATTTTGAAGGTAGGTGGGGTTTATGGGAAAGAGAGGATAGATGTGAGTGGTGAAGAGGTGATGGGAAAGAGTGATTGAGGTGATTGGTGAAGGGTATTCGGGGAAGAGAGTTATGAAAAGGTGTGAAGAGGAGAGAAGAAAATGTGGGGATCCTGTGGGGTCCATAGATCCTGTGGGGATCCTGTGGGGTCCACAGATCCAGTGGGGCCAAGGACTTAACATCCCTGCTCCAATTAGGCGTGTAAAACGCCCTTGCTGTGCAATCCTGGCGTTTAACGCCAGACTGCTGCCTGTTTCTGGCGTTAAACGCCCAAATGTAGCTTGTTTCTGGCATTTAACGCCAGACAGATGCTTGCTTCTGGCGTTTAAATGCCAGACTGCTCTCCTCCAGGGTGTGCTGTTTTCAATGCTGTTTTTTTCATTTTGTTTTTGATTTTTTAGTAGTTTTTGTGACTCCACATGATCATCAACCTAATAAAACATGAAATAACAAAGAGAAAATAAAATAGATATGATTAAATAACATTGGGTTGCCTCCCAACAAACGCTTCTTTAATGTTAATAGCTTGATAGTGAGCTCCCATGGAGCCTCACAGATAATCAGAGCAAGGTTGGAACCTCCCAACACCAAACTTAGAGTTTGAATGTGGGGGTTCAACACCAAACTTAGGGTTTTACTGTGGGGGCTTTGATTGACTCTGCAGTGAGAGAAACTTTTCATGCTTCCTCTCCATGGTTACAGAAGGAGATCCTTGAGTTTTAAACACAAGGTTGTCCTCATTCAATTGAAGGATCAATTCTCCTCTGTCCACATCAATCACAGCTCTTGCTGTGGCTAGGAAGGGTCTTCCAAGGATGATGGATTCATCCTCATCCTTTCCAGTGTCTAGGATTATGAAATCAGCAGGGATGTAAAGGCCTTCAACCTTTACTAACACGTCCTCTACTTGTCCATAAGCCTGTTTTCTTGAGTTGTCTGCCATCTCTAATGAGATTCTAGTAGCTTGCACCTCAAAGATCCCAAGTTTCTCCATTACAGAGAGTAGCATTAAGTTTATTCCTGACCCCAGGTCACACAGAGCTTTCTCAAAGTTCATGGTGTCTATGTTACAGGGAATTAGAAATTTACCAAGATCCTGTTTCTTTTGAGGTAATTTCTGCCTATCCAATGCATTCAGTTCATTGGTGAGCAAGGGAGGTTCATCTTCCCAAGTCTCATTACCAAATAATTTGGCATTCAGCTTCATGATTGCACTAATGTACTTGGCAACTTGCTCTTCAGTAATGTCTTCATTCTCTTTAGAAGAAGAGTACTCATCAGAGCTCATGAAGGGCAGAAGGAGGTTCAATGGAATCTCTATAGTCTCTAGATGAGCCTCAGCTTCCTTTAGGTCCTCATTGAGGAACTCCTTATTGATCACTGAGCGTCCCAGGAGGTCTTCCTCACTGGGATTCACGTCCTCTCCCTCCCTTGTAGGTTCGGCCATGATGGTTAAATCTATGGCCTTGCACTCTCTCTTTGGATTCTCTTCTATATTACCTGGGAGAGTACTAGGAGGGATTTCAGTGACTCTTTTACTCAGCTGGCCCACTTGTGCCTCCAAATTTCTATTGGAGGACCTTGTTTCATTCATGAAACTCAAAGTGGCCTTAGATAGATCAGAGACTATATTTGCCAAGCTAGATGGATTCTACTCAGAATTCTCTGTCTGTTGCTGAGTGGATGATGGAAAGGGTTTACTATTGTTAAACCTGTTTCTTCCACCATTATTAAAGCCTTGTTGAGGCTTTTGTTGATCCTTCCATGAGAAATTTGGATGATTTCTCCATGAGGGGTTATAGGTGTTTCCATAAGGTTCACCCATGTAATTCACCTCTGCTATTGCAGGGTTCTCAAGATCATAAGCTTCTTCTTCAGAAAATGCCTCTTGAGTACTATTGATGCAGCTTGCATTCCATTCAGACTCTGAGAAATCATATTGACTTGCTGAGTCAATATTTTGTTCTGAGCCAATATGGCATTCAGAGCATCAATTTCAAGAACTCCCTTCCTCATAGGCGTCCCATTACTCACAGGATTCCTTTCAGAAGTGTACATGAACTGGTTATTTGCAACTATGTCAATGAGTTCTTGAGCTTCTGCAGGCGTTTTCTTTAGGTGAATGGATCCACCTGTAGAATGGTCCAATGACATCTTTGATAATTCAGACAGACCATCATAGAATATATCCAGGATGGTCCATTCTGAAAGCATGTCAGAAGGACACTTTTTGGTCAGTTCCTTGTATCTCTCCCAAGCTTCATAGAGGGATTCACCTTCCTTTTGTCTGAAGGTTTGAACATCCACTCTAAGCTTACTAAGCTTTTGAGGAGGAAAGAACTTGGCTAAGAAAGTCGTGACCAGCTTATCCCAAGAGTTCAGGCTATCCTTAGGTTGAGAGTCCAACCATATTCTAGCTCTGTTTCTTACAGCAAACGGGAAAAGCATGAGCCTGTAGACCTCGGGATCAACCCTATTGGTCTTAACAGTATCACAGATTTGCAAGAATTCAGTTAAGAACTGAAAAGGATCTTCAGATGGAAGTCCATGGAACTTGCAGTTCTGTTACATCAGAGAAAATAATTGAGGTTTAAGCTCAAAGTTGTTTGCTCCAATGGCAGGGATTGAGATGCTTCTTCCATGTAAATTGGAATTTGGTGCAGTAAAGTCACCAAGCATCTTCCTTGCATTGTTTTTATTTTCGGCCATGTCTCCTTCTTTTTGGAAAATTTCTGTCAGATTTTCTCCAGAGAGTTGGGCTTTAGCTTCCCTTAGCTTCCTCTTCAGAGTCCTTTCAGGTTCAAGATCAGCTTCAACAAGAATGTTCTTATCCTTGTTCCTGCTCATATGTAAAAGAAGAGAACAGAAAATATGGAATCCTCTATGTCACAGTATAGAGATTCCTTATGCAAGTATAAGAAGAGAATAATGTAAGAAGGAGAAGAGGAAAAACTCGAACACAGAGAGGAAGATGGGGTTCGAATTTTTGGGTGGAAGAGAAGTGTTAGTAGATGAATAAATAAATAGAAGGAGATGAGAGAGAGGGAATTTCGAAAATCAATTAAAATAAAAATTAAATTTAAAGTTAAATTTCGAAAATTAAAATTGAAATCAAATTAAATTGAAATTAAAACAATTAGTTAATTAAAAAGGAAATTTGAAAAAGAGGGAAGGGATTTTCGAAAATTAGAGACAGAATTAGTTAGGTAGATTTGAAAAAGATATGAATCAAACAAAAAGATAGGATTAGTTGAAAAAGATTTGAAAATTAATTTTGAAAAGATAAGAAGTTAGAAAAGATTTTGAAATTAATTTTGAAAAAGATGTGATTGAAATTTGTTTTGAAAAAGAAAATTAAAAAGATTTGATTTTGAAATTAAAGTTGATTACTTGACTAACAAGAAACTAAAAAGATATGAGTCTAGAGTTTAAAGATTGAACCTTTCTTACTAGGCAAGTAACAAACTTAAAATTTTAGAATCAATCACATTAAGTGCTAATAAGATTTTCGAAAATATGCAGTAAGAATAAGAAAAAGATTTTTGAAAATCAATTTGAAATTTTCGAAAATCATAAAAGAAAAATGTAAAAGATTTGATTTTTGAAAAAGATTTGAAAAAGATAGAATTTTTAAATTGAAAATTTGATTTGACTCATAAGAAACAACTAAATTTTAAAAAATTTTGAAAAAGTCAACTCAAATTTTCAAAAATTTATAAGTGAAAAAAAGAAAGATATTTTTTTTATTTTTGAAGTTTAATAAAGAAAGAGAAAAACATCAAAAAGACTCAATGCATGAAAATTTTGGATCAAAACAAATGATGCATGCAAGAACACTATGAATGTCAAGATGAACACCAAGAACACTTTAAATGTCAAGATGAACACCAGGAAGGCAGGAACTTATTTTTGAAAAATTTTTAAGAAAAGAAAACATGCAAGACACCAAACTTAGAAATTTTTATTCTCTAGACACTAATAATTCAAGAATGCATATGAAAAACAAGAAAAGACACAAAACAAGAAAATATGAAGATCAAACAAGAAGACTTGTCAAGAACAACTTGCAGATCATGAAGAACAAATGCATGAGTTTTCAAAAATTTTAAGAAAAATTAAAAAGATGCAATTAACACCAAACTTAAAATTTGACACAAGACTCAAACAAGAAACACTTTTGGTTTTTATTATTTTATTAATTTTTTTCTTGGATTTTTTTGAAAATTATTTTGGGAAGAACAAAAAAGAAGAAAAATTTTTTGTATTTTTCGAAAATAAGAAATAAAAGCTTAAAATTAAAATAAAATTACCTAATCTGAGCAACAAGATGAACCGTCAGTTGTCCAAACTCGAACAATCCCCAGCAACGGCGCCAAAAACTTGGTGCACGAAATTGTGATCATCAATGGCGCCAACAACTTGGTACGCACAATTGTAATCTCAACTCTTTATCACAACTTCGCACAACTAACCAGCAAGTGCAATGGGTCATCCAAGTAATAAACCTTACGTGAGTAAGGGTCGATCCCACAGAGATTGTCGGCATGAAGCAAGCTATGGTCACCTTGTAAATCTCAGTCAGGCGGATTCAAATGGGTATGGTGAATTGATAATAAAAAAACATAAATAAAATATAAACTGGGATAGAGATACTTATGTAATTCATTGGTAAGAATTTCAGATAAGCGTATAGAGATGCTTTTATTCCTCCTGAACCTCTACTTTCCTGTTGTCTTCATCCAATCATTCCTACTCCTTTCCATGGCAAGCTTTATGTAGGGAATCACCGTTGTCAATGGCTACATCCCATCCTCTCTGTGAAAATGGTCCAATGCGCTGTCACTACATGGCTAATCATCTGTCGGTTCTCGATCATACTAGAATAGGATTTACTATCCTTTTACGTCTGTCACACGCCCAACACTCGCGAGTTTGAAGCTCGTCACAGCCATCCCTTCCCAAATCCTACTCGGAATACCACAGACAAGGTTTAGACTTTTCGGATCTCAGGAATGGCCGTCCATGGGTTCTAACTTATACCACGAAGATTCTAATATCTCGGACTCGGTCCTCTGTATTAGATATCTAAGAGATATTCATTCTAGCTTGTTTGCATGTAGAACGGAAGTGTTTGTCAGGCACGCGTTCATAAGTGAGAATGATGATGAGCGTCACATAATCATCACATTCATCATGTTCTTGGGTGCGAATGGATATCTTAGAATAGGAATAAGCTTGAATTGAATAGAAAAACGATAGTACTTTGCATTAATTCATGAGGAACAGCAGAGCTCCACACCTTAATCTATGGTGTGTAGAAACTCTACCGTTGAAAATACATAAGTGATGAAGGTCCAAGCATGGCCGAATGGCCAGCCCCCATAAAGGTCTAAGATAGCATAAAACTGATCAAAGATCTGATCCGAAGATGTAAATACAATAGTAAAAAGTCCTATTTATACTAAACTAGTTACTAGGGTTTACAGAAATGAGTAAATGATGCAGAAATCCACTTCTGGGGCCCACTTGGTGTGTGCTTGGGCTGAGCATTGAGCTTTACACGTGTAGAGGCTTCTCTTGGAGTTGAACGCCAGTTTGTAACCTGTTTCTGGCGTTTAACTCCACTTTGCAACCTGTTTCTGGCGTTTAACTCCAGAATGCAGCATGGAACTGGCGTTGAACACCAGTTTGCATCGTCTAAACTCGGGCAAAGTATGGACTATTATATATTTCTGGAAAGCCCTAGATGTCTACTTTCCAACGCAATTGAGAGCGCATCATTTGGAGTTCTGTAGCTCCAGAAAATCCACTTTGGGTGCAGGGAGGTCAGAATCCAATAGCATCTGCAGTCCTTCTTCAACCTCTGAATCTGATTTTTTCTCAAGTCCCTCAATTTCAGCTAGAAAATACCTGAAATCACAGAAAAACATACAAGCTCATAGTAAAGTCCAGAAATGTGAATTTTAATTAAAAACTAATAAAAATATACTAAAAACTAATTAAATTATACTGAAAACTGTGTAAAAACAATGCCAAAAAGCGTATAAATTATCCGCTCATCACATGTTCTAAAAAAGTAACATCCATGCTTACATGAAATTTCTTGGTGTGTGGATTGAAACATTTATAACCCTTTTGACTTGGGGAATAGCCAATAAAAATGCATTTTTCTGCCCTTGGATCAAGTTTACTTCGATATGAAGGTGTATGTAAAAACACAGTGCAACTAAATACTTTTAAAGGTAAGTCAGAATGCAACCTACATGCTAGAAAACTCTTTTTGAAAGTATCCAACGGTGTGCAGTAATTTAACACACGTGTGGGCATTCGATTTATGAGATAGGCTGCTATTAGGACAGCATCTCCCCATAAATACTTTGGAACATTACCCTCAAACATAATGGCACGTACTACTTCAAGAAGATGTTTATTCTTCCTTTCAGCAATGCCATTTTGTTGGTTGAATACCTTTTGTTCCGAGGGTTACCTGAAATTGCAGGTCGATCTCGGAAGAGATCTTTTGTACTAGTCAGCGATGACGTGTCCGGCTTGTGGGTGGTGGCCGGAGCAGTCGTGTCCGATTTATTGAACTGGTGATGCTGCTGATCCTTTGTCACCGGAGGGTGGTAGTACCTGCAAGGGACTCTGATGCTTAAGTTAGCAAGGGTATTAAGCAGGTATTTTTTGTAGAATCGGAGTATGAGTTATACCTGGGTGCTCCAGTGTATTTATAGTACTAAAGAGTGATCTTGAGCTATCTTATCTTATCTTTGAGTGAAGTCATCTTTATCTTTAAGGGAACCGCCCTTATCCTTCTAGGCTTTGGGCTGCCTTTGGATATGGGTCGTGTCCTTTTACTTGGGCCTGAGTTGGGCCTCTATTGTCGCTTTGTTACTTGGGCCTGATTTGGGCCTCTATTGTCGCTTTGGCCGACCTCTTTGGGAAGATATCGGGGATTCCAGACTTGAACAGGTCGGTCACTTTGTCTTCAGGCAGCCCGGGTCGTACAGCTCGACCCAGGGTATGAACAGTGCCCCTGCTCGAGCTCGGTCTTTCTTTTGAGGTTGAGTTTTCTTCGATCTCTTTTGGGAAAGCCGAACTCGAGCATTCTTTTGTTGGGTCTGTTTGTAGAACTTCTTTTAAGTAGCTTTAAATGCGGAACGTTTCTCCTTGTAGCGCGTGTTTTTGTACTTCCTTGGGAGCACGCGAAGGTTTTAAATGCCCATTAACCTCCCCTTTCGTCATTTCCTTTGCTTCCCACTTCTTATTCTTTTCAAAATTTTTCAAAGAGTTTCTCTTCTCCGTCTCTCCATTTCTTACTTCATTGCAATTTTCTTCCTTTTGTGATTTCTCTATTTTCGCTTGCTCCCAAGCTTTTACGTCTCCGTGCCTTTTGCTTTCAGAAGTGATTTGTTGGTGTGGGCTTACCATTGCTTCGTTCTACGAGTAGCTTTTCGTCTCCTTCTTCTACAAGTTAGTTTTCGTCTTTTACTTCCCGTGACTTGTCTTTTCATGCTTGCCCATGAGAAAGTTTTGATCTTTTCTTGACTTCTTGTTGGAAAGTTTGAATCTTTTCTGCCCTTATCGTGTGTCTTGATCAAATGCGTGCTCTGGGGGTTTTTTTATGTTTATGACTTTTCGTGTTTCTTAAAGTGCTGAAATGTTGGTTTTTGTTTCTGATTGCCTCTCTTTGATTTGCACCTTTGATGGTTTCCCTTTTGAAATGCTGAACCGTTTTGACCCTAAGAAAGGGTGCGTCCTTGATGATTGCCCCTTTGCATGCTTTGATGTTTAACTTTTCTGATAGGCTGTAAAAAGTAATGACTTTGATAGATTACTTTGTGTTTTTGTGGAATGTTGCTATCGAAGGAGAGTTGCTTCCTTGTTTTGAGGGGTATAGGTCGTATATTTTTTCTGAAACCCTACTACGTTATTGCCTCCAAAGGATGCCGCTAGACCTTGGTGTGAGTCCTGGGATCTCCTTTTGCTGTTTGTATGTTTTAGCCCGAGTTATTTGTTGATTTGCCCGAGCTGTTTAGTAACCCCATTTTTTCTTTTCTTACTGTAGGACTAGTTGACCCATGTCTTCTTGCAAAAATATTGTCGAGACTTCTTCTAAAGTCCCTGAGGGCATGTCGGACTGGCTGGACTCCCTCGTGTTGATGTGTGTCTCTGTGGTAAATACTGAGTACTGTGTAGAGCTGAGAAAACATCACAGGATTTGTAGTAGTCGGGCACAGGAGAAAAATTATGAGCTTGTAGCGCCTGATTCTGATGAGAGGGTTTGTTTCCCGACCTCAGTCCAGGGGGAGCGTCCCTTCTTCTACGCCTATGACTATCTTTTCAGCCAGCTGAACATTACCTTTCCTTTTACTCCCTTTGAGACCAACTTTGTAACGACCCAATTTTTAGTACGCCTAGGACATACCAGAAACTGAGTGCTACCAATTTGTCATCCTATATATTATCTATTATTTATTATATGAGCCTAATTCGTTGTTAAAAGCGTAGTTAGTTAGCGAGGTACTTTTTTTTTGAAAATATTTGGATTAATAGACGGAATCATTCATAATCAACTCACAGCTGATAACAGATAAAACAGTTATAAGCAACCACACATAAATACATCACAAGTAGCTAGCAACATTCAGTTATCCAACCTTTATTAGAGTATAGACCTTTAGTTAGAACACCCCTAGATATAGCTAGATAATAACTATATACATATACATACATACAACATCCCAGGTCCTGACCTGTTCAAGAGGTCCCTAAGCTGGCACCTAGGCTAGCCTAGACTCTATACTCACCTAGTCCCTCTAAACTACTAAAGCGAGGGAAAGTACGTTCTAAGTCTTCACAACTCAAGTCAGGTGGAATGTCATCAAAAGATAGAACATCATCTGCTACTCCTCTGCACGATCAGACTTTTCCACAGAACGTCTCTCTAGTACCTCATGAAGTATCCACAAAATAGGAATCTCGTACACAGGATTTAGGTTAAAGTGCGCATACAAAGGGGTGCAGATGTTGGCTGGTCTCACAGTATTTACATATAATCAGAAAATGATATTCACCCTAGACTCAGAAGACTATCTCGAGCAGAATCCTCTTCTTGCGAACGGTCATCAACGAACTATGGTAAGGTACTCTTACTTCCATCTGAAGGGGGAAGGGAGAGAGAAAGGGTAAGAACTGGGGAGTTCTTAGTAGGGTCGGGGTTATTAGTTACGTTCATTAATTCTATGTTGTTTAGCAGACTATTAGCAGAATACAAGGAAGCAGTAATTAGAAAACACAGATAAGTAGAGAAGATAGAGAAAACAGATAGCAGAACACAAACAGAAGAATACAAGAAAATATCACAAGCGCAGAGAATGGAATACAAACAAGGAAAGCATACATTCATACCACAAACATAACAAAGGAAATGCGCAATCAAGTATGATGCATGTCTAGCCCTAGTGCAAGTAATGAGCTCATCTATCGGTTACTAACCCACTCCCGATGTTATCCAGCAACCTCTATCTGGATAAGGCTTTCCTATTGGCTATACCCATGTGTACAGGAAATAACCCCTCTGCCACCACAGGGTCCACTGCACGTAGGAAATAAAACATCTGCCACTGTAGGGATGTACGCCGACACACCTTCTGTATACAGGAAATAACCCCTCTGCCACTACAGAAATGGAACAGGTGGTCACGGTACTTCTGTAGCAGGAAATAACCCCTCTGTCTTACAGAAATAAAATATGGATCTGTACCGTAGGAAAGCGTTCTCAGTGATCACACCATTATCTATCTGACTGCCTCACTGCAGCAGATGATCATACAAGTATATCTGGAGTTGCCTTAACGCAACAAATGAATAAACACATCTCTTGGCTTGCCTCAAGCAACAAATAAATATCTCTTGGGTTGCCTCAAGCAACAAATCATCACATAATCATTCTCATTATCATCATTCATCATCATTCTCATTATTCATCATCATTTTCACATTCTTATGCAGTACCTCTTTCTTTCTCTGTTCAATCATACTGTACAAACTTTACATCTTTCACTTTTACAACATCTTAATTCAAACCATTTCTCTTTATCAGATTACTCTTTTCTTTGTATCCCTTTATTCTACTCTGGTTACTCTTTTCTCTGTATCTCTTTACTTTTCTCTGATTATTCTTTCTTTTGTATCTGTATTACTCTTTTTCTCTTTATCTCTTTACTTTACTCTTATTACTCTGTTCTCTGTGTTTCTCTACTCTGCTTTGATTTCTCTGCTTAACGTATGTATTTAAAGCTTATGTAAATTCCGGTATGAATAGTTAGCCTGTCCCAAGTATAGGTTCATTAAGTCTATACTGAAACAGTTTAACTTTTCATATAATACCTAACCCTAGTCACAATTCAAGGACTAACTATGTTGCCCTAGTTCGTTCACTAATCCCTGTCTGTTTTTCTGTCATTAAAATTTTACAGACTTTTCTTTGGTTTTAATCTTTTCTTTAACTTTTTATCTTTCCTTTATCTTTGCCTCACTAACATGTTATTACCACAACCTAAGTGTTTTATGAAGGTAATTATGAGATTCTGCGCTTAAAGTTGTCTTTCTAAAGCTCTTACAGAAAGCTGCATTTTCCGTATTATTTTATTATTTTTATTAAAATAATATTTTTAATTAAATATTATTATTTAATATTTTATTATTATTTATTATTTTATCATTAAATTTTCGAAAATTACCTTGCTTTTACCTTTTAACCTTTAAAATTAACTTTTTACCCCGGTAACTTTTAATATTTCTACTTTAACCACCCTAACTTTCAGAAATTACAAAATAACCCCTCAAACACCAAAATATTTACTTCCTTGAACTTTCTAAGATCTAAAAGGTGTTCTTCATTGTTCTTCACCACACTCAAAGTGTTCTTCATGTTCTTCATAAATTCTTCAGATTTCTTCTCTGTTTTTACCCGTTTTTCAGTCTTTTCAGCAACCGATTTTTACTATAATTCATAATAAATTAGCAGCCACTAAAACCCCATCTTTTCTACATGATTTCAACACAAATTGAACCTCAATTTAAGCTTAGGGTTTCGTTTTTCCAGCTGCCCCAAGAACATGAACTTTAAAGCTTGAATTTCATCAAATTTCATCAAAATTTCACCAAATTTTCACCAAGAATCAATCATATATGCAACCAATTTTTAGCACAGCCAATTTATACAACATTCACACAACTCAAACACAAATAATAAAGATTAATTTCGTGACACCCTACCTGGTTTTGCTGCTCCTAATTCGGTTAAACTTTCAGGTGGTCCTTAAGCATTTTTTCCTCCTAAATCACATCAAGAACAACTTTAAATCCAAAAACTCTCAACTAACCAAATCTCCCTCAGCACGTTAGGAGGTGATTTCTAACCTTATACTTTCTGGAAGGTCATGTTTCTTGGCCCTCAAGTCAAGTTAAGCATGATTCCTAAGGAAGAACATCAAGAAAACACATGTTTAAGCATGTTTCCTTGAAAACCGAATTGAAATGGGAGGGAGACAGCCATCTCACCTTATTTCCATCCTTGATAAGTTACATGGCTATGTAGAGGAAAAAGAGAGGATCATTTTGGTGAAATCGGAGTTTTGATTTGAGTTTTAGTTCAGAAGAAATCAAGCTTTGAAGATTAAGTGTTCATGAAAGTTTCTCTCTTTTCTCTCTTGTTATTTTCGGCCAAAGGGAGTAAATGAGCAGCCTTGGAGTGTCTTGGGGGTGTAAGGTGAGTTGTGATTGGTTGGCTTGGAGGTGGGTTAAAATAATATTAAAATATCTCAGGTGTATAACTACTAAAACTAGGTGTATCGGAACACTCGTAAAAACATCTCTAAAAATTATTTTCTGAGCTACTAGCATAAATGACACTAGTAACATATTTATTATGAGAATAAAATATGTATGATGAGGCTTTAGCATTGCTAAAGTCATCAGAGAGTGTTGGTGCTAAGCTGCACCAGTAAACCGTAAACCCGGTTAAACCGATTTTTCTGTTTTTAACTAAAACAGACCAGGTAACCTTATAATATCATTCAAGCATTTTATAATACTAATATAATGATAATATTATACTATTATCTCTCTCCTCTCATGAATCGAGTCCGGTTCATCAAACAGAGACTATTTACGAAAATTAGAATCAAAACTGCCAACCGATACGATTCAAAAACTAGGTTCTTCGTGACTGCGTTATCGAGCTTGCCTCAGAAAAGGTTCTAGCTTAAGGATGACATAATGACAATGAGTATCGAGATACTTGTTGATATAGAAGAGGTGTTCTCTTTACTGATCTTCCGGAGAAATCCGTGCCTTTAGAAAAGATCTCGCGTACTCGAAAATCAGGGTTGTTACAAACTTGTTGTGGTCGTGCAATGTATCTCCATCCCAGTTTCACCCAAATTTGTGGGGCTTTCTTAAGATTTTTCAATTACTGTGTCAAGAGTTGGGTGTTAAACCATCTCAAACCCTTTTTCTTTACCTCTTTATTTTAACTAAGCCCGGGGTGGCTAAGAAGAAGGCTGCTTAGGTATCTTTCTGTGCTGCCCAGGGAAAGAAGGTTTTTTCAATGTATAATGAATCTTTTCGTGATTTTAAGAACTATTTCTTCAAGGTCCGAACTATTGAAGGAGCTCGGCCTTTCTTTTTAGATGAGAATGGCGAGCCCAGTTTTCCTTTAGAATAGCAAAAGAATGTAGTGGTGTCTAGGTATACTTGGGAGATATTGGATGAGGTTGAGCAAGCCTTCGTGACAGTGTTGGAAGAGAACTGGGGGCAGCCTCCCCATCTTGATACAAAGAAATTCCTAGGAAATCCCTCTCTTTTCCGAGCAGAGTTGGGTAGTGGTTGACTTTTTTTGTATTTGTTGTGTTTGTTTATTTTATCGAGTTCATTCCTTTTCCTTCCGATTTATAACTTGGTTTCTTACTGTATACTGTTTCAGAGATGATTAAAAACAATGACTCCATGGGGCCTTTAAGAAGGCGAGAAAGGCTACAGGTGCTCAGAATATCTCGGACAAGGCAGCTGGGGAAGGATCTTCTCATGTTCCTCCAAAACAGCCGATATCGAGCACTTCTGGGCCGAGGAAGATGATTCCTACTCCTCAGGTCCACTTGATTGATCCTCCCCAGGCTTCTGCTGCTACCTCTTCTCCTACTCTCGTTCCTCCTCCAAAAAGACAGAGAACTGTTGAGCCCTTCAATCTGGATGCCTCCAACTTTGATGCTGTCGGGTTTGTTGATCAACAAATTGCTCCTTATGGTGTTGTTCCTACTGACGATGTATCCATTCTTCGTCATTTGGACTTCATCACTTGGAGTAGTATAAAAATGGCACACATGGGGGCAGCGCTATTTCGAACTGCCCAAGATGTTCCAGTTCACGTGACAAAGGCTTTTATGCAGGAGGCTAAGTCTGAATATGACAGAATTAAGGGGTTGAAGGAGGAGCTCGAGGTGAAGGTGGCGAAGTTGGAAAAAGAGTTGGAGGGTGAAAAGGCTCGAGCTACTGCTGCAGCGGCTTCTGTGAACTTGGCTGAGGAGACGGCACATAAGCATAAGGAGAGCTATGTCCTAGCCTTTGGTGAGATGATAGAGCTCAGGGAGAGGTTGAAATCTGCCCAAGCCAACTATACCGAGCTCCAAGGTCACCTTGTCGGTAGTATAAATGCTGCTTATGAGAATTTGAAAGCTCAGGTTCGAGTTCTTGCGCCCGAGCTCGACCTTACACTGTTCAGCTTGGACAACACTATAGTGGATGGTAAGATTGTCCCTGATGGGTTGGATGATGATGATGTAGATGTAGACCCTCCTCCTGTGCCATCTGTCAAAGCCTCTGTTGCCCCGCCTTCCTCAATTCTGGCAGCTGAGGTCGGCCAACCCGAGTCCGACCCTGATGTCCAGATCTTGAACCGGGATGATGGAATGGTAGATGCGGTACCCCTTCAGACTTGACCTCCTTCACCCCGAGATACTGCTACTGGGGAGTCTTTGGATCCTTTATAATTTTTCTTTGATGTATTGTGTATAGCCTGGTCTATGGGCTTTTGGACTCTTTATTTTATAGTTTGTGACTTTGACTTGGGTATTTTGGTTTGCAACTCTGTGTAGAAAAACAAAGTAGCTTTTTGAGCTTTTTGAGGTCGACTCTTAGGTGGCCTCTTGAGCCTTTTATCATAATAGCTTTGTTCCTTCGCGATATGCTTGTTTGCAGCGTTGTTTAACATTTTTCAGGAATCCTTAGAATGTTGGACTCTTGTTGTCCGACCTCTTTCGATGGCTTTTACTCTCTGCCTTAGTCAGACAAGGTCTCTGAGGCTAGCTCTATTCGACTTATTCTTCTTTGCATTCTTTGATAGAATACTTGTAGATTGATTTTATGGCTTTCTAGGTCCGATTTGAATCCCTTATAGCGCGTGCTTTCTGTCGGCCGACTTCTTTCGTGTAGTCTTTGTAATAATCCCTTGAGATTTACTTTTATAACTATGTCGCTTTGATTTGGCTTAGGTCGACTTCTTCATCTCGGTCTGTTTGAAGTTATTTCTAGTAATCCATTCTATTCGGACCTTGTCCGGTCTCTTTTATGGATTACTTTTTATAACTTTTGTAGTTTTGTCGGGCCGACTTTATCATGTCGGTTCCTTCTAAGTTATTTTCAGTAATCCATATTATTTAGACCTTTGTCAGGTCTCTTTATGGATTACTTTTTATAACTTTTATAGTTTTGTCGGGCCGACTTCATCATGTCGGTCCCTTCTAAGTTATTTCTAGTAATCCTCTTTCTTAGGGCTGGCCATGCCTCTTTCTAGGGATTACTTTTTAAAACTTTTGTTGTTGTAGTCGACTGGTCCGACTTTTTTACGTCGGTTCGTCTTTAAGTTATTTCTAGCAATCCATTTTTGTTGAGGCCTCGTCAGGTCTCTTCCTATGGATTACTTTTGATAACTTCTTGCATTATTCTGTTTTTATCGCTTTTCATCTTGCCGATTTTGTAGAAATTGAGTTTGATCCTCGTTTGGTCGACCTTTGATGAATTCGGTTTTCATCTTCGTTGATCTTTATCGTGATCAAGCAGTGAATTGGGTTTTCACTTGTTGCCGATCTGTAGCTTTATAATCGGGCGATGAATTTTTTGCATTTCAGATTAATGCGTCTTGATAAAGAGGATTTGTAGAAAATCTGAAAAAACTTTATTCAAAATAGAAAATAAGCAAATATATACATGTGGGTGCTTTAGCCTTCTAAGTCAGGTAATTTATAGATCTTGGCTTGGCGCCTCATTAAAAAACCTTTTTAGGAAAAAGAGTGCACCTTATCCTAAGATCTTTATTACCTCCTAACTATAATACCTTCTTAGGTTGCAGGCGTGCCATGACCTTGGCAGCTCTCGCCCCTCGAGTTCAGACAGCCTGTAGTAGCCCTTTCCGAGTACTTCTATGACTCGGTAGGGTTCCTTCCAGTATGCCGCCAGCTTTTCCTCTCCAGGTCGACTTGTTCCGATATCATTTCAGATTAGGATGAGGTCGTTATTGGCAAAACTTTGATGTACTACTTTTTTATTGTACCTTGAGGCCATTCAACGTTTTAGCGCCTCCTCTTTGATCCGAGCTCTTTCCCGTATTTCTGAAAGTATGTCGAGCTCTTCTCTTTGAAGTTGGGAGTTGGCCTCTTCACTGTAAAAGATCCTTCTGGGGGACCCTTCTTCGACCTCTACTGGGATCATTGCCTCCATTCCATAAGCTAGTCGGAAGGGTGACTCCCCTGTTGTGGAGTGTGGAGTTGTCCGATATGCCCGTAGAACTTGTGGGAGCTCTTCGGCCCAGGCTCCCTTTGCATCCTGTAATCTCCGTTTTAGCCCGGCTAATATAACTTTATTGGCAGCTTCTGCCTGTCCATTGGCCTGGGGGTGTTCTATGAACATGAATTGGTGCTTTATTTTCAAGTAGGACACTAATTTTCTGAAGCCTGTGTCTGTGAATTGAGTGCCATTATCTGTGACAATGGAGTATGGAACCACAAACCTTGTGACAATGTTTCTATATAGGAATTTTCGACTTCTTTGAGCAGTGGCATTAGCTAGGAGATCTGCCTCAATCCATTTTGTGAAGTAGTCGACCCCTACAATGAGAAATTTTACTTGTCCTGATCCTTAGGGAAAAGGTCCCAGGAGGTCGAGTCCCCATTTTGCGAATGGCCAAGGTGAGGTTATGTTGATGAGCTCTTCTGGTGGGGCGATATGAAAGTTGGCATGTTTCTGACATGGTGGGCATGTCTTGATGAACTCGGTCGCTTCTTTTACCAAAGTTGGCCAAAAGAATCCGGCTCAGAGTACTTTCTTGGAGAGAGCTCGTGCTCCTAGATGATTACCACAGATGCCACTGTGTATTTCTTCTAAAACTTTCTTTGTGTTGGAAGTCGGCACACATTTTAACAAGGGTGTTGAAATCCCTCTCTTTTATAGAGTATTATTTATGATGGTGTAGTATTGTGCCTCCTGTTTTAACCTCTTTACCTCCTTTTTATCTGTGGGGAGTATCTCTGATTTGAGGTAGTTGATTATGGGAGCCATCCATCCTTGATCCTGACCTGTTATGGCTATAACCTTTTCTTCTTCCGAGATTGACGGGTTCTGTAGTATTTCCTAGATGAGGCTTCTATTGTTGCCCCCTGGTTTGGTGCTGGCTAGTTTTGAGAGTGCATCGACTCGAGCATTTTATTCCCAAGGTATGTGGCGGACCTCGTATTTCCCGAGTTGTCTGAGATGTTCCCTTGTTTTGTCCAAGTACTTTTTCATGGTGGGATCCTTGGCTTGGTAGCTTCCTACTATTTGTGAGGTGACTACTTGTGAGTCACTGAAGATGATAAGTTTTCGAGCTCCGACCTCCTTAGCCAGCTTCAACCAGCTAGTAATGCCTCATATTCAGCTTGGTTGTTTAAAGCAGAGAACCCAAATTTGAGAGAAAGTTTGATTTGGGTTCCCTGGTCACTTTCTATTATCACACCTGTGCCACTTCCGATTTTGTTTGAGGAGTCGTCTACGTAGAGATTTCTTTCTGTAGGGATTTTCGGGGTGTCAGTAAACTCTGCAATAAAGTCGGCCAGATACTGTGATTTGATGGCTGTCCAAGCTTCATATTGAAGGTTGAACTCGGACAACTCCACTGCCCACTATAATATTCTTTCTGCTAAATCAGTTTTCTGCAAAATGCCTTTTATGGGCTGGTTGGTCCGAACCTTGATTATGTGAGCTTGGAAATATGGATGAAGTCATCGAGATGTTAGTATGAGAGCATAGGCGAATTTTTCTATTTTTTGGTAGTTCAGTTTGGACCCTTGTAGTGCTTTGCTGATGAAGTAGATGGGTTGTTGTCCACTTTCATCTTATCTGACCAGTGCTGAGGCTACTGCCCGATTTCCTACTGTGAGGTATAATACAAGTGGTTCTCCTTCCCGTGGCCGAGTTAGAATAGGTGGTTGTCCCAGAAACTTTTTCAAATCCTGGAAGGCCTACTCGCACTCCGTTGTCCATTCAAACCTCTTTCCCTTCCTTAGAGTGGCCTAAAAGGGGAGAGATCTTATTGCTGCTCCAGCTAGGAATCTGGACAAGGCTGCCAATCTTCCATTGAGTTGTTGTACCTCTTTGACACAGGTCGGACTCTTCATGGCGAGTATAGCCCGGCATTTATCCGGATTTGCCTCAATTCCTCTTTGTGTGAGCATGAAACCCAAGAACTTGCCGACTTCTACTGCGAAGGTGCATTTTGCAGGGTTAAGTCCCATGCCATACTTTCTTATGGTATCGAATACTTGGGTGAGGTCGGATAGTAATGACACCTCGCTTGGTGTCTGTTCACACCCTGGTTCGAGCTATTCGATCCGGGATGATCAGCAATAAAGCGACTGACCTCTTCAGGTCAGGCTATCCGACCTCTTCTCAAAGAGCTCGGTTAAATCGACAGAAAAGCCCAGTAAAGGGCCCAAATAGAGGAACGCGACCCAAATCCAAAGGCAGTTCAAGCCTATAGAGATAAAGGCGGTTCCCTTGAAGATAAGCTGACCTCAACTCAAAGATAAAGATAAGATAAGATAACTAACTTATCTTATCTAAAAAGGTCACTCTACAACCATTATAAATACACTGGAGCACCCAGGTATAACTCATACTCTGATTCTACTAAAAACCTGTTTAATACCCATGCTAACTTAAGCATCGGAGTCTCTTGCAGGTACCCCCACCCTTCGGTGACCAAGGATCAGCAGTGCAACCAGTTTAACAAGTCGGACGCGACAGCTCCGGCCACCACCCACCAGCCGGATACGTCATCTCCGACCAGTACAGAAGATCTCATTCGAGATCGACCTACGGTTTCAGGTAACCCTCGGAACATTAGCGCCGTTGCTGGGGAATTTGGAAGTCATCCCATCACCATGGCGGACGACCATGACAACGACCATGACTCAGATCTAGAAGATTGAACACCGCATAAAAACGCGGGCAATACACTGAAAGATACCCCAGAATCTAACGGGGACAAAAACTCATCAAACCTGGGAGTGATTGAAGCACTTCAAGATCGTTTAAAGCAATTGGAAAAAGAAACCCAGTGCCAACGAGAAGTTGAGAAGGATCTACAAAGAGAGGTGAGGCGACGTCGATAATTAGAAGATAAACTTCTAAACCTCGAATCCGATCTCAACACCAAAACTACTCGGTTCATCCCTGAGGACAACTCACGCAAAGATCAAGATCCATTTACTAGGGAGATCATGAAAACAAAAATTTCTAAGGACTTCAAACTCCCAGATATGACTTTGTACGATGGCATTACAGATTCCAACTATCACCTCAGCAACTTCAGAAGCAGAATGTACCTCACTGACGCCTCTGACGCCGTTCACTGCAAAGCTTTTCCAACAACTCTCACGAAGACAGCAATCAGGTGGTTCGACAACCTACCTCCGAAGTCCATCTCAAGCTTTGACGACCTAGCCAAAAAAGTCCTTGCCAGATTCTCCATCCAAAAAGACAAGGCTAAGCACGCCCCCAGTCTACTAGGGATCAAGCAAGGAGATCGAGAAAGCCTTCGCAACTACATGGAAAGATTCAACAAAACGTGCCTAGATATATAAAGCTTGCCAACAGAGGCTGCTATCATGGGCCTCATCAACGACCTACGAGAGGGACCTTTTAGCCAATCTATATCAAAGAAATACCCCACATCTCTGGATGAGGTGCAAGAGCGGACAGAGAAGTACATCAACATGGAAGAAAATTCCCGACTTGGAGAAGCCTCAAAATCTGGTTTCACCTACCGAGATAAAGATAAAAAATCCAAGAAGAAGGAAGATCGAACGGGGGAAAAATCAAAAAGTATCATAATTACACCCCTCTTCGGGTGTCCCTTGTGGACATTTACAAAGAAGTCTGTAACACAGAAAAGATACCCACAGCTCTACCACTCAAAGGCAAAAGAGGAGGAGGAAATCAGAACGAATATTGTGAATATCATCGGGTCTGAGGACATTCTACCAACGAATGCTTCGACTTAAAAAACATCATAGAAAAATTAGTGAGAGAAGGAAAACTAGATCGGTATCTGGCCAATCGGACGAACCAAGCGATCACCTCGTACGCCAGAAAGACATGTCCATATGATACACGGAGGATTTGCAGGAGGAGGAATCTCCAAATCATCCCGCAAAAGATATCTCAAAAAAGTATATCATCTCGAAGGGAAGGAGGAAGCACCCGACATCCCTGCAATCACATTCACCAAAGAAGACGCATCCGATATCATCTCAGGACACGACGATCCCATGGTCATCACCATCATACTGGCAAACGCCAATCTCCACCGCACATTAATAGACCAAGGGAGCTCCGTCGACATCTTATTCAAAACTGCCTTCGACAAGCTCGGCTTAGAAGAAAAGGAGCTTAGAGCATACCCGAACAGCCTGTTCGGACTGGGAGATACCCCAGTACAACCACTGGGATACGTGTCACTACATACAACCTTCGGAAAAGAGAACCAATTTAGAACACTCAAGATAGACTACATCATGGTCAACGCGAGTTCAGCCTACAATGCCTTAATAGGTCGGACAACACTAAATCAACTTAGCGCAATAGTCTCAACTCCACATCTATGCATGAAATTCCCAACTATAGAAGGGATAGTTACGATAAAAGCAGATCAAAAGATAGCGCGCCGCTGTTATAACGAAAGTCTAAACCTAAGAGGCAGAGGAGAAGAGTTCCATACAATTGAGCTTGGTACATTTCAGAGACGAGAAGAACTCCATCCGCAGCCCGAAGGTGAAGTAAAAAAAGTTCAGATCGAAGACACCTCGGACAAAACAACTAATATTGGCTCGATCCTGAAAGGACACCCAAAAGAATTACTAGTACAGTTCTTACGAGATAATGTCGATCTCTTCGCATGGAAAGCTGCAGACATGCCAGGCATAGACCCCTAGCTAATGTGTCACAAGTTGGCGGTTTATCCAGGATCTCGGCTGGTATAGCAGAGATGAAGAAAACTTGGGCCAGAACGATCCTAAGCTGTAGAAGAACAGGTACAAGCACTACTGGAGGCCGGATTCATAAGAGAAGTCAAGTACCCACTATGGCTAGCTAACGTCGTTTTGGGGAAAAAATCAAATGGGAAGTGGCGAATGTGCACCGACTACACCGATCTCAACAAAGCCTGCCCAAAAGACCCTTACCCACTCCCAAGTATCGACGCTCTGGTAGATGTCTCATCCGGATATAGATACCTCTCGTTTATGGATGCATATTCTGGATACAACCAAATCCCCATGTATCCACCAGATCAAGAAAAGACCTCGTTTTTAACACCAAAAGCAAATTACTGCTACATTGTGATGCTTTTCGGTCTCAAGAATGCGGGAGCTACTTATTAAAGGCTAATGAATAAAGTCTTTTCAGATCATATCGGAAAAATCATGGAAGTCTACGTGGATGACATGTTAATAAAGACACAAAGTGAAGAGACGTTATTGTCTGACCTGGCCCAAGTATTCGACACTATAAGGAAGCATGACATGCGACTCAATCCTGCAAAATGCACCTTTGCAGTAGAAGCGGGTAAATTCTTGGCTTTCATGCTCACACAAAGAGGAATTGAAGCAAATCCAGACAAATGCCAGGCCATACTCAACATGAAGAGCCCAACTTGTGTCAGAGAGGTACAACAACTTAACGGGAGATTGGCAGCCTTATTCAGATTCTTAGCAGGATCAGCGATAAGATCTCTCTCCTTCTATGCCACTTTACAGAAAGGAAAGAAGTTCGAATGGACAATGGAATGCGAGCAAGCCTTCCAGGATTTCAAAAGTTTCCTGGGACGACCACCTATCCTAACTCGACCACGAGAGGAAGAACCACTCGTATTGTACCTTACGGTAGGAAGTCGGGCAGTAGCCTCAGCATTGGTTCGAGAGGACGACAAAGGGCAACAACCTGTATACTTCATTAGTAAAGCACTGCAGGGATCCGGGCTGAACTACCAAAAAATAGAAAAGTTTGCCTATTCTCTCATACTGACATCTCGACGACTTCGCCCGTACTTCCAGGCTCACACCATTAAGGTTCGGAACGACCAGCCCATAAAAGGGATATTGCAGAAGACAGATCTAGCAGGCAGAATTTTACAATGGGCAGTCGAGTTATCCGAGTTTGACCTCCAATATGAAGCTCAGACAGCCATCAAATCACAGTACTTGGCCGACTTCATTGCAGAATTCACAGATACCCTGGAAACCCCCACAGAATGGAATCTCTACGTGAACGGTTCTTCGAATAAGACTGGAAGTGGCGCAGGTGTGATAATAGAAAGCAACCAAAGAACCCAAGTTGAGCTTTCCCTCAAATTTGGGTTCCCGGCCTCAAACAACCAGGCCGAATATGAAGCGTTACTAGCTGGTTTGAAGCTGGCTAAGGAGGTTGGAGCTCAAAAACTCAACATCTTCAGCGATTCACAAGTAGTCACCTCACAAATAACAGGGAGCTACCAAGCCAAAGATCCCACCATGAAAAAGTACTTGGATAAAACCAAGGAACAGCTCGGACAACTCGGGGAATATAAGATCTGCCACATACCCCGCGAACAAAATTCCCGAGCTGACGCACTCTCAAAACTAGCCAGCACCAAACCAGGGGGCAACAATAGAAGCCTCATCCAGGAAATGCTACAGAACCCGTCAATCTCGGAAGAGGAAAAAGTTCTAGCCATAACAAGTCAGGATCAAGGATGGATGACCCCCATAATTAATTACCTCAAAACAGAAACACTCCCCACAGATAAAAAGGAGGCAAAGAGGTTAAAACGGGAGGCTCAGTATTACACTATCATAAACAACACCCTATATAAAAGAGGGATTTCAATACCACTATTAAAATGTGTGCCGACCCCCAACACAAGGGAAGTTTTAGAAGAAGTACACAGTGGCATTTGTGGTAATCATCTCGGAGCACAAGCTCTCACCAAAGAAGTACTCCGGGCGGGATTTTATTGGCCAACTCTACAAAAGGAAGCTACATAGTTTGTAAGGACATGCCCACCATACCAGAAACATGCCAACTTTCACATCGCCCCGCCAGAAGAGCTCATCAGCGTAATCTCACCTTGGCCATTTGCAAAATGGGGACTCGATCTTCTCGGACCCTTCCCCCAAGGATCGGGATAAGTTAAATTTCTTATAGTAGGGGTAGACTATTTCACAAAGTGGATCGAGGCAGAGCCCCTAGCCAACGCCAACGCCACTGCTCAAAGAAGCCAGAAGTTCCTATATAGGAACATTGTCACAAGGTTCGGGGTTCCATACTCCATCACCACAGACAATGGCACTCAATTCACAGATGCAGGCTTCAGAAAATTAGTAGCCGACTTGAACATAAAACACCAGTTCACCTCCGTCGAACATCCTCAAGCCAATGGATAGGCCGAAGCTGCCAACAAAGTCATATTGGCTGGGTTAAAACGGAGATTACAAGACGCAAGGGGAGCTTGGGCTGAAGATCTTCCACAAGTTCTATGGGCATATCGAACGACGCCACATTCCACCACAAAGGAATCACCCTTCCGATTAGCATACGGAACGGAAGCAATGATCCTGGTAGAGATCGAGGAAGGGTCGCCTAGAGTGGTTCATTACAATGAGGAAGCCAACTCCCAACTTCAAAATGAAGAGCTCGACCTACTTTCTGAAATCCAAGAAAGAGCTCGGATCAGGGAAGAAGCACTAAAACGTCAAATGGCTTCCAGATATAATCAAAAGGTAGTGCCAAGAGATTTCATTGAGAATGATCTCATCCTAATCCGAAATGATATTGGAACAACTCGACCCAGAGAAGGAAAGCTGGCAGCAAACTGGAAAGGACCCTACCGAGTTATAGAAGTACTTGGGAAGGGCTACTACAGACTGTCCGAACTCGATGGACGAGAGCTTCCCAGATCATGGCACACTTGCAACCTAAGAATGTACTATAGCTAGAGAAGGTAAAAGATCTCATCATAGGATGCACTCTTTTTCCTGAAAAGGTTTTTTAATGAGGCACCAAGTTGAGATTCAGAAATTATCCAACTTAAAAGGATGAAAAACTCCCGTATGTATATATTTGCACTTTCTTTTAAATAAAATATATTTTAGATATTCTACAAATTCTCAAGACGCATTAATCTAAAGCATTCATCGTCCGATTATAAAGCAACAGATCGGCAGAAAGTGAAAAACAGATTCACAGCGCGATCACGATAAAGACCAATAGAGATGAAAGCGTGATTCATCTAAAGGTCGACCAAATAAAGATAGAAACCACCTTCTACAAATCGGCAAAGATGAAAGCAGAATAATGCAAGAAGTTATCAAAAGTGATCCGGAAAAAGAACCTGACGAGGTTTTATGGATTGCTAAATAATAACTGAAAGACTGGCCGACATTAAGAAGTCGGACCAAGTCAACCCAAGTTATAAGTAAACCCTGGAAAGAGGTCTGGCCAACCCTATTAAAGAGGATTACTTTAACTTAGAAGGGCCCGACATGACAAAGTCGGCCCAAAACATAAAGTTATAGAAGTAATCCCTGAAAGAGACCTGAACAAGGTCCAAGAAAGAGGATTACAAAAATAACTTAGAAGGGCCCGACATGACAAAGTCGGCCCAAAACATAAAGTTATAGAAGTAATCCCTGAAAGAGATCTGAACAAGGTCCAAGAAAGAGGATTACAAAAATAACTTAGAAGGGCCTGACATGACAAAGTCGGCTCAAAACATAAAGTTATAAAAGTAATCCCTGAAAGAGACTTGACAAGGGTCCAAGAAAGAGGATTACAAAATAACTTAGAAGAGATCGACATGACGAAGTCGGTCTCCTACAACAAACAAGTTATAAAAGTAATCCCTGAAAGAGACCTGACAAGGATCCAAGAAAGAGGATTACAAAAATAACTTGGAAAAGACGACGCAAAGAAGTCGGTCTCCCACAAACAAGTTATAAAAGTAGTCCCTGAAAGAGACTTGACAAAGGTCCAAAAAAGAGGACTACAAAAATAACTAGAAAGAGGACCAACGTAAAGAAATCGGTTAGGGATTGCTATAAATAAATACAAGAGCGAGAAAACCGAAATACAAGTTGGATCCACACATCCACAACCTCAAAGGATCCAAGCTACAAGCAATAAGTACAAAGCAATCCAAAGAGGTCGAGCAACAAGGCTCCAACATTCTCAAAACCCAGAAAGGTGCCAAGACAAGTGCAAACAAGCATGATATAAAATACAATATTATAACAAGCCTCAGGGTCAGGCCCAAAAGCTTGAAAGCTACTTGTTGTTTTTTCAAAATAAAAAGTTGCTAAACAAGAAACCTGAAGGAGTATCAACAGTCAGCAAAATACTCAAACTACAAAATAAAGAGTTTAAAAGCCCACAAGATGGGCTATCTACACAAATATCCAGGAAAATTCAGCTAAAATTAGAAGACTTTTCGGCAGCATCAGTCTGGGGTAAAGGAGGGCGAGCCTGGAGAGGCACTGCATCCACCGTACCGTCGTCCCTATTCAGAATTTGACAATCAGGATCTAATTCTGGACGAGCAATCCCAGCAGGAGGAACTATAGAGGTCGACACTTTAGCAACAGGCGCAGAGGGAGGTTCGACATCATCATCATCTTGGTCGTCGGGGACAATCTTACCATTCCTTACAATGTTGTCCAAGCTAAAGAGAGTAAGATCAACCTCAGGAGCAAGAACTTGAACCTACTCCTTCAAATTATCATAAGCAGCGTTCACGCTGTCGACGAGGTGACCTTGGAGCTCGGAGTAGTCAACTCGGGCAGACTCCAACTCCTCCCTCAGACGTATCACCTCCCGATAAGATGTGACATAACTATCTTTATGCCTCAACGCAGTGTCCTCGGCCAATCTCACAGAAGCCGCCAGGGCAAGAGAGCTAGCCTTTTTGTTCTCCAGATCCTTCTCCAGTTTGGCTACTTTCACCTCAAGCTCCTCCTTCAAACCCTTCATCCGATCAAACTCTTGTTTGGCCTCCTCCATGAAGGCTTTGGTGGCATGGAGAGGAAGATTTTGAGCAGTCCAATACAGGGCAGCCCCCATATAGGCCATCTTGATGCTGCTCCGAGTTATAAAATCTAAATGGCGAAGGAGCGAAACATCATCCATGGGGAGGGCACCATAAGGACTGATCTGTTAGTCAACAAACTCCACCGCATCAAAGTCAGGAGTGTCAAGGTTGAAAGGCTCAATTGTTTTTTGTTTTTTGTTGGGAGGAGCACCAGAAGTAGCGACAGAAGTCTGTGGAGGGTCAGCCAGACGAACTCGAGGAGTGGGGATCACCTTCATCGGCCCAGGAGAACTCGGCACGGGCGGCTCCACCGGAACTTGAGAAGATCCCTCTCCCGCCACCTTGGCCGAGATATTTTGAGCACCTGCAGCCTTCCTTGCCTTCTTGAAGGCCTTCATGGAATCGTTGTTTCGACATCTCTGGAAATACAGAATCGACCACAGTAATGGGTTACAATCACAAAAAGAAGAAGCAAACTAAAAAGCAAGTATAGAAACAAGTCAAACAGTACCCAAAGCAGTTCGAACCGAAGATGGATCACTCAAATATCTTTTTGTATCAAGATGGGGTGGTTCCCCCCCATGAATCTTCAAGAACAATTACAAAAGCCCGCTCAACCTCATCAAGCATCTCCCATGTATAGCGAGACACTCTCACATTCTTCTGCCACTCTAGAGGGAAAGCAGGCTCGTCATTCTCATCAAGAAAAAATGGGCAGACCCCCTCAATAGCACAGACTCTAAAGAAATAATTCTTAAAGTCCTTAAAAGACTCATCGTACATGGCAAAAACTTTATGACCCTGGGCAGACCTGAAAGAAACTCAGGAAGCTTTCTTTTTGGAAGAACCTCCAGGCTTGGCAGAAATAAAAAGATCAAGGAAAAGAGCTTGAGAAGGTGTTACGCCTAACTCTTGGCAAAGCAGCTGAAAGATCTTGATAAAACCCCAGGAATTTGGATGAAGCTGGGATGGGGCAATGTTACACGACCACAACAAGTCGGTCTCAAAAGCAGTAAACGGAAAAGTAATGTCCAAGTGGCTGAAGAAATATTCATAGGCATAGAAGAAGGGACGCACCCCCTCGACCGAAGTAGGAAAACAAACCTTCTCGTCAGAGTCGGGCGCTACAAGCTCATAATCCCTCTCCCGAGTACTGCTACCACAAACCCTATGACGTTTCCTCAACTCTACATAAAATTCGGCATCCACCACAGAGACACACATTAAGACAAGGGAGTCCATCCAATCGGACATCTCCTCAGGAACTTTAGAAGATATCTCTACAATGTTATTACGAGAAGACATGAGGCCAACTAATCCTACAAATAAGAAAAGAAGATTGAATTACTAAAAAACATCTCGGACGAGGGGCAAAACAACTCGACTAATATGATCCAGACAAACAAACAGAAAAGGAAAACCCCAAGACTCAAGCCAAAGTCCTGGGGCATCCTTTGGAGGCAGTAACAAAGCAAGGTTTCAGGAAAAATCTACAGCTTACGTCCCGACAACTCTCAAACAAGAAAAGAAGATTTCAAATAACAAACATTTCGAAAAAGAAAGTCAAAACACAAAAAGTCATCAAAGCCACTATCTTTTTACAGTGTATCAGCAAAAAACATCACCAACATCAAACATGCCAAGCGAAAATCGTCAAAGGCACAACCTTTTTTCAGAATCAAACAAAACCATCATCAAAAGCACAAACAGAAACGGTGATAACATGCAAAAGCCCTAAAATCATCAAACAACAGAAAAGACGAAAAGGTTCATGCAAAAAGGCGAAGAAACTCCCAGAACACACATTACAACAGCAATCAGGCACAGCAAAAGTAGAAAGATCCAAACTTTCTCTAAAATCAAAACTTTCTCAAAATCAGACAAGAAAATGACGTGGAAAATAGAAAGGAAGACAAACCAACCTGAACGAAGAAAGAAGCTTCAAAGGGATTGAAGAGGAAAAAATGGAAAGAATCGCCAAATGATGCTGCAACGCGAGAAAGGCAAAATGCAGGCGAAAACAAAAGTGAGAAAGTGAAGGGAGAAGTTACGAAGAAAGACGAAGAAGAGAAACCGTTTTTTGATTGCAAAAATTCAAAATAAAGCCAAGGGAAACGGGGCAATTAATACCAATTAATGAAGGTATTAAACCCTCGCACGTTCCCAAGAACAAAGCGCTGATATAAAAGCGCGGGCTTTTAGAGGAAGGCATTCCACATTCAAAAAAGGTTCTACAAAGAAAGGAATCGACAAAATGCTCGAGTTCGGCTTCACTAGAGAAAGATCGAAGTTAAGGACTCAACCTCAAAGTAGAAGACCGAGCTCAAGCAGGGGCACTGTTCACACCCTGGTTCGAGCTATTCGATCCGAGATGATCAGCAATAAAGCGACCGACCTCTTCAGGTCAGGCTATCCGACCTCTTCTCAAAGAGCTCGGTCAAATCGACAGAAAAGCCCAGTAAAGGGCCCAAATAGAGGAACACAACCCAAATCCAAAGGCAGTTCAAGCCTATAGAGATAAAGGCAGTTCCCTTGAAGATAAGCTGACCTCAACTCAAAGATAAAGATAAGATAAGATAACTAACTTATCTTATCTAAAAAGGTCACTCTACAACCATTATAAATACACTGGAGCACCCAGGTATAACTCATACTCTGATTCTATTAAAAACCTGTTTAATACCCATGCTAACTTAAGCATCGGAGTCTTTTGCAGGTACCCCCATCCTCCGGTGACCAAGGATCAACAGTGCAACCAGTTCAACAAGTTGGACGCGACAGCTCCGGCCACCACCCACCAGCCGGATACGTCATCTCCGACCAGTACAGAAGATCTCGTCTGAGATCGACCTACAGTTTCAGGTAACCCTCGAAACAGTGTCTTTACTAACATGTCATCCACGTACACCTCCATGATTTTCCCGACATGATCTGCAAAGACTTTATTCATTAATCTTTGATAAGTGGCTCCTGCGTTTTTTAGTCCAAATGGCATGATGATGTAGCAGTAGTTTGCTCTTGGGGTTAAGAATGAGGTTTTTTTTTATTAGGTGGGTACATCGGGATTTTATTGTATCCCGAATAGGCATCCATAAATGAGAGGTATTTGTATCCAGAAGAGGCATCTACCTGAGTGTCGATACTTGGGAGTGGATAAGGATCCTTTGGGCAAGCTTTGTTGAGATCGGTGTAATCAGTGCACATCCGCCACTTCCCATTTGATTTTTTCACCAAGACGACGTTGGCTAGCCATAGTGGGTACTTGACTTCTCTTATGAATCCTGCCTCTAGTAGAGCTTGTACCTGTTCTTCCACGGCTTGGGATCGTTCTAGTCCGAGCTTTCTACGTCTTTGTTGTACGGGCCAAGATCATGGGTATACGGCCAGTTTGTGGCACATTAGCTTAGGGTCTATGCCCGGCATGTCTGCAGCCTTCCATGCGAAGAGGTCGACATTATCTCTTAAGAACTGTATGAGGGACTTCTTTACGTCTTCTCTTAGGATTGTACCAATATTGGTTGTTTTATCTGGGACATCTCTGATCTGGACTCTTTCTATCTCACCCTCAGGTTGTGGACGAATTTCTTCCCACCCTCGAACTCCCCCGAGTTCGATTGTGTGGATTTTTTCTCTTTTGCCTCTGAGGTTCAGACTTTCGTTGTAACAGTGGCGCACAGTTTTTTGGTCTGCTTTTATCATTGCGATCCCTTCTGTGGTTGGGATCTTAATGCACAGATGTGGAGTCGAGACCACAGCGCCGAGCTGATTTAACTTTGTCCGACCTATCAGGGCATTGTAGGCTGAACTCACGTCGTCCACGATGTAGTCTATGTTGAGTGTTTTTAACCGATTTCTCTTTCCAAAGGTTGTGTGCAGCGAGATGTATCCCAGTGGTTGGATTGGAGTGTCTCCTAGCCCAAATAGACTGTTCGGATATGCTCTGAGTTCTTTTTCCTCTAGGTCGAGTTTGTCGAAGGCGGTTTTGAATAGGATGCAGTCGAGCTTCCCTGGTCTACTAGTGTGCGGTAGAGATTAGCGTTGGCCAATATGATAGTGATGACCATGGGATCGTCATGTCCCGAGATGACGCCGGCTGCGTCTTCATTAGTGAAAGTGATAGTGGGGAGGTCGGGTGCTTCTTCCCCTCCCTCGATATGGTATACTTCTTTGAGATGTCTTTTGCGGGATGACTTGGAGATTCCTCCTCCCGCAAATCCTCCGTGTATCATGTGGACATGTCTCTCCGGGGTACGAGGTGGTCGTTCAGTCTGTCCGACCTCTTCGTCCCTTTTTCGTTTTCTTGGCTCATCTGATTTGCTGGCTAAGTACCGATCTAGTCTCCCATCTCTTACCAATTTCTCTGTGACATTCTTCAAATCGAAGCACTCGTTGGTGGGATGTCCATAGATTCGGTGGTATTCACAGTATTCTATCTGATTTCCTCCTTATTTCTTGCTTTTGAGTGGACGAGGGTGGAGGTATTTTTTCAGTATGGCATACCTCTCGATAGATATCTACAAGAGATACATAAAGAGGGGTGTAATTGTGGTATTTCTTGATCTTTTCTCCATGCTGATCTTCTTTTTTCTTGGATTCTTTATCCTTATCTCGAGAGGAGTAGGAGAATCCAGACTTTGAGGTCTCTCCTAGGCGAGAGTTTTCCTCCATGTTGATGTATTTCTCTGCTCGTTCTTGCACTTCATTTAGAGATGTGGGATGTTTTTTCGATATGGAGTGACTAAAAGGTCCCTCTCGCAAGCCATTGATGAGACCCATAATGGCTGCTTCTATTGGCAGACTTTGTATATTCAGACATGCTTTGTTCAATCTTTCCATGTAGCTGCGAAGTCTTTCTCGATCTCCTTACTTGATCCCTAATAGACTTGGGGCATATTTAGTTTTGTCCTTCTGGATGGAGAATCTGGCTAGAAATTTTTTGGCTAAGTCGTCAGAGCTTGAGATGGACCTAGGGGGCAGATTATCGAACCATTTAATTGCTGTCTTCGTCAAGGTAGTCGGGAAGGCTTTACATCGAATTGCATCTGAGGCGTCGGTGAGATACATTCTACTTCTAAAATTACTAAGATGATGGCTGGGATCTGATGTGCCATCGTACGGAGTCATGTCAGGAGATTTAAAGTCTTTTTGGGATTTTGGCCTTCATGATCACTTTGGTGAATGGGTCTTGGTCCTTGCGGGGGCTATCTTCGTGGCTAAATTGAGTAGTTTTTGCTTTGAGATCGGCTTCAAGTTTTAGGAGCTTGTCTTCTAATTCTCGGCGTCGTCTAGCTTTCCTTCGTAGGTCTCTCTCAGTTTCTCGTTGATATTCGACCTCTTTTTTGAGTTGTTTTAGGCGATCTTGCAGTGCCTTCATAACTCCTGTGTTTGGCGAATTCTTGTCTTTGTTAGGCAGATTAGTATCGTCTGGTGTGGTATCCGCGTTCTTATGCAATGTCCTGTTTTCCAAATCAGAGTTGTGATCGTTGTCCATGTTGTCCGTCATGATAATGGGATGACTTCCAGGTCCTCGGCAACGGCGCCAATGTTTCGAGGGTTACCTGAAACTGTAGATGGATCTCGGAAGAGATCTTTTGTACTAGTCGGCAATGACGTGTCCGGCTTGTGGGTGGTGGCCGGAGCAGTCGTGTCCGATTTGTTGAACTGGCGATCCTGCTGATCCTTTGTCACCGGAGGGTGGTGGTACCTGCAAGGGACTCCCATGCTTAAATTAGCAAGGGTATTAAGCAAGTATTTTTTGTAGAATCGGAGTATGAATTATACTTGGATGCTCCAGTGTATTTATAGTAGTGAGGAGTGATCTTGAGATAAGATAGTTATCTTATCTTATCTTTGAGTGAAGTCATCTTTATCTTTAAGGGAACCGCCCTTATCCTTCTAGGTTTTGGGCTACCTTTGGATATGGGTCGTGTCCCTTTACTTGGGCCTGAGTTGGGCCTCTATTGTCGCTTTGTTACTTGGGCCTGATTTGGGCCTCTATTGTCACTTTGGCCGACCTCTTTGAGAAGAAATCGGGGATTCCAGACTTGAACAGGTCGGTCACTTTGTCTTCAAGCAGCCCGAGTCGTACAGCTCGACCCAGGATATGAACACCTTTCTTTTGAAGAAATTCACTAAGATTTTTATTAAAATATTCAGTGCTATTATCACTTCTTAATATGAAATTTTTATGTCAAATTGTGTTTCTACCATTGTTGAAAAATACTGAAAAATTTTTAAAACCTCAGATTTTTCATGCATGAGATAGATCCAACATAGTCGTGTGTGGTCATCGATAAAAGTTACAAACCATTTTTTACAAATTGAGTTGTTATTTTCGGTGGACCCCATACATCACTATGAATCAAGGGAAAAGGTTTAGATGCATGATAAGGTTGAGAGTAATAAGGAGCTCTATAACTCTTTGAACGAATACAACTTTCACATTTAAGTAAGAAAGAATCAATATTCGTAAACAAACTTGGAAATAAATGTTTGAGATATGGAAAACGATGGTATCCTAATCTATTGTGCCAAAGCATTATTTGGTCCTTTATAGGTATAAAACTTATACCACTAAATCCTTGAGCTATTTTATCCTCCGAAATATCCTCAAAATGATAAAGCCCATCCATCATCTTAGCACTGCCAATCATTTTCCCCGAGGTCCGGTCCTGAAAAATACCATAAGTGTCAAAGAATGTCACAGCACAATTAGAATCCTTGCAGATTTTACTAATAGAGAGGAGATTACAAGAAAGCTTTGGTACATGTAGGACATTTCTTAAGTCAATATTTTTGGACAGTTTAATTGTACCTTTTCTCGCAATAGATGAAAAACTACCATCAGCAACTTTAATTTTCTCATTTTCAAAGCAAGGAGAATAAGTTTTAAATAAAGGGGAGAGACTGGTCATATGGTCAGATGCACCTGAATCGACAATCCATGGTGCATTCAAGTTTGAGGTGCAGTTAAGGGACATAGGAATACTAAAATTACCTGTTTGAACCAAAGAACCACTAGGAGTATTAGACATAGAACTGGAATTTAACAGCCTTATGAGCTGCTCAACCTGTTCCTTACTCAATGATGATTTTTCAGCCTCATGAGCAGTTGGGGTAGAGCGTATTTTGGGACCAGGTTTGCTGTCTTTAAGATGTGCTGATTTTCCATTAATCTTCTAGCAGGTTTCTTGGGTGTGACGAGGTTTATTGCAGTAGTCACACCAAAGATTGGAGGGGTGCTTCTGATTTGAGGAACTTTTAAGTGTAGCAGGTGCCACTAAGAGTGCATTAGACTCCAAAGAAGTATGTTCAGTCTTGCCTTTTCCCATCATCATAGCTCTACGAGTTTCCTCTCTTCTAACTTCGGCAAATACTTCTCCAATTGAGGGTAGGATTGCTCTTCCAATAATTCTGCCACGAACTTCATCTAGCTCCACGTTGAGGCCTACAAGAAACTGGAATATCCTCCCTTCTTCCACTATTTGTTGGTGGTGTTTGGCATCAGCGGCTGAATTCCACTTGTAGTTATTGAAGTGGTCAAGATCCTGCCACACCCGCTTCAATGTGTGGAAATATTTGGTGACATTGTCACTCCCTTGTTGAATTTCTCTAGTTTTTAGAGTAAGTTCATAAATTTGGGATTTATTCCCAAGATCAGAGTATATCTCTTTGACACTATCCCACAATTCTTTGGCAGTGGTATAGTACATGTAGTTACTACTGATATCCTCCTCCATTGAGTTCACCAGCTATGTCATCACCCTAAAATTTTTGGTATCCCACACATTATATTGTGGGTCAGTGATGTTAGGCTGGCTTCACTCACCGGTGAGATATCCAATCTTTCCTCTTCCACGGATATACATCTAAACTGATTGCGACCACCTAAAGTAGTTTGACCCATTGAGTCGAAATGTGGTGATATGAACTGAATGGGAGTCACCAGTAACTAGTACCCATTGCTCAGATTTTAAATCTGATGGAGTAGGAGTGGTGTTCTCCTTCTGTTCAGGGATTAATGACTGAGGAACTGTCAGTCATAACTATAAATCAGAGACATAGTGCAGAGATCCTGCTCTGATCCCAAGTTAAAGTGTTTGAATATATCTTATTATCAAATGTACAGGGAATCAACCTCTTTATAGAGGAATTACAGAAATAGAAATAACTATAAAAGAGGAAAGAAGAAAAAAATACTAGCCTAAAATAAAGAAAAGATTTCTAATCATAAAATCCCTAAAATTAAGCTAAACCAATAAAGAAAAAGATTTATAAGTAATTCTATTTACATAAAAGATTCATGAAAGGAATAAGGAATCTGATTTTGATTTGATCTAGTCAACAGCATTGATGTTGTTGCTAGGCTCTGAATGTTTGTTTTGGGTGGTTGTTGGGTGATTATGTATCCATGATACTTGTTGGGTGATTAAATTGGATACCTTTCAACTATAGTCTTGTCTTTTTTTCAGTGTTATGTATGGAATATTTTAATCCTTAAACAAGTGGTTGATATTATTATTGTAAATTTAGTTAAGGCATTATGAATACTGCATGCTAAAAAATACTGTAAAAATATAACAAGTTTGATATTATTGTAAATTTAATATTATTATACATACTATCTGATAGCCAATCACATCCACTATATTAGTTCAAATGCTTGATGAGTGTTTTGTGTCTTATCATGATATTTTAATAGTTTGTAGTAGTTTTATTGAATGAACGAACTTAGAGACTTTGATCATTCGATTCATCTAACTTGCACATTAATTTTAGAAAATCCAATGCTTAGTGATATGGTATTTTTAAAAATACAAGCACCTAGACAATAAATTATAGATAAACTAGAACTCATTATTTTAAAATTGGATATCATATATTATTACTTTTACTTTTATCTCTTCAGAGTACTCATAGATTTTTTATTTGATATAATTTCTCTATGAATTGTCTTAAGGATGAATATCTCACCTATTTAAGTTTGATATGCTGCTTTCTCCAAAGTGTATGTAGCAGATTAGGAAAGAGAATAATGTCTCATGTAGTTGCTTTTTTTTTTGTTCTGTTAATTTTGTAGATAATACCTCATAGAAGATAGAAAATTGGGTGGTGCCAAGGGAAAAAAAGTAGTGACCTGAACATAATTATATCATGCCTATTAGAGTTACTTATATCGTTTATTTTTAATTTCTTACCCTTTTCTTATGGGATGACCTTATCTACTTTATTTAATTCTGTGTGGGTTAAGATGATATCACTCTTTTCGATAAGGACTAAGGACCAAATTATGCAATTGAAGCTCTAACTCAACAGCCTCACTAAGTTGGTGGAAAATTTAACATGAATGAAAATACATACCAGCTTCAAAATTCAACAGAAAATAATTTTTCCAAGGACTTCTTAGCCAGTGGTGCATCAACATATGGATCCATGGGAATCAGTAACCAACATAAAGGTTGCAATTCATATAAAGCACTGCTAATCATGTTTGATTAATTTTGGAATAACTTGTTTGATTATCATTTTCTTTTCATTGATATTGATATTAAGCACACTGGTAATTTTTAATAGCACTGAAAGTGTTAGAACTGAAATTTTTTAGTGTCAAATGCTGAATATATGCAGTATTAATTTTGAGTGGTTGAAGTCTTTCTTTTCTCACTTTAAGCATTAAGCTTGATTTGATGTGCATGCATTAAGTGCAGAAATCATTCACTTTTGTATTTTATTAGATTACATGTTCAATGCTTCTTTGATTTGATAATTATCAATTGTAATTGTAATTATGTTATTAAAGAAGTGAGATTATAATTCTTGATAAAAAAATGTCGAGAGTGATAAAAGATTTGGACTACTTAGTTAGTTTGTTAGTTTGTTATTCAATAATAAATTCATTTTAGAGCTAACTTTAAGATATCTATTATTCAAGGTATTTGCTACTTTTGTTAATATGACTCTTTAATAAAACATAGGACTGGGAATATATCCAATTTTGAGCAAATGAAATCTACAATATCAGTTACCAAGGTTCATAGTTCTGCAAATGGCTCAAGTGAAATGGCAAAAATGTTGATTTTTATCATTTTTACTCTCTAAGTTGTCAAAGATATTAATCTATAAACTCTAATGTGATTGTATTTCTAATATACTTGACTTAAATTTTTATAGAAATTGTGATTTTTAGATATTTACCCTTTTAATGAGGCCCACATGTCGTAACAAGAAATCTTTTACCATTAAAAAGATATATTATCTTTTTGCTTTTCATTAATTAGTTTAGGTGTTTCATTGTGTAAAAAAACTGTAAATAGACATATGTAATGAGAAATTTCAATCAAAGAGAGTAGGTTATTAGTCATGAAGAGTAGGTAATGATGTCCTTTTGTAACTTGTACCTCAGTCTTCTTTCTCTTTTTCTTTTACAATCTAGAATTGCCTTCAATAATGACCTCTCAACTCACTACTTCATCCATTATAGAGGAATTTGAAGTTATTTTATGACTTCCACTACACTGCTTCAACTTCTTTTTTTCTTCTTTTTTTTCTCTTGAATTTTTTAATTCAGTTTTTTTTTTTGGCATTCAAGTGTGGATTTATTCCCTAAGGTATTTGAAATTGTGATAGAATTTAATCTCTTCTTATGTCTTGAATTTTTTATTATCCTTTGATTTTTTTCTTTATTTTTTTATTTTCTAAAATTAAAAAATTGACATATCAAGAATAAAACCTTTTTTTAGTTTAGAATTTTTTGGACAATTTTAGTTATAACTTATATAAACTTTGTTTACAGAACAAAATATGCAATCTCAAATTTCTGCCTGTAACACCTTAATTAGCCTAAGCCTTACCTCGCGTCATAAAGCAAAGGTTAATCAAAGGTTACGATAGTTCTAAGCTCATACATATAATATATAGAAAGAAATAATATATTCTAGAAGCCTGATGAAGGATATAGCTCAAAATAGGATTTGAAAAGCGCAAAATGTGCTAACAGAGCTACAAACTTAAAGCACAAGATATAGATACAATATAACAAAAGATAAAAGTATAATATCATAAGAATCTAGCCACGGCTCGTAGAGTTTAAGCCGGCTAGCCATATATACAGATAAAAAAGAAACTAAAGTTTAAAATAGCTTATACAAGTTTTTCTCTCTCAATACAAACCTCTAGGCAAAAGCAAGATACAAAAGTGAGATATATGTAAACAAAATAATCAAAAAGACTCCAAAAGTATCATGATCCTCCGCTTCTGTCACCATCCAAACAACTCATCGAGGTAGGTTGCGACCTGCATCTGAAAAACACAACAGAAACATGGTATGAGAACCAGAGGTTTTTAGTATGATAACAGTACCCAATGATGTAGGACATAAGACCCCGGGACGCCAAAGGTAATTCTAGAACTTCATATCCATCACAAGATTCAATCTTAAGGCATAACTAAAACAGTAAAGCATAACTTAAACCATAATACAATAAAAGGGTATTCTAACTTAAAGGATTCTCTAACTAACAACTCTCTGCTATCCCACAGCCTTCGCCAACCTATCCTCCATGCGTTCCCATCGCCACCGCCTTCCGAACCTCCTCAATCCCAATAGAAAACACAATTAATATATAATGCAAGTAAAATACAAGTATTGGCATGTAAGGCAAGTAATTCAAGTAGCAATTAGGCATGTTATACAAATAGGCATACAATTACAAGTTGGCAAAGCAAACAAACAGATAGAAAATGTACATGATGAATGCCTGTCCTACTGGCTGTGATATCACATTGTCAGTTCAACTGCCAACCCGACACATTTCCATGGAGATGTCATCCTTCGGAATCATCATTGAGAACCCCCGAGATATGGTGCTCGGATCACCGTCCAGGATTTTGTGCCTACACACTCTATTGATCCGAAGAGATGTGAACGGGATACTCTTGCCTCAGACCTCACATCTCAACGTAAGCGGGATTAACCACCGTCCTTACGCCGTCACAGCTACCTCGACAGGCAGGATTAACCACCGTCCCTGCCGGGCGCATAGCGTCTCATAATCTCAATATAAAACAGTAGTTCAGTGGTTTTTCATAAAACATTTTCAATACATCAATGATTCATCATTGCACATTCGAGTCCTCGACTCATCACAACCACTGTCAAATCAACATTTCCATTCCAAGTCCTCGACTCATCTCAACTACTGTTAATTCTCATTTCCATTCCGAACTCAACAGTTAATCAGTTCTCATTTCAGATACCAATCTACCTTCACACGCCATCAAGCCCATCCTTAGTACACCAGAAACCTAAGCCTCCGTTTTCTAATTTTTCATAATGATATCAATTAGATCTCTTAGGTTCTTTCCCATGTTCTCATACCCAAACTTAAGCCCAAGAGTCTTAAAATGGTGTCACAGAAAGTTACAGTCTTGTTGGGAAGGTGAAATAGTTGAAAACAAAGTTTAAGTTTGAGAAACAAGGCGTGTGCGTACGCACAAAGGTGTGCGTGCGCACACCCAAAAAGATATTTAAAACGTGTGCGTACGCATAGAGGTGTGTGTATGCACAGGTACCAAAATTTGCAATACTGTTCTCTCGCACAAGCCGTGCTAGCGCCCTCAACAAATTGCCTTTCCCAACTTGTGCGTGCGCACAGGTTGTAAATCATCATTGGTTGTGTGCGCGCACAGGTTGTGCTAGCGCTCTAAGTAGAAGCCATTCCCCTATGTGTGCGTACGCACAAGGCTGTGCGGCGCACAGGTTTAAAAATTATTCAGGGGTGTGCGTGCGCACATACCAGAAATCACAAAATTCTGTAACTTTACAAAATTTCAGATTTTGACACCCAACTTTGAATGATCATAACTTCCTCTACAATAATCTAAATCTTACAAACTTTATATCGATTTGAAGAGTTTTCATTGAATTTTAATTCTAACCAAATTTCAACAAATTTGAAAACTGAGGCATAAGTTATAATCAGACAAAGTTCACTAAAATTCCTTTTCTACCAAAAGTTTACAATTTACCAATTTTCCAATTTTCACAACTCAAACTAACCAAAACCAAATAAAACCATTCCAAACTCCATTTCTCATCAAAATCTACCCTTTACAACATATTGCACCATTCTTACTACTTTTTTCTTTACATTTCATCCTTCTCAACCTCAACATTAAATGTGTCACATTATAATCAATCCTCATTCACATTTACCAACCACATTACCATTTCATCAATCTCAACATCACATATATCACTACCATTTACTTTTCAATCCACATAATCATTCATCATCATCATATTATCATCAATCATCATAATTACTCAAATTCATCAACCCATCATATATCATCATACATCATCATTCAACAACTCAACAACCATTTAAATTCAAACCTATCCTATGGGTCACTAGCCTAAGTGTCCATAAATATTATATACTACATAGAGGAAACCGAAACCATACCTTGACCGATTTCCAATATGAACCAAAACCCCAATTGAGCACAAGCTAGCTTCCAACCATAATCCAAGCTATCAACAAGTTCCAACAATCTCCAATGATCACAACTTCAAGCTATAACACATATAATTTACAATAATTCAACCTAGGGCTCAACATAATTGAAATTTCACAAAGGTTCAAGACCTCTTACCTTATCCAACAATTTTGGAAGCCAAACCCAATGCTAATCAAAGGCTAGAGTATACCTAAACACCCAAAAATCACAACATTCCACTTAATCACAAACCCTAGGATCTGAAATTTTGGAGAGAAGAACTGATAAACCTATATTTTATGATTCATCTTGTGCTCAAATTGAATGTTTTTATCAATTCTTCACCCACTTATTCATATGAATTGCATGGTTTTACTTTCCTCCCTTATTATGTGATAAGTGTGAAAACATGTCTCCTATGCTTTAAAAGTATTAATTTTAATTATCCTTTATTACCATTCGATGCCGTGATTTATGTGTTAAGTATTTTTAGGTCTCATAGGGCAGGAATGGCTTAGAGGACAGAAAGAAAACATACAAAAATGGAAGAAAAGCACAAAAAATGGAGTTTTGAAGAAAAGGCAGCGACGCGCACGCGTGGACGACGCGGACGTGTGCCTTGAGCGGAACGCAATTGACTCGGACGCGTGACTGACGCGTATGCGTGATAAGGAAAACTCCCAGACCACGCAAACGCGTGACCCACGCGCTCGCGTGACAGACGCCACGTACAGGAATCTGCAGAAAATGCCCCCAGCGATTTCTGGACTCTTTTTTGGCCCAGATCCAACTCTAGAAACACAGATTAGAGGCTATAAAGTGGGAAAATCCATCCATTCATGATAACAAGCAACAATATACACAATTTTAGGTTTTAGATGTAGTTTTTAGAGAGAGAGGTTCTTTCCTCTCTCTCAGGATTAGGATTTAGGATTTCTATTATGTTTAGGCTACTTCTCTTCAATTACAGGTTCAATATTCCTTTTATTTATTTTCCCAATTTAATTTATAAATTTCCATGTTAAGATTTGAATGTTTTATTTAATAAAATTTGAGGTATTTCAGAATTAAGAATTGCTTTGATTTATTTATGTTATGGATATTTTTAATTTAATTTAAGATTTTTCCTCTTTGCTTTGGTTAAGTAATTGGTGACACTTGAGTTATCAAACTCAGCTATTGATTAAAATTGGAGCTGCTGATTGATTTGGATCATTCTAAAACTACTCTTTCTACAGAAATTGACTAGGACTTGAGGATCAGATTAATCAGTCCACTTGACTTTCATTTGTTCAGTAAGGGTTAACTAAGTGGGATTAAAACCCAATTCTCATCACACCTGATAAGGATAACTAGGATAGAAATTCCAATTCCTATACCTTGCCAAGAGATTTTTACAATTATTAATTTATTTATTTTTGCTATTTAAATTACTTGTTCCATATTTCAAAAACCCAAAAATACACTTTTACTCATAACCAATAATAAATACACCTCCCTGCAATTCCTTGAGAAGATGACCCGAGGTTTAAATACTTCGGTTATAAATTTTATTTGGTTTTGTTACTTGTGACAACCAAACTTTTGTACGAAAAGAATCTTGTCGGTCTAGAAGCTATACTTACAACGTGATTATATTTGTGAATTTCTTTACTAGCAAGAATCCGTTCGTCAAAATGGCGCCGTTGCCGGGGAATTGCAAACGTGTGCCTTATTATTGGTTATTATAAATATTTTATTTTACTTGTTTATTTGCTTTTATTTTTGTTTTTAATATTTATTAGTTACTATGAATTCTCACCCCGTCGCTTTGAGTTTGGTTCTAATATTGTTGAAAGGAATGGAAGCTATAACAGGAACATGCATCAAGGTCAAAACAACCAGAGATGGACGGAGCCACGAGGACCTGATCAACCCTTTAGGCAACAACACCTTCCAAACTACCATGAACGACGACCATTCAACAATGCATGTCGGGACAACAGTTATGGTGGACCCTTTCGTGACAACCAACACCCACCAAATTACTATAATCAAGAGCCATTCCGAGGTGCATACCAAGATGATAGGTATGGTGGACCCCCTTGTAATTACCAACAAGCCCCATCAAACGCCTATGAACCACCTCCTCAACATAGCTTTGAACCACCATACTCACGAGCCCCCTACCACCATTCACCTCCATATGACCCTAACTCATACCCACCCCAATTTCAATCCAATTACTCCCGAGAACCACCACGTCCTTATGCACCATGTCCATATCCATCAACCCAAGAATCAAGGGAGCAACTCAAGGAAACAGTGAAAAAATTTCATGCAACCCTTCACCAATTAAATCAAGTGATAAATCGATTACCTTCCCGACGTTCGGACACTCAAGAAACCCCCATGGCCCATGTGGATAATCTAATGAAGAACGTAGCATGAAGGAGATATTAGAAACTCCAGTGAACAGTGCGGAGCTTGACTTTGTACTGGAACAAGTGGAGGAAGCTGTAATTATCGAAGAAGAAGAATTGGTTGAAGACTTAGGAGACGCTGAACCTCCATGGGAGTCCAGAATTATGGAGAATTCCATCAAGAAATTTGCAGTTGATGCTAAGGAGGATAGTGCACAACCCCCAAAGCAGGTATCTTATGAAGAACTGGACGGAACAACTTAACAAGCGAGTTTCCTTGATAATGATAATTTCGAGTCAAGTTCTCCTAGTAATGAACTTGCATCTGCAAGTGAATTCTTTGAGATTGGAGAATCTTCCCCAAGTGAATACGAAGATGATGCAGAGGTAGATTTTTCTCAACCCCCAACTTATAACTTGAGTGATGAGGAAGATATCGAAGACTTTGATCAAAACGTGGTTGCAGTTGAAGAAGTTCGCAAGGAAGTGGAGGAATTCACAGAAGAACACAAGGGAATAGAGTTTGCAAAACCACTGGAAATACCTTTTCCAAGGCCATTACCATCCAATACAAATTTCAAGTGGGTAAAATCCTTAGCCTTTATCTTCACTTTTCCACTTGAATATGGTTTACTTGAAACAGATGCCCAGCTTAGAGCTCTTTGTGGCTTTAAGAGTAAAAGGGAAATGGTTCATGCTCAAGGCCGGTATGCAAGATTCAATAAGGTTTCACACTCCACTTTAAAGTGTAAGGATTGGTTTCGAGTTCGATTGAATAGGTCTTGGAAAACGTTTGGTCATCTTGGTGAGAATATAACTTCCAAACCGCCTAGCTGGAAAAATATAGATCGAAACAAAGGCGGATACAAAAGCAAGGTTTGGGATCCTGGAATCTATTCTGATATTCAGTACCCCAGGAGCCTGAGAACCTGTTTGAAACTGCTCAAGGGCTTTACATGCCTTGTTTGGGACCCCGGAGGCAGTTGGAATTCCAAACACTGGTGGAGATTTAAGGACTTTAACTAAAAGTGCTAGGTGGGAGACAACCCACCATGGTATGATCAATACTTTTCAATTATAATTTTATTTAGTTTTGTTTGTTTTTAAGTTTTATTTTATTCTATTTTTATTGAACCTGGAATTATTCATAGCACCCACATTAGCATTGCATTTTGCATCCTGCATATATCAAAAAAAAAAGCACCCCACGCGTGCGCATGGGCCACGCGTGGGCGTCGATTAGAAATCGGCATAAAGATCCAACGCCTGGATAGTTGGGCTGGAATCGTGCGGCTGGTGTGCGTTTAGCACAAATTAGCCCACGCGTTCGCGTCCCTAACGCAAATGCGTCACTTGCACTACACACAACCCACGCGAAAGCGTGAGCGACGCGTACGCGTTGCATGGATTTTATGGACCCTATTGGAAACAGAGAGTTGCGCCAAAACGATGCTGAAACTGTACGTTTAGCACAATTCTCAGCAACGCATTCGCGTGCTTCACGCGTACACGTCACTTACATTTTACCTGACTCACGCGATCGCGTCACTGACGTGTTCGCGTCATTTCCCATTTTTCCTTAACCACGCGTTCGCGTGACCCACGCGTCTGCGTGGATTCAAATACCCTAACCCCAACCCACGTGAAACCCTACCCCTTTCGCGTCCCCCAAACCCACCCTCAACCCCCTCTACACTCTCTCTTCCTTACCCCCCAACCACCATATCATCACCACCTCCCTCACCGAACCACCCCACCATCGCCGACCACCCCTGCCGCGCCGCCCTCGCCGGAACCACTTCCCCCCCCCCCCCTTCTCTTCTTCTTCCTCCTTCTCCCCTCCACTCTTCCCCCTCTGCAACAGCCCCGCCCCATCGCCGAACCGCCATCACTGTCACCGCCCTCAACCGCCGCGTCACCACCACCACCACCACACTCCAACCATCTCTCTGATCCATACATTTATTCCTCTACACACCAGGTCCCGCCAAACACCGATTCTTCTATTAATTAGTTAGTTAGTTATATATTTTCAGTTTCTGTTCAAATTAGGATAGTTAGAGATGCATGATTGTAGTGGATTTTAGGTGGTTAGGTAGCTAGGATGTGGTTAGTGGATTTAGGCCTGATAATTGCGCCGTTCTTGCTACCTATTTTTATCTGATTCACAATTCTGAATTTGCTGTGATGATGATACTGTTCATATGTTGTCCTTTCATGTTTGATGCTGCTGTTACCCTGTTCTTTAATGTTCTTACTATTTGTTAATCTTTTCAGCACTATTTAATGTCATATGAACTGATTTTCTTGCTGTTTATTACCCGGGAACATCCAATTTTAGCCAGAATGCTGCCCAAATTTTTTTTCAGCAAATTGTTTCACTCAACTCCCATTCATGAATTGGTTTTGGCGATTTCAAGTTTTGCGCTATTTGGTTTCAAGCTAGCCAATTCATGGATGAATGGGCTTGCATTCTCACTCTTTTTGGTTCTCGGATTCCTAAATTGCATTATTGATGATTTCTTTTCCTTTTGTAATTTTATAAATTATCATCAATAAACTAAAACCTTTGCTTGAATTTGAGTTTATTGCTCTTTAAGTTGGCGAATTTATTGTTAACTAAGAAACAACTTATCATGCCACTTACTTTAACTTTCTTTTTACTTACTGTTCCGAGGGTTACCTGAAACTGTAGGTTGATCTCGGACGAGATCTTCTGTACTGGTCGGAGTTGACGTGTCCAGCTGGTGGATGGCGGCCAGAGCTAGTGTGTCTGACTTGTTGGACTGATAGCGCTGCTGATCTTTCATCACCGGAGGGTGGAGGGTACCTGCAAGAGACTCTGATGCTTAAGTTAGCATGGGTATTAAGCAGGTTTTTTTGTAGAATCAGAGTATGAGTTATACCTGGGTGCTCCAGTGTATTTATAATAGTGTGGGATGACCTTCTTAGATAGATAAGTTAGTTATCTTATCTTATCTTATCTTTTGGCGAGGTCAGCTTATCTTCAATGGAACCGCCCTTATCTCTATAGGCTTGGGCTGCCTTTGAATCTGGGTCGTATTCCTTGAGTTGGGCCCTTTTTGGGCTTTTCTATCAATTTGGCCGAGCTCTTTTAAGAAGAGGTCGGATAGTCTGACCTGAAGAGGTTGATCGCTTTGTCGCCAATCATCCCGGGTCGGATAGCTCGACCCAGGATATGAACAGTGCCCCTGCTTGAGCTCGGTCTTCTTTTTTGAGGTCGAGTCCTTGACTTCGGTCCTTCTCTAGTGAAGCTGAACTCAAGCATTTAGTCAATTCCTTTCTTTGTAGAACCTTTTTGAATGTGGAACGTTTTCCTCTAAAAGCGCGCGCTTTTATATCAGCGCTTTGTTCTTGGGAACATGCAAGGGTTTAATACCTTCATTAATTGGTATTGATTGCGACGTTTCCCTTGGATTTATTTTGAATTTTGCAATTTAGAAACAGTTTCTCTTCTTCGTAACCTCCCATGCTTTTCTTTCTTTCTGTTTTTCGCCTAGAGTTCATAGTTTCTCCTTGCGACGCCTGCTTGCTACTGCTTTCTGTGGAAGAGGGGTGTTTCTGGTTTTCACCTTCCGTTTCCTACTTTTGTCGAGTTTTTCCGTTCAAGGGGTGGCTCTTTCGCCTGCCGCTTCTGCTCTTCAGCTTTCTTTTGAGATTTTCTCTTATTTTTCTAGGTTTGATTTTTCTTCCTTTCTCTTTTTCGTGTCATTTTTTCATGTCTGATTTTGAGAAAGTTTTGATTTTACTTGGAGAAACTTTGGATCTTTCTGCTTTTGCTGTGCCTGATTGCTGTTGTAATGTGTGTTCTGGGAGTTTTTTTGCCTTTTTGCATGAACCTTTTCGCCTTTCCTGTTGTTTGATGCTTTTAGGGCTTTTACATGTTATCACCGTTTCTGTTTGTGCTTTTGATGATGGTTTTGTTTGATTCTAAAAAAAGGTTGTGTCTTTGACGATTTCCGCTTGGCATGTTTAATGTTGGCGATGCTTTTTGCTGATAGACTGTAAAAAGATAGTGGCTTTGATGACTTTTTGTGTTTTGACTTTATTTTTCGAAATGTTTGTTATTTGAAATCTTCTTTTCTTGTTTGAGAGATGCCAGGACGTAAGCTGTATTTTTCCTGAAACCTTGCTTTGTTACTACCTCCAAAGGATGCCTCAGGAGTTTGGTTTGAGTCTTGGGGTTTTCCTTTTCTGTTTGTTCTCCTGTATCATATTAGTCGAGTTGTTTTGCCCCTCGTCCGAGATGTTTTTTATTAATCCACTCTTCTTTTCTTATTGTAGGATTAGTTGGCCTCATGTCTTCTCGCAATAACATTGTAGAGATGTCTTCTAAAGTTCGCGAGGAGATGTCTGATTGGCTGGACTCCCTTGTCTTAATGTGTGTCTCTGTGGTGGACGCTGATTTTTGTGTAGAGCTGAGGAAACGTCATAGGATTTGTGGTAGCAGTGCCCGAGAGAGGGATTATGAGCTTGTAGCGCCCGACTCTGACGAGAGGGTTTATTTTCCTACTTCGGTCGGGGGGGAGCGTCCTTTCTTCTATGCCTATGAATATTTCTTCAGCCAGTTGGACATTACTTTTCTATTTACTTCTTTTGAGACCGACTTGTTGTGGTCGTGTAACATTGCCCCATCCCAGCTTCATCCGAATTCCTAGAGTTTTATCAAGATCTTTCAGCTGCTTTGCCAAGAGTTTGGCGTAACACCTTCTCAAACTCTTTTCCTTTATCTTTTTGTTTCTGCCAAGCTTGGTGCCTCTTCCAAAAAGAAAGCTTCCTGGGTTTCTTTCAGGTCTGCCCAAGGTCATAAAATTTTTGCCATGTACGATGAGTCTTTTAAGGACTTTAAGAATTATTTCTTTAGAGTCCGTGCTGTTGAGGGGGTCCGCCCCTTTTTTCTTGATGAGAATGATGAGCCTGCTTTTCCTCTAGAGTGGCAGAAGGATGTGAGAGTGTCTTGTTATACATGGGAGATGCTTGACGAGGTTGAGCGGGCTTTTGTTATTGTTCTTGAAGATTTATGGGGGAAACCACCCCATCTTGATACAAAAAGGTTTTTGAATGACCCGTCCCTGGTTCGAACTGTTTTGGGTACTGTCTGACTTGTTTCTGTACTTGTTTCTTAGTTTTGCTTCCTCTTTTGTGATTGTAACCCATTACTGTGGTTGATTCTGTTTTTTCAGAGATATCAAAAAACAATGATTCCATGAAGGCCTTCAAAAAGGCAAGGAAGGCTGCTGCTGCTCAAAATATCTCGGCCAAGGCGACGGGAGAGGGATCTTCTCAAGTTCAGGTGAAGCCGCCCGTGCCGAGTTCTCCTGGGCCGAGGAAGGTGATTCCCATTCCTCGGGTTCGCCTGGCCGACCCTGCACAGTCTTTTGCTGCTACTTCTGGTGCTCCTCCCAACAAGAAACAAAAAACAATTGAGCCTTTCAACCTTGATGCCCCTGATTTTGATGCAATCGAGTTCGTAGATCAGCAGATCGGTCCCTACGGTGTCCTCCCTATGGATGATGTATCACTCCTTCGTCATTTGGATTTTATAACTCGGAGTAGTGTAAAAATGGCACATATGGGAGCTTCCCTGTACCGAACTGCTCAAAATCTTTCTCTCCATGCCACCAAAGTTTTTATGGAGGAGGCAAAACAGGAGTTCGATCAGATGAAGGGCTTGAAGGAGGAGCTTGAGGTGAAGGTGGCCAAACTGGAGAAGGATCTGAAGAATGAGAAGGCGAGTTCTCTTGCTCTGGCGGCTTCTGTGCGGTTGGCCGAGGACACGGCATTGAGGCATAAAGACAGCTACGTCACATCTTATCGGGAGGGAATGCGTTTGAAGGAGGAGTTGGAGAACGCCCGAGCTGATTACTCCGAGCTCTAGGGTCATCTTGTTGGCAATGTGAATGCTGCTTACGAAAACCTAAAGGAGCAGGTTCAAATTATTGCTCCCGAGGCCGACCTTACTCTTTTTAGCCTGGACAATGTTGTGAAGGATGGTAAGATTGTCCCTGATGACCAGGATGATGACGATGTCGAACCTCCCCCTGTGCCTTCTGCCAAAGTGTCAACTTCTACAGTTCCTCTGGTTGAGGTCGGTCATTTCGTTTCTGATCCGGACTGTCAGATCTTGAACCGGGATTATGGTACCGTGGATGCGGTGTCTATTCAGACTCGCCCTCCTTCTCCCCGTACTGATGCTGCCGAGAAGGCTCCCGATCTTTAGCTGATTTTTCCTGGATGTTTGTGTAGATAGCCCGACTTGTGGGCTTTTAAACTCTTTATTTTGTAGTTTGAATATTTTGCTGACTGTTGATACTCCTTCTGGTTGCTTGTTTAGCAACTTTTTATTTTGAAAAAACAACAAGTAGCTTTCAAGCTTTTGGGCCTGATCCTGAAGCTTGTTATAATATTGTATTTTATATCATGCTTGTTTGCACTTGTCTTGGCACCTTTCTGGGTTTTGAGAATGCTGGAGCCTTGCTGCTCGGCCTCTTTGGATTGCTTTGTACTTATTGCTTGTAGCTTGGATCCTTTGAGGTCGTGGATGTGTGGATCCAATTTGTATTTCGGTTTTCTCGCTCTTACTTATATTTATTTCTAGCAATCCATAACCGATTTCTTTACGTTGGTCCTCTTTCCAGTTATTTTTGTAGTCCTCTTTTTTGGACCTTTGTCAGGTCTCTTTTAGGGACTACTTTTATAACTTGTTTGTGGGAGACCGACTTCTTTGTGTCATCCTTTTCCAAGTTATTTTTGTAATCCTCTTTCTTGGACCCCTGTTAGGTCTCTTTCAGGGATTACTTTTATAACTTGTTTTTTGTAGGAGACCGATTTCGTCATGGCGATCTCTTCTAAGTTATTTTGTGATCTTCTTTCTTGGACCTTTGTCAGGTCTCTTTCAGGGATTACTTTTATAACTTGTTTTTCGTAGGAGACCAACTTCGTCATGTCGATCTCTTCTAAGTTATTTTGTAATCCTCTTTCTTGGACCTTTGTCAGGTCTCTTTTAGGGATTACTTTTATAACTTGTTTTTCGTAGGAGACCGACTTCGTCATGTCGATCTCTTCTAAGTTATTTTGTAATCCTCTTTCTTGGACCTTTGTCAGGTCTCTTTCAGGGATTACTTTTATAACTTGTTTTTCGTAGGAGACCGACTTCGTCATGTCGATCTCTTTTAAGTTATAGCAATTCCTCTTTTATAGGGTTGGCCAGACCTCTTTCCAGGTATTTGCTGATAACTTGGGTTGACTCGGTCCAACTTTTTTAATGTCGGCTAGTCTTTAAGTTATTATTTAGCAATCCATTAAGACCTCGTCAAGTCCTTTCTCTGGATCACTTTCGATAACTTCTTGCATTATTCTGTTTTCGTCTTTGCCAATTTGTAGAAAGTGGATTAAATCCTCGTTTAGTCGACCTTTAGATGAATTTGGTTTTCATCTCTCTTGGTCTTTATCGTGATTGGGCAGTGAATTTGTTTTTCACTTTTTGCCAATTTGTTGCTTTATAATCGGACGATGAATGTTTCAGATTAATGCGTCTTGAAAACTTGTAGAATCGTCTAATATATTTTATTTAAAAGAAAAAATATGTACATATAGATTTTTTATCCTTTTTGAATTGGATAATTTCTGGATCTCAACATGGTGCCTCATTAAAAAACCTTTTCAGGAAAAAGAGTGCATCTCATGCTGGTATCCTTTATTTCTAACTATAGTACCTTCTTAAGTTACAGGCGTGCCACGATCTGGGAAACTCTTGCCCGTCGAGTTCGGATAATCTGTAGTAGCCCTTCCCAAGTACTTCTATGACTCGGTAGGGTCCTTTCCAGTTTGTCACCAGCTTTCCTTCTCCGGGTCGAGTTGTTCCGATATCATTTCGGATTAGGATGAGATCATTTTCAGCAAAACCTCTTGGCACTACTTTTTTATTATATCTCGAAGCCATTCGGCGCTTTAGCGCTTCTTCCCTTATCCGAGCTCTTTCTTGGATTTCCGGGAGTAGGTCGAGCTCTTCTCTTTGAAGTTGAGAGTTGGCTTCTTCATTGTAGTGGACTACTCTAGGCGACCCTTCCTCGACCTCCACTGGGATCATTGCCTCCACTCCGTATGCTAATCAAAATGGTGATTCGTTTATGGTGGAATGTGGCGTTGTTCGATATGCCCATAGGACTTGTGGAAGTTCTTCTGCCCAAACTCCCTTTGCATCTTGCAATCTCCATTTCAGCCCAGCCAATATGACTTTGTTGGCCGCTTCGGCTTGTCCATTGGCTTTGGGATGTTCGACGGAGGTGAACTGGTGTTTTATGTTCAAGTTGGCTACTAACTTTCTGAAGCCTGCATCTGTGAATTGGGTGCCATTGTCTGTAGTGATGGAGTATGGAACCTCAAACCTTGTGACAATGTTCCTATATAGGAATTTCCGACTTTTTTGAGCAGTGGCGTTGGCTAAGGGCTCTGCCTTGATCCACTTTGTGAAATAGTCTACCCCGACTATGAGGAATTTAACTTGTCCCGATCCCTGGGGAAAGGGTCCGAGAAGATCGAGTCCCCATTTTGCAAATGGCCAAGGCGAAGTTACGCTGATGAGCTCTTCTGGTGGGGCAATGTGAAAGTTGGCATGTTTCTGGCATGGTGGACATGTCTTTACAAATTCTGTAGCTTCTTTTTGTAGAGTTGGCCAGTAAAATCCCACCCGAAGTACCTTTT